>NW_027526407.1:148371866-148701866 GCF_048455015.1 Haemaphysalis longicornis
TCAAACCGCATCCTTTGGAACCTCGAACTCGTCTTAACTCACGGTGGTGCAGCGGCGGCGGCTGCCAAAGGCTCTGTTCGTCACGAAATTTCCACCCGAAACCACGCAAGCTCAGCTGTGCTCGTACCGGACTAGAGATGGTGCTCCTCTTGCCTGCAAGCGGATAAAAACTAGGTACAACACCTATGCCTCATTCTATGTTGTCGTAAGCAACGTGTGGTATGAATTACTGCAGGATCCAGTGTCTTTTTAAGCCCTTCCGGGGCGTACTGCGTGAGTTCTTGCTGCACCTGTCTGAACTTTGCTCGCCCGCATGATCAGTGTTTGTCTGTGGTTTGTGGACCAAATCTGCTGAGTTTTTTTGCTCTATAGCTTCGTCCCCATATAAAGTAATCGTGCTGTCCGTGGTTTGCGGACCAAATCTGCTGAGTTTTTTTGCTCTCTAGCTTCGTCCCCATATAATGTAATCGTGCTTACTGAAACTTGGCTGTCCTCAGAAGTTCCGTCTAGCTAATATTTTACCGATAATTATGTTGTTTTCCGAAGTGACCGTTCTGGACCCACTTCTAAAAATTGCGGTGGTGGAGTGTTCATTGCGGTGGACAAGTCGTTGAACTGCCGTCGTCACTCAGACCTCGAAACTGACGCAGAATCAGTGTGGGTGGAGGTTCTCGGCGGTAGCAAGAAGAGTATCCTGATTTCCACCTTTTATATACCTCCATCCATTAACTACGCTAAATTTCAGCGCAGTGTCGCATCAATAGAGGATGTTGTTAATGCCTACCCAGGCACTAAAGTTCTTATTTGTGGGGACTTCAACGTTCCCGGCGTAGACTGGGATTATCGCACTGTCAGACACGATCATCATTACATTTCCCAGAAGGGCTAGTGTCTGTTAGACTTTATTTCTTTCAGTGGTCAGGAACAAAGTAATAGGTGTAAAAACATTTGTGGTAATGTTTTAGACCTTTGCTTTTCCAACCAGGCGGGCCTTACTATTTCTCTGTCGGATACCTCGCTCGTCCGTCCCGACAAATTTCATCCTGTCCTTCATATCTCACTGCCGTATGTGTCGGGGCAATCGAGATGCTCCGGCCATTCTGCACATCCGACGTACAATAATGCTGCTGGAGATTACGTTTCTTTTCACAACTAGTTATGTAACACTTACTGGTCTCTCCTTGTCAAACTTCCTTCTGTTGAGGACGAAGTCAATAAACTTTGTACAATTATTCAGCAAGAAATGCACATGCTTATACCAAGAACGTCCTGAAAGAAATCTAAATTTCCGCACTGGTTTTCTGCGGAACTGCGAAAGGCTTTAAAAAAGTAAATCCCGTGCTCACAAGAAAATACGCGGGACACAATCCGAAGCTTGCAAAAAGGAGTATAAGTATTTCAAAGCCCTGTGTAAAGGGCTGTATGATCGCGATCGGTCAGACTACATAGCCAAGGTAGAAAACAGCGCTACGCGCGGACAGAAAGGTTTGTGGCAGTATGTTCGCTCTCGGTCTGCTGGCAAGGTTACCGAAATCGTTCACCTTCCAGACGAATGGAAACCCGATTGGAGATGTTGCTAATGCCTTTGCGGATCATTTCAGCTCTGTATTTTCAAAGGGTGAAGTTAATATTGTGTCCAACTCTTCCTCTGCGTAGTCGAAATTCTGCGTTCCCAGAATAAGTGAGGACCACGTTCGGAAACACTGAAGCGCCTCAAACTGTCATTTTCCTGTGGCCCTGACGGCATTGCACCCGCAATATTAAAAACCTATAGGGAGCTTCTGATTCCAATACTAACCACTATATTTAATAATTCAATTCAATCTTCTACTTTTCCAGCAGCATGGAAGTTAGCACGCTTGGTCCCTGCTTTCAAAACTGGTGTCAAAGATAGTGCTAGAAACTATCGGCCTATTTCGCTTCGGTGTGCGGCGTCTAACCTTTTTGAGACTGTGTTGCCCGATGTTTTAAGGTCCAGTTTTAAGGGCATACTAATTTCCGAACAGCACGGGTGCATGTCCGCACGTTCCACAACCACAAACCTCGTTTCTTTCATCTAGCAAGCGTCCGAAGCGGTTCATCAAAGGAGGCAGCTCGATACTGTGTATGTTGTCCTGAGCAAGGCTTTTGATGTGGTCAGTCACCCATTGTTAATTTCTAAACTGTCTCTCCTGAACATAAATAATTCAATTCTTGACCTCTTAATTATTTACTTGCGTAGGCGTACCTGCTACGTAAATGTTAACGGCCAGCAATTCTATCGTTACTGCGTTTAAAGTGGTGTGCCACAGGGGTGTGTTCTAGGCCCTCTTTTGTTTTCTTTATTCGTATATGATGTTTCCGCTGCTATAAGGCATTTTTTTTACTTTATGCTGATGACATCAAGATTTTCAAGGAAGTTTCGTGTATTAGCGTCTGCGGGCATTTGCAAAGAGACCTGGATGCATTTACACTCTGGTGTTAAGAGAACGAACTGATAGTGAACGCAGCGAAAACCAAAGTATTGTCGTACACGCGTAAAACAGACTGCCTGCTTTATCATTACTCAGTTCATAATGTTACTCTGCCTCGAATCTCGACGACAACTGATCTTGGCGTGCTCTTTGATAACCAGCTGACTTTTACACCGCACGTTAGATCCATCAAACAGCGAGCTCTCCACCGCTTGGGCATAATCTGCCGGATGTCTAGAGAATTCCGTAGTGCGAAGTCCTTCCTGAAACTGTACTCCACTGTCTGTCGTCCCATGCTGGAATATGCCTCAGTTGTCTGGAATGGCACCTGCAAATCTAACAGCGGGGCCAATGATAAAGTGCAGATTAAGCTGCTGTCCATACCAAGACGTTGTTTCCCTCGCGAATATCCACGTCTTGACTCCGGACCACGGTACTTTCAAGTGCTGCCTGATCTAAAGGCTAGGCGCAAAACAGCTGACCTCTTACTTCTTTTTAAGCTCATACATGGAAAAATAAAAGTGCGGAACTTTTTTCTGAGCTCAAGTTAACAGTGCCTCTTAAAACCACCATAAAATGTCATTCTTTTCGTACTCTCAGCTCCTGTAAACGACATTGCCCGCTGTTCAGGCTGCAGAGCACGTCTAACTTCTACTCTGCACCCGTAGGTATTTTTAACAGCTCCCTCAATCAGTTCAGTTCAGACACTTGCAGAATTTTCATTCGCAAATATGCTCCCTCTTATTCTCTTACATGGAACTATATGAAATATTTCTTTGCTTCGTCATACTGAATGGATCTTGTTCTGGTTAAAGTAACTTCTTTTTACCTGCTTGCCTTAATATATAGATAGTATGTTGTTTATATGACTTTTTTGTTGTCTTCCATTTTGTCGATTGCTGTTATAACATTACACGATTATCTGTAGTGTGCAGATGTCTGTTTCATCTGTACGATGTAATTACGAATTCTGTTGTATCCTGTCAGTTTTGTTTGTGTTCATTGCATCTAGTGTATACGCTATCTACGTTTTGTAGTGGTTTGTGCGGTATACTTTGTAATATAGATTGTACAAGTTATTTTTTTTTGCTGTTTTATCTTATACGTTGTCAAAGTGGTCTTTCCTTTCACTTTTTTCACTTGTATCCATCTGTGTGCCAGCACGAAGCCCCCACGGCTGTTCCTGGGCACATAAAATATACATGATTGATTGATTGAATATTATTATAATATTCCTGCCATTTTAATTTGTAAATTGTAGGACAATAAAGATTAATAATAATATTATTATATTATTATTATTATTAATAACAATATTTGTTATAGAGCAAGTGGACTATTCCCAGTATCCTGCCATCGACGACGACGAGGAAGTGGCTGACGTGCAGCCTGTGCGAGCTCGGCGATAGCCGCCATGTAAATAGAGTAGAATACACAGTCCACATCTCATTGTTCATGTCCTGCGCCACGTAACATGTTTGGTGGAGTGTGCGGGTTTCTCCCCGTCCTGGCCCCGGCATCACTCCGTCTCGGCACCGGCCCAAACATCGAGGGTAGCCCCAGCTCCGCCGCGATCAGCACATGACGATGCCCCCGCCCCGTGGGGTATTGTAGCAGGTATGTATGTAGCTTACATGAAAATGTTACGGGCATAAGCCATAACGGGCAAATCGCCATATGTGGCTATGCGCCGGATGGCGACGAGGAAGAGGACGCTCTCGTTCATGCTCAGCTTCGCATAAAGCTGGTCGGTTCGGTTCGCTCCTCCTGCGTTGACGCCTCATCTACGAATAAACGAGCCGACCCTTCTACAGGAACGTCGAGTATCTCCTTTACGTATTATTATTATTATTATTATTATTATTATTATTATTATTATGTAAATTATGTAAATTATGTAAAAACCTTTATGAGCGGGACCAGCGCTCCTATCTCGATTCTGTAGAGAGTAGTGCGAATTCTCAGCCTGAAACATTTTGGAGATACATCCGGTCCCGTAAGAACAACTCACATGATCTTATCAATCTTGTAGATTCCTCTGGGGAAGAAGTTCATAATGTCACCAACCACTTTGCTCAGCACTTCAGTGCCACATGCGGCCAGCGTGCCGTCTCTGACATGAACATCTTGTTAAATCGCGTACAAGGCTCCAGCTTAGTGCTTTTGGACGAGCAGTTGGTTTTGGAGAGCCTAAGGCGCATGAAACCGTCATTGTCGTGTGGACCTGACGGAATACCTCCAGCTATTCACAAAACATACGGCAGCATTGTTGTACCTGTTTTGACGGTGATATTTAACCAGTGTCTAAAAACAAACGTGTTCCCTCTCGCGTGGAAAATTTCTCGAGTCCGTCCTATTTTCAAGTCAGGCGCCAAATCGGATGCAACAAACTACAGAGCAGTTTCTCTCCTTTGTGCTTGTTCCAAGCTGTTTGAGACAGCGCTGTACAAATTACTGTCAAGTTCTGTACAGAATTTTCTTGTAAGTAAACAGCACGGCTTTATATCAGGAAGGTCGACAACAACTAATCTCTCCTGCTTTATGGAGCAGGCCTCGGCAGCCATTTCTGAAAGGGGCCAGCTCGACGTTGTCTACTCTGATCTGAGCAAAGCATTTGACGTTGTCTGCCACACGCTGTTACTTAAAAAGCTTTTACAGGTAGGAATTGATACACCACTCGTGGCATTGTTGGGTAGTTATCTAGATAACCGGTTCAGTTTCGTTAGCGTTAACGGGCAGACGTCTGCTCTGTACAGAGCACCAAGCGGTGTGCCTCAAGGCTCCGTGTTGGGGCCTCTCTTGTTCTTCATTTTTGTTAATGATGTGTCAGCCACAATTAAGATGTCTTCTTTCCTTCTTTACGCTGACGACATTAAAATATTCAGACGGATTGAGTCCATTAATGACTGCATTGCCCTGGAGCAAGATATATCCTCATTTTCCAAGTGGTGCTCAGACAATAGATTAAATCTTAACTCTACAAAAACAAAGGTCATGTCTTATAGCAGGAAAACGAACCGCACTTTATTTTGCTACAGTATTAACGGCGGTTACTTGTCTAGAGTTGAAGAGATCAGAGACCTCGGCGTGCTTTTCGACAGTGCCTTAACTTTCTCACCTCATGTCACTCAACTTACTAGGCGGGCACTACGCTCTCTTGGGGCTGTTTGCAGGTTTTCTTGAGAATTCCGGTTTCCTTCCTCATTCCTAAAACTATTCAGAACGCTTTGTATTCCGCAACGAGAATATGCTTCTGTCGTTTGGAATGGAACCTGTAGTTCCAACTGTCAACGTATAGAGCGTGTACAAACCAAATTTGCATCAATATTTAGGCATCGTTTTCCTTCGGAGCCTATCCCTATAACGGTTTCTCTAAGTTCCCGGCGGACCCACTCAGACCTTCTTTTCATGTACAAATTGCTTCATGGTATTATTTTATGCCCGGAACTACTTGAATCAATCAGTTTTCGCGTTCTACAAAAAGCTACAAGGCTCGCCCACCCTTTTAAAGCAGCTGGAGCTCCTATCTGGAGCTCCTATAAACCAGCGCTCCTATCTCGATTCTGCAGAGAGTAGTGCGAATTCTCAGCCTGAAACATTTTGGAGATACATCCGGTCCCGTAAGAACAACTCACATGATCTTATCAATCTTGTAGATTCCTCTGGGGAAGAAGTTCATAATGTCGCCAACCAGTTTGCTCAGCACTTCAGTGCCACATGCGGCCAGCGTGACGTCTCTGAAATGAACATATTGTTAAATCGCGTGCAGGGCTCTAGCTTAGTGCTTTTGGACGAGCAGTTGGTTTTGGAGAGCCTAAAGCGCATGAAACCGTCATTGTCGTGCGGAGCTGACGGAATACCTCCAGCTATTCTCAAAACATACGGCAGCATTTTTGTACCTGTTTTGACGGTGATATTTAACCAGTGTCTAAAAACAAACGTGTTTCCTCTCGCGTGGAAAATTTCTCGAGTGCGTCCTATTTTCAAGTCAGGCTCCAAATCGGATGCAACAAACTACAGAGCAATTTCTCTCCTTTGTGCTTGTTCCTAGCTGTTTGAGACAGCGCTGTACAAATTACTGTCAAGTTCTGTACAGAATCTTCTTGTAAGTAAACAGCACGGCTTTATATCAGGAAGGTCGACAACGACTAATCTCTCCTGCTTCATGGAGCAGGCCTCGGCAGCCATTTCTGAAAGGGGCCAGCTCGACGTTGTCTACTGTGATCTGAGCAAAGCATTTGACGTTGTTTGCCACACGCTGTTACTTAAAAAGCTTTTACAGGTAGGAATTGATACACCACTCGTGGCATTGTTGGGTAGTTATCTAGATAACCGGTTCAGTTTCGTTAGCGTTAACGTGCAGACGTCTGCTCTGTACAGATCAACAAGCGGTGTGCCTCAAGGCTCCGTGTTGGGGCCTCTCTTGTTCTCCATTTTTGTTAATGATGTGTCAGCCGCAATTAAGATGTCTTCTTTCCTTCTTTACGCTGACGACATTAAAATGTTCAGACGGATTGAGTCCATTAATGACTGCATTGCCCTGGAGCAAGATATATCCTCATTTTCCAAGTGGTGCTCAGACAATAGATTAAATCTTAACTCTACAAAAACAAAGGTCATGTCTTATAGCAGGAAAACGAACCGCACTTTATTTTGCTACAGTATTAATGGCGGTTACTTGTCTAGAGTTGAAGAGATCAGAGACCTCGGCGTGCTTTTCGACAGTGCCTTAACTTTCTCACCTCATGTCACTCAACTTACTAGGCGGGCGCTACGCTCTCTTGGGGCTGTTTGCAGGTTTTCTCGAGAATTCCGGTTTCCTTCTTCATTCCTAAAACTATTCAGAACGCTTTGTATTCCGCAGCTAGAATATGCTTCTGTCGTTTGGAATGGAACCTGTAGTTCCAACTGTCAACGTATAGAGCGTGTACAAACCAAATTTGCATCAATATTTAGGCATCGTTTTCCTTCGGAGCCTATCCCTATAACGGTTTCTCTAAGTTCCCGGCGGACCCACTCAGACCTTCTTTTCATGTACAAATTGCTTCATGGTATTATTTTATGCCCGGAACTACTTGAATCAATCAGTTTTCGCGTTCCACAAAAAGCTACAAGGCTCGCCCACCCTTTTAAAGCAGCTGGAGCTCTCAGCACACGTTCTCCTCTTCAAAGGATGCAGCATCTGCATAATGTTCACTCCGAGAAGCTCGATATCTTTCAGCGTCCTCTTCGGGAGTTTTTGGCCGGGTTGTCAGCTCTGACACACTAGGTTCATCTTGGCAGTGCTATTTTTCTTCACTTATCGTCCTGACGTGTGCATTGACTTCACCGAGCTTGTTCTTGTTCCTGGTTATTCGTGTATTGTGCTGATACTGCGACTGTAATTATTGTAGAATTTTTCTTTTTCTGCCGTTTTTATCATTAAAAGCTGCCATATTCACTTCATGCGTCCATTTGAAACTGAAAATGTACGCTTCCCGAATCTTGTAAAAACTTTCTTCTTTTCACTCACCCTTCCGTATAGTTACGCTTATTGTAAGATGTCTTCTTGCAACTGACCAGACATTACAGTTTCTATTGATTGTGTAATGTTGCCTAAAATTACACTATGGTATTTTTATTCTTCTTTGAAGTTGTAGTTTCTTCTTATTTTTGCTCACTCACTGTTCTTTTGCCAGCTGTTGATGCATTTCATTGCTGTCTTATACCTTGTCTGTGCGCCAGCACGACTTGATTGTGTAAAGTCGGTTGGATTGCACTATTTTACTTCTAATCTTCTTTGCCGTTTTTGTAGGTCTTTCTTTCTTTTTTTTTTGCTCACTGAGTGTTTATTACCAAATTGTTGATGTACTACACTGCTGCATTTTCCCCTCTGAGTGCTCCAGCACGAAGGCCTCCGCTGTTCCTGGGCACTATAATAAACATTGATTGATTGATTGATTGATTGATTGATTGATTGATTGATTGATTATGGGCATTATTCTGGGCAAATGGCGCCCAGTCAGGACTTCTGTGTTCTATGCTCTTGTGCATTTTTCGGGAAACAAAAGTTTTTTCCCTGTGCGTCGTGCCAAAAACGTGTGCACGAGAAGTGCGTTGTGTGGCCGGACGACGAGTTGCAGCTTTAGAAGTCGAGTGCTCGGCGATTTAGGTGCAATTTGTGCGAAACCGCCGATGCGGTGACTAAGCCTACCGAAGCTTTGTCGGCGAGCAACGACACCGATTCGCCGTCCCGCGGGCATTCTTCACCCTGCTCCCGCCGACAGTCGCCGGCCTCCTGGACCACCGCGCCGCCGTCCCAACCGGTCGACCTTCGGACCCAAGTTCCCTCTCTCCACGCCCTCCTCACCGACGCGCTGGAGGGAATCTCTTTTCTGAGCGACCAAGTGGCCCGGCTTCGTGAAGAAAACGAACAGGCCCGTCCTGAGAGCATGCAGGGCTTTGCTCGGCCGGCCGATGTTGTCTCCCTCCGGGAGGAAACTCGCTGCCAGCGTGGGGAACTCGCTCGACGGCCTGCTGCCCCGCGCACCTAGCCCTGCTCCCCGGAATCGAAGTTGCTGTTCTCTGCGGTTGTGGGGGCTCCAACGCAGCCTGCCCCTGCCGCATCCCCCTCGCCGACATCAGCCACTGCCGGGGGTGTGCAGGGTAATGTAGCTGCATTTGTCCCTCCCCCAGTCACTGGGATTGTACAGCCGAAAGGACGCCCAGCTCGCCTTCAACCTTCGTATGGCACTTCCGACCCGGGATCATTCACGGTGGTTTCACCGAAATCAACACACTCGGCTGACCAACAACCGACACGTGACGTATCTCGTCGGCCACCGGCTATGTTTGTTTCTAGGCTGTAACCGGAGACTACTAGTGAAGCCTTGTCCTTCCACCTCACCACTTTGAACGCCCCTCCTGTGACCTGCAAACGACTAAAACCAAGGTTCACCAACTATGCGTCGTTTCATGTCGTGTTCTCCGATGAGTACTTCGAACGCTTGCAAGACCCATCGTTGTGGCCGAACGGGTGCCTCTTTAAACGGTTTCTATGTCCTCTTCATGAATCCATGCTACACACATCTGAAATATCTAATAATAATCCACCCGGCTGCGCCTGAACATTCTCTATCAAAACGCTCGTGGCCTACGGACAAAGGGTATTGAGTTTTTTTTTTCCGTATCTTCATCCGATTTTCATATTATTATCCTTACGGAAACCTGGCTTGAATCAGATATTGCCTCCGGGGAATTTTTTATCGAAAATTTCAATGTTTACCGCAGTGACCGGGACTGTACAAAATGTAAAACTTTTTTGGGGGGGGGGTGTTCTCATAGCTGTGGATCGTTCTATTACTTCCTTGAGGCGCAGTGATATCGAAACTCTGAATGAATCTTTATGGGTTGAATTATGCTGCCCAGGTAAGCGGAATATATTACTTTCTACATTTTACTTTTTCCAAATCTTCATCCACATGAGTATGAGTCAGGCATTTCGGCCATCGAAAACGTCGTCACCTCAAATCCCTGTCATGACTTCTGTATCGCTGGTGATTTTAACGCACCTGGTATCGACTGGTTGGACGGTACCGTCCAGCATCAAAACCACTATGCCATAAGGAAAGGCACCTGCCTTCTCGACTTCATTTCTTTTACTGACCTCCCGCAAAAAAATGGTGTAGAAAACTGCAACGCAAACACGCTTGACCTTTGCTTTTCCTATGTTCATTCTCTCAGTGTTTCATTCTCTCAGTGTCCGACTTTCATCTTGTGTGCCCTGACAAGTATCATCCCCCCTTGCATCTTTCTTTACCGTGTTCCCCTCAATTCATTCGCTCCTGTCCATTTGCCCGTCCTGCTTGTACCTTGGCCGCTGGGGACTACGTAGGTTTTTATAATTATCTGTCGGAGTTTGATTGGTCTGAGGTTTTGAACGCTGGAAAAGTTGACGAGCAAGTCGAGCAATTTTCTTCTATTATGCAAGAAGGTATGCGCAGATTCATCCCACGTAAGCGGCCCATGAACTCTAAATTCCCCGCTTGGTTTTCAGGTGAGCTCCGCATGCCCTTGAAACATAAGAAGCGTGCCCATCGGAAGGCACGGCGGACAAATAGTGAGTCATGGCAACAGCAATTTGTCTGTTACAGGTCTTTGTGCAAGGTGCTCTATAAGCGGGATCGGTTACTGTACATCTCTGCTGTTGAAAGTGATGCTACGCGGAATTCCAAATGCTTCTGGCAGTACGTCCGTTTTTGCTCCGGCACGAAGGGCCGAGAACACATCAGCCTTCTCGATGAAAAGGGTAATGATAGCGCTTCTGTTGCCGATGCATTTGCTGAGCACTTCAGTTCAGTATTTGGACCCAATACCCTCTCCCGCGCCCGCGAACTGTCTTCTTCGAATTTCTGTATCACCCTTATATGCGAAGAAGACGTCCTCAAGGTACTCAAACAGCTAAAGCAATCTCTTTCTTCTGGTCTGGATGGAATTCCCTCCGCACTACTAAAAGCTTACGGGGTCATACTAGCTCCGATTCTCGCTTCTATATTTAACAATTGTATAAAATCATCTACCTTTCCGCGCCTTTGGAAAGTCGCGCGTATTGTTCCTGTGTTTAAGTCTGGTGTGAAAACAAAGGTAGAAAACTTCAGGCCAATTTCTATCCTCTGCTCGGCGAGCAAACTGTCCGAATCAATTTTGCACGTCATTTTCTCGAGTAGTGTCAAAAACATCCTTCTTCCAGAACAACACGGTTTTTTATCTGGCCGTTCAACTACTACAAACCTTGTGTCTTTTATGTCCTTTGCCTCGGAAGCTGTGCATGGACGGGGTCAGCTCGATACCGTGTACTGTGACCTCAGCAAAGCGTTTGACATAGTTGACCATTCCTTGCTTCTGCATAAAATGTCTACGTATAACATTCCTGTTTGCTTCATGGAGTTACTCAGAAGCTATCTTAATAATAGGTCATGTTTTGTCTCTGTAATGATAAAGAATCTGCTGCCTACTATGCTTCCAGTGGTGTACCTCAGGAATCTGTTCTGGGGCTCCTTTTGTTTTATTTGTTTGTTAATGACGTCTCAGCATCAATAAATCACTCTTGTTTTCTGTTATATGCTGATGACATCAAAATATTTAAAGGAGCCATGAAGAGAAAATACAACTTCATATAATTTGAAAGAACTAGGATTCAGTATCTCACTCAGCTCCATTACAGCCCCAAAAGATGTTTTTTAACGACAAAAAAGCAAGAAGTATTTAAAAACATTCAAATTTTGCGCCACAGTGACGTGTTATGAGCGAGAATGACGTCATACGGGCCAACAATAAAACATAATTTTCAGTGCGTTAACTGCACGTTAGCATTCAATTGCTGCGGTCAAATGGAACTAGAGGCCCCATTACAGTCGCCCAGTCATGTATCGTCGCGACAGGTCAGTTAGGCGGCCGCCAATTGCACAAACAAGGTTACGTGACGTCATAGAAAAGTTGCGGAAAATTGGCTAGGGGGTCGCGACTGCTTCACACGTTTTCTTTAATATCTCCGTTATTTTTTCGAAGATTGCGATGATATTGGTATCGTTTTTATCGGGACTAAGCAGTCTTTCTAATACGCCCAACTTGTATTTTCTCTTCATGGCTCCTTTAAAGAAGTTACTAGCGCTGAAGATTGAATAGCTCTTCAATCAGATGTGGATGCTTTTAGCAACTGGTGCTCCGCGAACAAGCTTGCTCTTAGTGGCTCTAAAACGAAGGTTATGTCCTACACTCGTAAAAAAAAACCCATACTTTATCCGTACGTTGTGAAAAGTGTGCCACTACCGCGTGTGTTGAAAATATCTGACCTTGGAGTGGTATTTTACAGTGCGTTAAACTTTTCTGCACATGTGGATTCTATTTCTAAGCGCACCCTTCGCCGCTTGGGGTTTTTCTGTCGAATATCAAGAGAATTCATCAACCCTGTCTCACTACTAAAGCTTCATTTGTCTGTTGTCCGCCCTGTTTTAGAATATACCTCGGTTGTTTGGAACGGCACGTGCCAGTCGAACAGTAATATACTTGACAAAGTGCAAAATGAGTTCATATCTATCCACAAACATCGTTTCTCCCGCCACAGTGGCAATGGTTCAGACTTATTTGCTTCTAATCCTCTCGAAAGTTTGAAGTCAAGACCAACCAATGCTGACCTAATTTTTTTATTTAAACTTGAACACCGGATTATTTTTTGTTCGGAGTTGCTTGCAAATGTAAATCTTAGAGTACAGTCGAAACTTACCCGTAAGTCTCCTATACTTCGTACCCGTAAGACATGCAATAGACACTGCACACTGTACCGCCTTCAAGAAACATACAATGTCTACTCCCATAATATTGACCTATTTCATGCACCCCTTCGGTCTTACATGTCCGACCTTCTGACTTCTGTCTCTCCCTGACTTGGTTCCGACCAGTTTTCAGTTTATTTTCATTGCCCTATTTCCCTTTACCTTACTCGCCTTTGTTACTGTTCCTACTCATATATATTTGTCCGTTTGTGTTGTCAAATTTTTATGACACTGTGTTTTATCGTTTCGGGTTTGTGCCAAATTTAGTGTGCCGAAATCATTGATTGTGTTAAATGACCTTTATTCTTCATTCTAGTTTTTTTCTTCACTTGTATTTTGTTGTTCTTCTCACGCGTGGATGTAGTTGCGTCGTTGTCTGTCTTTTTCTTAAGTGCGTCAGAACAAAGGCTATGGCTGTACCTGGGCACTATAATAAAGAGAGATTGATTGATTGATTGATTGATTGATTGATTGATTGATTGATTGATTGATTGATTGATTGATTGATTGATTGATTGATTGATTGATTGATTGATTGATTGATTGATTGATTGATTGATTGATTGATTGATTGATTGATTGATTGATTGATTGATTGATTGATTGATTGATTGATTGATTGATTGATTGATTGATTGATTGATTGATTGATTGATTGATTGATTGATTGATTGATTGATTGATTGATTGATTGATTGATTGATTGATTGATTGATTGATTGATTGATTGATTATGTTACACTCCGTGTTACACTCCATGTGCCGCAAAATGCACCAGAGGACACGACGCATTTTTTAACCGGAGCTGTCTGCGTGGCTTGTGCCCTTTGTTTCGCCTCCAGTGTACAGTGCACGTCAGGCTTGTCTAGGGCAAGCGAGCGCGCGGCTTCAGAGCGTGCTGGCAACATCTGTTGATAGCTGCTGGGATAGAGATAGCTTGCCATTGCGCGCGCGCCGATCTGGGACAGGGTCAGGCTGGTCGTCGTTTCGCATGTGCCGCTCGAATTTGCAGACGCCACCACCCTCGAGGGGCGCTTCTCTTTCACAGCGGCAGCTGGGAGCGTTGACGTGCCAGATAGACACGTCAGGCCAGATACAAAACGACTTCCGCTAATCTTCTGAATCTCACGTTTAGCAAACGAAAAGCACGCAACAAGAACGCAGTGCAGCGCTTTCCGCCGAAACTTTTGAGCCATTAAGTATCGGCTGCACTGATAGTGCATCACGTCAAATTACGCGCTTATACCCGTGTCACAGCCGACGATTGGCACTGCAGAATAAAAGCACCCCTTGTGGGGCGTGGCGTCTCTTAGTTTGAGGGGCCCATGCTATAATACGACCGACCCGAGTCTGTCCGAGATCCACGCACGCGCAATGGCAAGCTATCTACACCCAGCCACTATCAGCAGATGTCGCCAGCGTGCTCGGAAGCCGCACACTCGCTTGCCCTAGACAAGCCTGACGCGCACTGTACGTACAATCAGAACAATGAATATTTCAACATAGGTATTAATTCCTAGACACAATTCCGCAAAAAATGTTTGTGAGTTTGTCATGTAAGTGACCTTTTTTATCCTCTGTTCACACGCGGTCACTTGAGTATGACGTGATGACAACACAAGACTTTCTTTTTTATATATTCCCCTTATTCCATGTCTGGTTTTCTTTACATGTACATTCCTTCAATGCTCTTTTTCTTATATATAAGCTATCTTGATTCACTCTGTTTTCGTGCAACTAAACTTTGTTCACATTTATGTATATTTTTGAAATGATTGGCGTATGACAACCACTGGCGTGTTGTCACATGCCTTACTTCAAGGCACTGTACTTGTTTTTGTGTGTATGCGTGTTTATGTGTTTTCTGTGGGTGCATGCATATTCTGGTGTACGACAGTGTGTAATTTTTGTGTGCGTGTGTCAGTATCGCTGTCCTTCAATTGCTTTACCTGTGAGATGTGGGGATCTTACATTGCCGGTTTTTTTTTTTCGTGCGCCAGCACAAAGACCCTCCGGCTGTTCCTGGGCACGTTAATAAAAGATTGAATGATTGATTAATTGATTCATTATAATATTGTTATTATTATTATTAATATTAATATTATATTGTGGCGCTGTTGAATACAGTATGTTAAACGTCTATACTATCTCTGTCGTTCGTTTTTTTTTCATTGCTGGAATTTGGTTTCTCTGCGGTTCTGTTTAACCAATTGATAGTTGCCTATTTTTGAAACTGTTTACTTATCATGATTGTCTTATCATTTGTCTCTATACTCTTGTCATCATTTTCGTCGTTTTTATGTCAAACTTTGTTCTCTGCTTGTTGTGTGGTCTTCACATTAAGCTGAGCCACAAAGGCATCTTCATTTTTACCTGTAGCCAGGCTCTGCCTTTGCTTTATTTCTGTCATTTCACTACTTCAATTTGTGTGTGTCTTGTCGCTTGTTTGTTTCTTGCAATATGTTTCTTGTATTTTGTTTTTATGTAACTAACCATGCGCCAGCACTCAGGCCTCTGCCTGTTCGTGGGCACGTAAATAAACATGATTGATTGATTGATTGAATAATATAATATTATCATTATTATATTGCGTTTAGTTTCCTATTGTACAATGATAGAGCGGCCGCAAAAAGCTGCGTGGCAGCTTGACATGCCGGCTGCCCCTTTTGCGACAGCAGCGCTTAGTACAATACCAAACAGCTTGTATACATACAACGCAACTGTACAAATTTTTACAATTCAATGCGACTACAGATATATAGTCTGAAACGCGCTAAAGTGTTTAAGCAAAATTACGTTTTTGCCACAGGGATGCCAAAAAAAACCGCCGGATAAATGGGTGTAATCAAGACACGTGTATAAACAAAAAAGACACGAGATCCCAGTTAAAGCACATGGGGCTACAAACGCAAGCTAGGCTAGTTAGTAATCACGATAAAGTTATAGGGCCATTTACCTCTCTTGGCCACACTGAATGCTGTTGTGACACTTCCCGCCGTGTTTTCGCATGCGTCCTCATCTCGCAGATGAAGAAGAGGCGAGGCCCACACGTCCGTCTTCTCCGCCGTTATTTCCCGATTCAGGGCCGTGGCGTCGACAGATATCGCGTGGTGATGCTCTACTTGTCCTTGAGAACTCTGCGTCGCTGCTGTAGAATGGCGCCGCGGTACCACGGTTTCACCGCAGGGACCTGCGAACCCGAACATTAACAGATAAGCGCACGTAGCTTGTCCACGACAGACCCGTTCAGTGCAAAAATCCAAATCATGCCTCCGAAGAAATTGTGAGCCTTCACATATACATATTCAAAGAGAACGATAGCGTAGCATTGAGTGCATTGTTCGCTGACAGACGAGACATCAATCTCCGTGGCAAAGGGGACTGCAGGCAGCGCCATTGTGCGAACACACGTGGTTCCCCGCATGCGCGCCACGCCAGTAAATACAACCTAGATAACTCCATTTATCTAAGGCTTCCTGTATTTTTCACTGCACACCTTTGCTTCTACTATCAATAATACGACATCGCAGCACTCCAACAACGTATCAATAACTAAGGAACGTGCGTACTTCACATTGCAATTAATAATATAGGCTTTCAGTTAACATTTGCGATCTGTGGTTTAAATTTAACACGTGCCGCGTCTTTAATTTCGCTAATCTTGTGTGCTGTTTGTACTCACGAGTATTTGTCATTTCAGGCAATGTGATAGAGCAAATGTAGACATGGTCACACAACTCGGACGATAGCATGCCACGTACGGTATCATTCGCACAACGTTTGTAACACAAACGTCCAACATCGTAGCACAGAGAGCAGTTATTTTTGTGGGCAACGCCACACACTCCATACATTGATAAGGCATGAAATGGTATAAACTGTCTTTCTAGTGTAGGGATCTTCACACAACTAGTTCATGTTTATATCGCTGTAATGACACAACGTAGATCCGCAGGGGAAGAAAACTAATAGTTCTTTTGGAAAATTTGAGGAACCGTTGCGGTTTCGTGTATGGTGTCAATAAACAACAAGAGATTGAGACAAAAACAATATTAAGCATTCAACATTTGGGCTCATGACAGAGTAATCATCGAAAACACTGTGTGGGTAGCAATCTTTTATGAAGATCGTGAGATCACCACCTCTCCCGTATGGCCTCAATGTTCCCTCAATGAGTGATAATTATACGTTGTCAACCAGGTTTACGGGAAAAGCATGGATTGAAATTCTATATAGACCGATGACAAGAAAATGTTAGAGGAATAGCCCTTAACCTTTATGTTTCGTATGTTTAAATGTACATTAGAAAAACCAGTGGTTGAGCGCCTAAATTTTAAGTTGAAACTCTGGTGATTAAAATGGTCACAGTGTGCCGTTTGAATAATAGCCATGGTGAGAGTATCTTATCGGTGTGTGGTGGCGCACTAGCATCATTTACAACCCCTGTTACACGGGAACGTGCAATGCCATTTAACGAAAACGGCTGTTGAATGTCGCAACTGTCTTGGGAACTAAACGGTGGTGGCTCTCACACGAGTTCTGTTTGAACAATTTTTCACGTGACTTAAAATTTTGCCTCGCGAACTGTAAAAATCTTTTTCTATAATTCTTTCTGCACGGCATGCAGCAACGTAAATTTGTTTTACTGTTCGCAACAATTCTTTGACTGAAGTACCCCAATTAACCGATCCAATCCGATCCATGGCGTTGTAAATAGACGGGTTTGTTGTGGTTTCGACGTGGGGAAGCGTACCATTTCACTTTTCATTGTTTGTATCAGAGTCCTTCAATGCTTTTCTAGTCAAAATACTCCCGCCGAAGTTTTATTTGGGGACAACAGCTGCCGCTAGGATCACCCCTCTCCAGATGGATGCTGCGCCGGTCTTTTGTGACGCTTGCTGGCCGGATGTTTCTCCATCGGCAACATTCTCCTGCTCTTCACTTTCAACTGTTAAACTGCGAAAGAATGATACATATTTTTGTATCAAATATTATCCTTTAGCTTAGCTGCGAGTTAGAGGAGAGACCACGCGTGTTACAAAGGCATGTTGCGGTGTTCTTAAGCTGCGACATGCACGAACAAGTTACTGCTTCAGGAGGGCGGTCGTCTGCGTTTTCAGGTTTTGTCTCGCCTTTGAGTTACCGCCCAGAGGATAACAGTAACGGGCACCAGAATTAGGGCAGTATACAGCCCTGGGCGGCTTCGAGCACTCAGCAAATAAGTATAAAAATGTGGCGTCTCAGCACTTTGGTTTAGCGCTGCAGCGGCATGATTGTACTGCGAGACAACGTTATAGTAATAACAAAAATATATAGTTCAAAACTGAGCATCTACAGCAGCAAAAAAACACGTTTAAGAAACGTATGCAGCCTAAGGGCTGCACGGGGTGGGTGAAGGAACAAATTTACAGGTATTACAGCCTTGGGTGATTGCTAGGCTGAGCACATAGCCGGGCTAATTAGTCAATGCAATCTGATTCATGTCGTTACAACAGATCAGAAATCCCGCAAAACACCTGTCACCCACCCGCCCACTTACCCAAAGCGCAAGTTAGAAAAAACATGCAAGCGCAGCTAGCTAGGCACGCCTTTTTCAGAACCCGAAATAACTGATTGGAATATTGAATGTGGCGACAGAAAATTTTGGGTGCGCTACACATGTGAAACAAAGTTTTGACCGATGGCTGGCCGTAGCAGGCATCTGCGAAGTGCGTCGAGGAGATACTACACCAGCTGCCCACGGCTGTGCTGTACAAGTGTTTATTTTCGTAAATATGTGGGAATAGAGAAAATGATGTCGGGAAAGTAGAGACGTGAGACAGATATCAAAAAGAGGTTATACATACAGTAGCTCCCGTTTCATCGTTTTTACACGATGACAATCGACGTCGTTGTGCAGGTGGGTTTACTCTTTCTCACCGCTAAACTATCTTCGACTTGGCCAGATACGCTGGTAGGTGTTCGAATATCCGTGGGACTGCCCCGACGTGGAGCATGGGCTTCTGGAACTGCTGAGACACAGCATCACCATTTTCTTCGTCTTTAGCCTGGCTAGGCCCACTGAAGGGCAAAGGCCTCACCCATAAATCTGGAAATACCCCGGTCGTGTGCTAACTGCGACTAAATTATCCCAGAAAAGTGTTGATCTTATCCGCCCACCTAACTTTCTGCCGCCCCTTGCCGGGGTTTCCTTCTCTAAGGATTCACTCTGCCACCACCCTTATTGGTGAATGGTTATCTTGCCTTCGCAATACATGCCTTGGCCACCTCCATTTCTTCTTAACTTCTACTAATATGTTGTTAACACGCCTTTGATCCCAGCCCCACTACCATTGTCAATGAAGCGGAAAGTCAATAACAGATGCATCTTACCGGTGCTCACCTACGGGACAGATACTTGAAAGAGCGCTGCTTTTATGCTGCCACAAAATACTCATATTTTTTCTGTTAGAGGGAGCAGCTGCCCTAGGCAATATTCCCCTCACAAATTTTCGCCTGCGAGCATTCTAATCTTCTTTTCGACGCCTCGACAGCCTTGAAATTAACTCCTTCTGTGCTACCCTTAAATCCTTGGGTTCTGGAAGACGAATATTTCTGTCATACAGATTTCGATCTATACACTGTCATTCCAATGCTATGCGCCGCATAGTTTCTGTTTATTTTCCGAAGACCACGTATTCTCCATCATTTTGATACACTTCCTGCTCGACCTTCAACATGCAAAGCACTGCCCTTGAAAGTTTCGTACAAATTTGCAATTCTGATGTCAAATTTCTCAGCCCTGTACATGTCTAACGACAATTTAGCCTCCATTTTTTTCTCCCAATTTGTTTGTGTCTACATGCCTTGTCTCCGTTTTTGGTTACCTGTTTTTTTTATTCTCAAATACTATCTCTGTTAAATACTTAGCCTTCTAGTATTACTTAGCCACTGCGTGTCCATGCTTTCATGTATAGCTACCTTAAAACTTTTGCTGTCATCTACCTTGATCCCTATCTCTCGATCTCCCCTCAAAACCAATGTCACTCGGAGCTGCTCGAGCTTATAATGATGCCCGGCCCACATCTCCATGCACTGCTGCGTTAGTTGTTTTACCATGCGCTCCAAGGCCAAAGGCCTACCGTTCTGTGGTTCACTTGAAGCCATGCTAGAGCGTCTGATTTTAAGCAGAGTAAAAGGAGAGACCCGGAACCATTACTCCTATCCAGATTCGTCTCACTGCTTCATATTTGGTGTACCCCCAAAGGGTTCTATGCCCCATTAAGGCTGCATTTCGCTTTCCTTTACCCCGAAGTTGCTACTCGTGAGCTATTAAGTAGTTGTCTCTGTAACTATCCACACTCCGAAATATTTATACTCCTTGACTCCGGGTAATGCAATATAGAAAAACAGCGCTAAAACGGGACAAAGAACGTGACAAGACTGGGCGCCGACTAACAACAACGAGTTTTATTTCGCCGTTGCGGAATATACACCCTCGGAAAACACGAAAAGAAGACAAAGAGAGACACACAATCAACTAATATACAAGGCGCATGTGCGAAAATAACATTCATTGATCAAGGTATCTATGTTCTTTTTCCAACAATTCAATGGGTGCCTTACTGACAGACGAATCACCCCGCTTATAGATAACATGTGCTTCGTAGATTTCTCTGGCACTTTTTCCTTTATACTTTCTTAGCACACGTGTCTGCTCGAAAAGAGGAGTACATTTACGATCTACACAATCCGCACAATGGAGAGCCAAAATACTGCCAGTTTTATTTTTCACTGTGTTCGCGTGTTCTCGCAGCCTCTCGTTTAAGACACCGCCCTGTTTGGCCCGTGTATTATTTACCACAGGACAACGGAATGTCATAGACTACACCAGACGAGCATTCAACGAGACGCTGGGCATGGTTCTTCCAGCGAAACTTGGTGCCAGCTCCTTCCCCGTTTACTCTGGCGCACTAACCCACTTAGTTTGTTTGGTGCACTAAACACAATGGTCACTCCGGCTCGTGCTGCAGCCTTTTTTAGCCGGTGAGAAACACCATGAATGTAGGGGATCACTGTCAACTTCTTCCGGTTGATCACTTGGCGTTCTTTTGTAGGGTTGTGGCTGCGTATTTTCTTCAGGAGGGTTAAAATGGTTGCCGCGCAAAAAACGACGACGGACAAGTGAGGAACAAACGGGACGAGCGCTAACTTTCAACTACTTTATCTGAGAAAACTCACATTAAATATACACCGGTCAGGAATGAAAAAACCCATAGGCAAGTAATCGCTAAAAGTGCACACACGCAAGTACACAATACACACGTGGCACTAGGTAATCATCGCCGACATGAAAAGTCACGCAGGAAGGCCAATTCTTAATGCGTCAGAGCCACTAAAGGCGCACTTACACAGTGTTCCCTCAGCCTGGCTATCTCGGCAGCTTCGATAATCTCCCTGAACCGTCTTGTCTTTATGCCTGGCCAAAATGCGGGTGCGTATAAAATCGGGAAGGCAGCCACAATCACGGCAGTGGATACCGAGGTGGCCACTCACAGCACGAGTCACATTGTAATCATGCTCGCGGAGCCTGTCGTTAGTGCAGCGGCCCGTCTGGCCCACATACTCCTTATCGCAGACCACAGACCCCTTATCGCGGACCAAGGGTATCGAGTAGACGACGCCCTGGTTGCACTCGACAAACCTATTCTTGTGATTAACAGAGCATGATTGGGGTTCCCTCGTGCCTCCATTGACGGGTTTGCATAGCGCCCCCAATTTGTTAGGCGCGGAGAACACTACGTTGACGTTCCCACGTCTTCCTACCTTTTTGAGGCGGTGGGACACGTCATGAATGTAAGGGATGACCACTACCTTTTTCCTATCTTTTTCGGTTAGGTCCCCCTGACTCGGCACTTTGCTCAACTGCTTCTTCAAGCGCTCGGCCACAGACACGACCAGATTTGTAGGATACCCCGCTGACGACAAGCGGTCCACTTGCTGCTAAATCTGTACAGACGCTAAAGATCTGTACTACTCTATACCTCAACGAGAGTTGTTGGAGTGCGTCGAGAATAGCATCGACTCATATGGTGCAATCGCGTTCCAGAATGCGTGCGGTGTGTCAGTCCAGGGCTTTCTGGAGCTGCTGGGCCTGTACCTGAAATCCACGTGTGTAATGTATGATGGGCCCGTCTACCTTCAGAAAACAGGCGTTTGCATCGGCTCATGCCTAGCGCCAGTCTTAAGCGACCTGTTTCTAGCAGAGAAAGACAGAGTTCTCGCGCGCACTTTGGAGGGCGCTTATGTTCGAAAGTGTTTCGCTACGTGGATGACTATCTTATTCTGTGTGACACCGGGCTACACCCCGCACATGACATCGTACTTGATGTGCTCAGGAGCTTTCGGCAGTGCCTTGAGCCTTTGGAGGTTACACACGAGGTGTCTGAGAATGGCTCGATCAGGTTCTTGGATCTGACGCTCACGTTTTGCAGAGGCCACGTCTGCTGGAAGTACGAGCCTAGGGCAAACAAACCGTTACTGCCTTACAAGTCTGGGCACTCCAAACTTGTTAAGAGGGGTGTTTCTAACTTGTGTTTAGGTAATGCTTTGAAGAAATCCTGCCACCATGCTATGCGTTCCAGCCTGTATCAGCAAGTGGACCGCTTGTCGTCAGCGGGGTATCCTACAAATCTGGTCGTGTCTGTGGCCGAGCGCTTGAAGAAGCAGTTGAGCAAAGTGCCGAGTCAGGGGGACCTAACCGAAAAAGATAGGAAAAAGGTAGTGGTCATTCCTTACATTCATGACGTGTCCCACCGCCTCAAAAAGGTAGGAAGACGTGGGAACGTCAACGTAGTGTTCTCCGCGCCTAACAAATTGGGGGCGCTATTCAAACGCGTCAATGGAGGCACGAGGGAACCCCAATCATGCTCTGTTAATCACAAGAATAGGTTTGTCGAGTGCAACCAGGGCGTCGTCTACTCGATACCATTGGTCCGCGATAAGGGGTCTGTGGTCTGCGATAAGGAGTATGTGGGCCAGACGGGCCGCTGCACTAACGACAGGCTCCGCGAGCATGATTACAATGTGACTCGTGCTGTGAGTGGCCACCTCGGTATCCACTGCCGTGATTGTGGCTGCCTTCCCGATTTTACACGCACCCGCATTTTGGCCAGGCATAAAGACAAGACGGTTCGGGAGATTATCGAAGCTGCCGAGATAGCCAGGCTGAGGGAACACTGTGTAAGTGCGCCTTCAGTGGCTCTGACGCATAAAGAATTGGCCTTCCTGCGTGACTTTTCATGTCGGCGATGATTACCTAGTGCCACGTGTGTATTGTGTACTTGCGTGTGTGCACTTTTAGCGATTACTTGCCTATGGGTTTTTTCATTCCTGACCGGTGTATATTTCATGTGTGTTTTCTCAGATAAAGTAGTTGAAAGTTAGCGCTCGTCCCGTTTGTTCCTCACTCGTCCGTCGTCGTTTTTTGCGCTGCAACCATTTTAACTATGTACCAACAAGCCCAACTGGTTTTCAGCAGGGTCTCACACACATTGAACAACAAATGTTCAGGGAAACCAGCCCTTGTCAACCACCTCTCAGCTTGCACGGAAAAACTGACCCCCATTTGATGAGAGCACGACCTAGTGAGGGCGTTCCTGAGTGCCGAGGTGGCAATGCCTCTTTTTACGATTTTTGAGTGGGCAGACGTGAAGGGCAATAAATTCTTCTTGGAGCGGGGACAGTATTTCCAGCATACGTGGGCCGAATGCCGGGTCAATTCTATGTCCAGAAACCTGAGGCGATCATGACAGGGCTCCTCCGTCGTCAACGTAAAGCCCCCAAGCGTTGAAGAAAACATTCTCACAATGCTCTGGACTTGTTCCTGGCTGTCCACCGATGAAGAACACTTGAAAATCACCAAAACATCGTCGACACAGCGGAAGACCCGCACAACCTGACTACTTGCGAGGTTCCCCTCAAGCCTCCTGTCATAACGCGCTAGTAAAAGATCACTGAGCAACGGAGCAAGGCAAGCGCCAGTGCAGACGCTTTGCTTTGGACATAGTAGTTTCCTTGAAAAGCCATAACAGACGACTCCACGTAGAACCTCAGGAGTTGCAGAAACTTTCCTATGGTCGTCCCCGTAGCGTTTTAAACCCGAACACCTCCATATCCATCTATGCCTTCTTCCACAACATCTATCAGCGCGTCATGCGGCAACGAAAAATACAAGTCCTTGATGGATGTCGATAGAAAAAGCACTCACTTCTGTAGGACTCCGATCTTGCAGGTACTCAAGAGCATTCCGTTCTCCTGCGGTAAAGCATTCCGTTGTTTTGTAGTAAATCATACACGGGCCAAACAGGGCGGTGTCTGAACGATAGGCTGCGAGAACACGCGAACACCGTGCAAAATAAAACTGGCAGTAATTTGGCTCTCCATTGTGCGGATTGGGCAGGTCGTAAATGTACTCCTCTTTTCGAGCAGACACGTGTGCTATCTGCAGACTGCAATATGCACTCTGGTATTGATATGCGCTCTGTTACGTGTGCTAAGAAAGTATAAAAGAGAAAGTGCCAGAGAAACCTACGAAGCACATGTCATCCACAAGCGGGGTGATTCGTCTGTCAGTAAAGCATCCGTTGAATTGTTAGAAAAAGAACATGGATACCTAGATCAATGAATGTTATTTTCGCACATGCGCCTTATATATTAGTTGATTGTGTGTCTCCCTTTATCTTCTTTTCGTGTTTTCCGAGGGTATATAATCCCCCACGGCGAAATAAAACTCGTTTTTGTTAGTCAGCGCCCAATCTTGTCAGGTTCTTTGTCCCGTTTTAGCGCTGTTTTTTCATATTCAGTTATGTACCAACAAGCCCGCACCAACACACTTTTTCAGATCTGGGTAATTCGCCATTTTGTATTGACACTGCGTAAGTGCTAGTTTTATTAAAGACCATTTTTTTCAATTGTTTTGTGCTGAAATGTATCGCAAGGTCTCTGGATTCCTGTCCAGAAATTTTTATGAGCTACTGCATATCGGTCTTTTTACAAGCTAAAACAAAAATATCGTCTGCGTATGCCACTCCCAGAATACGCTGTTGGAGCACCCCGCCTTGCAACATATGCCTTAGGTTGAACCGTAATGGAATTTCTTCTTGTTCCTTTAATAACCCTGCTCTGTAAAGCATAAACAGTATTGTACGCAAAGACAATTCTTGTTTTGGTCCTCGATTTCTGTTTGCCTGCAGTGCGTTTATCTGCCCTTCCCACGCGATATGCACTCTCTTATGGATTGCCATAAGGAGCGGTAATAACTCTTCATACATGCCCTGGAGTTTCGGCCCCCTCCACAGCAGTTCGATGTTTACGTTGTAATACGCCCCTGTAAGTCCAAGAACGAAATTCCTCATGGTGTATTCCGAGCTTTCGCAATTTCAGTGCACTTTGTATCAGGAATAAACTATCATAAAAAGAGCCGTACTTGTCTTACTCTATTCTACAGTTCCCCAAAGATTTCATTTTCTCCCATTCATGCTTGAATTTTTTTATTTTATCGCCTGCAGTAAGAATCTATACGCGACTGACGTTACTTTAAGTGATCTGTAGAAATCAAGTTTGTAGATTTATTCCCTGTGCCCTTATTCAGACAAATTCATCCAACTTTCTTGCCAATCCTCCGGTATTTGCTCGGTTTTTACCACCTTATTTATTGCCCACATAACGGATGCCCTACTTTTTACCCCAAGGAGGTTTATCAGCTGCATTGTATTCCGTCTGGGCCCACCGCAGTTTGGGGGGAAACATTTCCCTCTGCTTTTCTTCAGTCAAGGTTGCTCAATTTTATTTCTCTTTCCGTAGTCTTCTGCGCAGCAAGTGTTATAGATATAAACTTCTCAATAATCACTCGATGAATATGCGGCAACGCCTGCTCCGCTTCGAAATGTTTCCCCCCTTCGTCAATGGAGACTTTTTAATGTTTTTTTTTGAGCTAAGTGATTTTACATGGTTCTAAAATTTCTTAGGTACGCTTTTGTCCTTCTTTCGTATATCTTTCACGTATTGTTTGCCTTTTTGCTTCATATTCGTTTGGATAATTTTCTGCACTTATTGTTTTTCCCCGGTTGCTATTCCATTTTACTTCACTACTTCCGGTTTCATACGAGTTCTTTTTCACCTCTGTATTCTCTCGACGTCTTTTTTCCGCTGGTCAAGACCCTCTTTTATTTCGTTATTTCTCCAACATCTCGGCTTTATCTTAATGGTCCATCGGTTTCGTTGCTTGGCTTTATGCAACTTATGCTTTATGAAGCCAGTCATTTCGCCGCAATCCCTTTTTTTGTCTGGGTACTTATTGATTCCGTCTTCCATCATATCAACGATAATGTGTAGGTGTTCATTGTTCAAATTAGTTCTTTCGGTTGTACCAATTTCTATTTTTTTCAGGGTTGTGGCTCCAAAGTGAAACGTAAGCCGCTTGTATACCGTATACCATTTGTTCATCTGCAGCGAGTTCACGAAGTTTAACTACTCCTAACTGCTCTTACATAACGGTTTCCAACCAGCGGAATGAACTCCTAATTTGTCCCAAGTGATCAGTCTAATCGACGTCTTTAATTAGATACCCCACACACCCAGGCGAGGTCAGTGATTATCACTCACCGTGTTTAACTTCAGATGGCAACCATAAAGCCATTTTTATTTGTCCCCTGTTGTTCCCATCACCGAGACTTTCAATTTAATGCACCACACGACTACGGGCACCACTTTGATTTTTTACCCAATCTATGACCAATCTATGACCATTATAATAACTTGGAAGCATTTTTATTGTTTTGACGTGATTCCGCTCATCGATACGTTCAGTTTGACACCCCACACGTGACACCGCACATAGATTTAACTTAATATATGACTCACCATTCATGATTACGTCAAAGAAGCGTTGTTTATTTGTACCATCACATTTCCCTAACCAAGATCTTTCATTTCATGCCACACACACCTCAGCGGCATCACTTTGACTTCTAATCCAATAGAGGACTTACCACGACTATGTCATCATTGTAACGAAGAAGCATTTTTAAAGCAAAGCTTTCTGGTTTACCAAGCAATGCTTCTTCTGTGGCGTGCAGGACACAAAACGTTCAACGCGGCTGGGGAGACGGAAGGCGCTTTTCAGGCATGGAGCACAGTGTAGATGGCGCGGCGATAGCTCGCTGTTACTCAGCGTTCCAAGTGCTCCCCAAGGCGGGCGCGTGGGCAGGACCCTTCCGTCGGCTTTGTCGTCTGCTTTAGCGAAGGTGTTGGGCCTGTGCTGGCGCAGCTTCGCGTCCATTTCGCGCTTACTTCGCACCGCGTGATTAACTTGTTCGACAGCCCCACCTGGGTAGCCCGGACCCAATGGAATTAAGTGGTCGTAAGGCAAAGTTATTCAACGTATCATAACGGATTGCCTTGCAGGGCGGGAACCCATAATGTGGAAACCATTTACAAACACCTGGCCGCTAGAAAAACATCACCTTTTGCGCACTGGTTGTCCCGAATCAGACTGCGTTTTCTAAATTGCTGAATACCAGTTCGGTTGTGTTTTAACAACATTACAAAAGACAAAAGGAGCAACTGGTTCTGACAAATAGCGATTATAAAAGTTTCCTCAGCTTTCTCGCGATCCCCAAGCTTACGAAACTATTGATTTTAAGTCAGTCTGAATGGAATCACTGAGCTCACATGCCGGTTTGTTTTGGTGTCTGCGCTTGTGTCTTGCGGCGGGTGTAGCCGCGAGCTTGCGCATTAGGATGGCTAGGTTTCGCTGTCTCACCCTTCAAACGCTACTGTCCATATTTTTTTTTCTTCCGACGCACGGCCGGGCTACCGACAGCATCCGCCGCTCGATCCCGGCTGTGGCCGACGCTGCGGCGTTCCGGACGGCGCCCTTGCGAATCCCAGGGAACGGCTGGCAGAATCTGTGGTTTCACTCTTTTTAGAGCCACGTGTGTGAATTAAAGTAACGTCGGATGTGGAATTGTTGTATGGGTCGTTCACAGCTTTGCTTTCCAACCACCTTCACAACGTGGATTGGAGCCATTTTTTTGTCCCACGTGATTTTGTTTCGAACTGCACAAGTGAACTGAGACGGGCTAGTTGGTACATGATGCCACTTAGAAAACAATACGACAGGGAGTAAAGACAAACACTGCGCTGATTTTGTTTGTCAAGACCTTCAATTTGGTCCCCCACATGCCGTAGTGCCATCAATGTACATTTTAACCCAATCTATGACTCGGCGTGACTGGGGCACAGTTATAACCGGTAAGCAACTTTTATTTGTCCCCACTTGATTCGCGTCGCCGAGAATGGCAATTTCTTATCGCTTATGGTCTAACGGCATCAGTATGAATTTAAACCCATTGTATGACTCACCTCGTCTCTGCCACTATTGAAAGAAAAAAATCCCGGGCCGTCTCCTCTAACGTGAAGCATAGGGACGGCCGAAGCATTCAGTATTCAGTCCATTCGAAGCATTCAGCATTCAGTGAAACATGGGGACGGCCGAAGCATTCAGTGTTGAGGTGTATTTTTGGTTCCCTGAAGATTTTGGCAACGGAGATGAAACCATTGGGGGGTGGAGATATAAAGCTTTCCTGCAAAAGTCTCGTGTCTTTGAAGCACGAAGCGTTATAGCGCGAGGCGTAAACGAGTGTCCCGTGTTTATTTATACACGGTTACAACTTAAGAATGGCACCACCTCATGTAATGAATCACTCCGCCGAAGCGCCTGACCCTTGACGTCAGTGCGCGCGCGTTTTAAAAGAGGATCGCGGTAAATGTGTGATATCATCTGCTTTTGTCACCGAGTTTGTTTGTCGGCAGTGCAGTTAGTTATAGGCAGATTAAGTCCGAAAAGTCATGGAAACGACTCGTGTCCGGTGTGGTTATTGTGTGCGTGCGCTGGCGGTGATTGCTATCGGTTGTTTATCTTGCGTCTATCATTTTAGAACTGATCGATTGTCCACACCTCACCCCACCAGTTCGTGGGCTGCACAAGATTTCGTAATTACGACATACGAATGAACAAATAAGTTTTATATAGCGTGTAAAACAGCGAGTGCGTCGTTAATTTTTATAAGATTCAACATGGTATAAAGATCGATGCAGTTATACGTACGTGAAGTACTCGATGTGCCGAAGCATTAATTTCGCGAGGTACGCAACATTATGCGCGTTCGACCACTACGCGGAGAAGAATTTTAGATTTTTAGATTATGCTGATGGGTAATGACAATAGCATCAAATACTCTAGTATTTATTTATGTGTGCACTAAAGCCACGCCAATCGGAGGTGCACATAGGTAGCGCGCTATTTGTGAAAAAAAAAACAATAACAGAATTGCTCCTTTCGCATCACTCATAAAAATAACTTCGCTTCTGCTTCGTTATACCCGTATTTTTATTACTTTATAGTCCTAGGTATTGCTCCTTACATGTGCATTGCCTAAGCACTGCCGTCATTTCTACGACTGTCGTTAATATCGCGCTGTTACGCGTTTTTTTTACGCAGTCTTGGCAAGAAAGCCTGCAATTTACAGGAATCGACAATGAAGTGTCTGCGCGTAAAAATTGTGTTTCACCTAAACGCACATTTTTTGGGAAAAAGTGCTTTTAAGCTTACTTCTGCTCAAGTCTCAACGCAATGCAATTCCGATCGAGTCTGCGCAGGCGTTTCCAAATGGATGGTAAAGTGTCCATTCCTGAAAAATGCTCTTCCGTAGCTGCTATGGCAATTGCGATTTTTAGACAGCCAATATAGGTTATAACGGGCTATTTCACTTCTTTCAGATTGTTATACGCCATAACACATGGCATTTGGAGGGTCATTTTACGATACTAAGGGAATGCCTGTACAGAAAAAACTTTTTGGCGTCATAGTTACAGCTCACCTTTATATGCCCGTTGCTTGAATTTACACGTACTAGGGCAAGCTCAATGAAATCGCAGTCCAAACATAAAAAACTGCACTTTCAATTGTAATTTCTTTATTACATATTACATACATTAAATTACACGGCAAGCTGTGACTTGAAATCACATGCAAGCACTCCTGTAGTGACAGGGAAATGTACGCATCCTCAGTAAAAGAACAAAACATCCCATACCTGGCGCTGCCATGAGAAGTCCATTCAAGCACATAAGTAGCATATGATGCGACTCAGAACACTGCAGTGATTTCCCTTATACCTTACTTCCAAATGCTGCCGGTGCAAAGGGTGAAAAAACAAGGGCGTGATGCAGACAGTCTCACTGTCTGCATCTCACTGTCTGTTAGGAGATGGTTATAAAAGTCGTTTTATGCCTCCGCACCTCAGGAACTCTTCATTTCCAGCAGTTTCAAATGAAATAAAATCATCAAACAACGATAAATATGGTCGCAGGTCACGTAATGCTAAAAGACAATTTGAAGCTTATGCGCAAAAGGTTCCTACTCATCAGGCAAAACGCCACAAATTAAACGTTAAGAGAAGAAAACGACATGAGAACATTTTTTACAGCAGCTAGTTATTGTAGCAGCCATTTAAAAAAAGGTTCTCTACTGCCGCGAGGTACAGTCCCTTCGTTGAAGCTTGTCGCTGAAAGTTTCAGGCAGTCCCATGACTTAATCAGACAGCCTTGCCCTGGTGGCATTCAGCGTATCTTGTGCATTGCTGCAACATGTTAGCATTTGTTCCAACGATAGAAGAGTCCATTGTGGAAAGGCAGGGCACACATGGTAGCAACGTGGAAAAATTTGTTGATTGGACGTGACAAATGCAGCCCATCTTGTCTTGGTGTGGTTGGGTTGTCGCATTTCCCATTTTTCTTCCGTTTTGAGTCCCAGGTTCTTTATATCTCCAGCAACTACGGTGTGACAGCAAAAGTGGAACCCCAAACGTGAACAGGTATAGATGGATGGCGATTTGCATGGTCACGTTTTATGTATTGGTGGTTCAATTGCCACCTCTGGCACCATTTTATGGCCCTTGTCACCCCCTTTGCCACTATCCTGCGGATGGGCACTTTGATCGTTGTGTAGAAAGTCCTCTAGCCGTTTTATGTTTGCGTCATACTGCTGTAGGTGCATACAGTTACTCGCTTGGGTACAGCAGTATATTTTTGTTGCCTTTTATGGGATTCAGAAGCCAGTCCCATCCGCAGCTTCATAAGCGTCTGTGTCTTTGATAACCAAAGTTGCGTGTGTAAATTAATCTGCTGCTGCACTTGCCTGCGCTGTATTAGTGTCTGGCTGATTAGCATTGAAGACTATTTAATTTGTATGCAAGCTGGCTAAAGTGTGCCTGTCGGCTCGAGATGTATCTCCACACCACTGAACCAAGCCAGCGATGACACTCTCCCAACAAACAGTAAGTTAGCCTGCTAATTGTAGTCATGCGGCAGAACAGCCATTCTTGCTAGAAAAAGAGACTTGCTTAAAATTGTTCACTGCAAGCTTGGGCAGATGGTGGTTGCTCCTTGGTAGATGCAAAAATGAGCGGGAAGTTTTTTGGTTTTATTTGCGTGCCATCCCCCGACAAGGCGCGAGCTCATACTGACGTGTATGCTTCCCCACAAACAGCACCACGTAATGTTCCGGGAAATGTATTTCTTCTGTATGAGGAGATAATAACTGCGTAAACTGTCAGTGAAAAGGGAGAGCAGAGGCTGACACTCTCAATTTCTACGTTATTGTTCGTCTTGTGGGACAGTGATAGAATCAATGAGGACCCGGGACGTCAGTGGGGTGCCGCCCCACAACACTTGGCGGCAAGGCACGTCTCAAGCTCACCTGGACCGCTTCTGCGTTACCAGGGAGTTCTTGCAGTGGGTGGTTAGATACGGTGTCGCACGTTTTTTCTGACCATGGACTAGTGTCTTTCTCCATATTAATCAGCTTAGCTCGTGCGGAAAGAAAGACCAGCAACCACCCGATAACGACTCCTGGCGCTGTTCACAAACTTCAACTCGCTGAAAATGTAAACAATACCATTGGAAACCTTGAAACCAACACTGCTGACGTGGCCGAATGAAAATATTTTAAGGCAAGAATTGAGCGTGAGGCCACAAAGATATGTAGGCGGGAGGCAGCCGTGCATAAAGTTACAGAGCATCGCCTCAAAAATACAAGATTGTCTTTTTAATATTGCAAGATTGTGTAACCATCCGCCTTGCTGTTATATTTTGTGTTGCTCAGCCCTTTACTGTTGACCAGCCAGGTAAATAATCTCTGTATTGTTCCAGAAAAAAAGTTGAATTCTGCCTTGATAAAGCAAACATAGTGGAGGATACAGACGTGGCAAGCTTGCTGTAGGGGAGACCGCTATTCACCATTTGGTGGGCTCTTAAAAGATTCCTTTGGAGCTTCGGAGCTTAAGACTGTGGCATGGTAAGCCTCACTCCATTTGCTCAATGCCAGAGAGGTCATCTGCACTCCCACAGCTGTCGTCGTCTTCCTCTACGAGGGTGATGATGATTGGCTCCACATGGTCGCTGAAGCCACGCGCCTCTCGGCACTTGTCCTCAATGCCAATGACGTGCTCCGCAGCCTTGGCCCAGTTGTTTGGAGAAACATTCTCAGCGGCTGGGATGAGGAGCTTCCGCACACTGTCAATCTTGAAGTCAGTGTTCAGCCTAGAAACTTCACCTTTCATCTGTGCCCAGATCAGCTCGATGGGGTTAAGCCCGCAGTGGTATGGTGGCAACCTCAGAACGACGCTCCCAGCCTTTTCTGCCGCGAAATCAACTCTGAACTCCAGAAGGTGGTCTTTCACCGGCGCCACCAGTTCAAGAATCTGCTTCTTTGTCATCGTTGCATCCTACGGCATACCTTTTGATATCAGCCAGGCTAGTATGTCAGGCTTGCGCTAGGATATGGTCGGGACTGTCTCCAGCGCCTAGAGTGGTAGGACGTGTTGTCCATGACGACAACACTACTACAGAGTCAAACCAAGCCTCGAAATTCTCGCCGTCCATTTCCGTATGATATGTATTGTTTCTAAAAACAAAGTACACAAACAAAGTACACAAAGTACACAATGAGAGAGGACGGAAGGGAAGAAGCTGCCATATGCAGCTTGAAGACCCCATACGCCCCACTTAGCAGTTATGTGGTTAGAGCACAAACGCTACGCGAAAATTTGAAAAATATACACAACTACAGAACTTCAAATCGGTAAAAACATTGTTATACAATTCAAAATATATACAACTACACAATTCCACACAAGTACCATTACACAATTCCAATTTCAAAGGCAAGAAAAGTACAGCGCAAATAATACATCGTGGCATTTCATTGTGAAATTGCTACTTAGATGAGCCTATTCGGTCGAAGGCTCAAGAAGATGCATTAATTCTATGAACGTTGTTGTAGAAAACATGGGAATATTAAAGTTATTACCATCGAGGAGATTTAAGTATTTGGGCACATTCCAAGATAAAGCCTCTGTGCGGTATTTGGTGCGGCTTAGTGGTAGGATCCATGGATTAGAGTAACGTATATTATAAGTAGGTTCATGACGCACTAGGTTAAAGATTGCTATCATGGAGGCATTGTTCATTGTTACAGCAGTTTTGTAAATTCAAAGTAGCCTATATGTATACAGGGTAGTTAATCTAAGAATATTATACTGCCTGAAGTATTCTTCTGTGTGAGCATTCCACGGTATATTAGCTACCAGCCTTATTGCTCTTTTTTGCGCAACAAGACGGCGTCGTTTATTAGACTCTGTCGTCGTTCCCCAAACCGTGTGGCAATAAGTGATCACAGGTACAATGTATGCGTTGTAAATGAGCAGTTTAAATTGTGTTGGACGTGTTAACCTATGTTTACATAACAAGCCATTTAATTTGTTAATTTTAGCTCTAACACTGCCAACCTGTATATCCCAATTCAGCGTCTCAGAGAATACGACACCGAGAGATTTTATACTGGGCACGATGTCAATCTTGTCATTTCCAAAAAGCAATTCGATGTCACCACTTACTACCATATTTTTTGTTCTATATATCACAGCTTTCGTTTTATACGTATTAACATTATGACGATTTCTATTGCACCAGCAACGCAAACATCCCAAAATTGGTTACCACAGAGTGATAGCTCAGCTAGTGTGTTTCCGGTGGCAAGCACTGTTATATGATCAGCGTAAGCTACGAGATGAACTGGATAAGGGATATCAAAAATATAATTTAGATATACCAGAAACAACAAACGCCCCAAACTGCTGCCCTGTGGTACACCAGACGTGTAGGACTCATCGTCTGACGAGGTTTCATTAAAACACACCATTTGTCCTCGGTACATTAGGTATGACTGTATTAAAGCAAGGCCAATTTCCCGAGTGCCATAGTGACTGAGCTTTTGAAATAAGACAGAGTGATCAATCCGGTCAAATGCCTTGAATAAATCTACGTATATGCCGACAGCAAGGAGCTTTTCTTCAAATGCGTCAATTATAATTTCTTTTTGTTTCGTTAATGCCGTTTCAGTGGATCTCTGTTTTCTAAATCTGAAATGGCAATCGGAAAGCACAGAGTGCTTACTTAAAAAGTTAGATAACCTGCAATGAATAATTTTTATTCATTTCATTCACTCCCGACTTTATTCCTTTGAAGACGGACAGACAGCCGTCAACAAAGCCGTCCTCGTTGCCGATGTGGGTGACTATCAGCCGCGCTCCTCTTCCGGATGGCTGTTTGAGCCCAGTTGTCAAACCACGATGGAAAGCGTCCTGAGGCGTTGTCACTGCCTCGTCCCTCAAAGCCTTCGTCACGGTGTGGCCAGCGTTTTCCCAAGTTTCGTCTGTGTAGAACACCTTGCTGTGCTGCTGCCTGTACTCAGCGACATGACGAAGGTACCTCTCCCGCCAAATCAGCACGTCCTGACGCTCGATCATCATCGAGTTTCGTTCGCGTATCTCGAAGACGAAGCCGATGTCACTCAGGAGGCGGCCGATGGTCCACGTTCGAAGGCCGGGGAGATGCTCACTCCTCTAAAATTCTTCCGCAATCTTCTGTGCAGTAGGAGGCTCGTTTCGCCGGAAGAGATCGTGCACAATGTTTTTTAGCGCGCACAAAGTGAAGCCGTCATACATCGCACTGCGGCGTCTGCGGTTCTAGCTTCCGGGGCTTTCCCGCGAAGGTGTTGTGAGCTTCCCGCCCGTGGCCTTCGCTTTGGATTTGATGTCCAAAATCTTCCGAAAACTGACACCGGTGTACTCACTTGTCGTGCGGCAAGTTTCATTCACGCCAACGTGCGGGTGCTCCTCTCGCAGCTTCATGTAGACTTTCAAAACTGTATGCTGAATGTGGCGATAAAGAGCAATGCCGCGGCAGTTCTTCCTGTACAGATGCTTCGGCGTTGATGGGCTCTTTGGGGAAGGTGAACTCGCCCCAGACCGCAAACGTGACGAAGAATCTGGAGTCGAAGAAACAGTAACAATTGCGGCTGCAGCTGCAACTGAGTAGTCCAGCTCCGCCAAAAAATCGACCTCGTACGAGACGTCCATGTTGGAGAACGAGGTGGCGGAAATTGTGGGGACAAAAATACAATGCGCGAAGCAAAAAGGCCACTATACGCTAATACTTCGCAATTTCAAAGCTAGTGAATAATGCATACGTGTGTAAAATACCACACGTAAGCCATAAAAAGTAAACTGAACTTTGTTATTTTTGTTAGTAAGGTTCTGTTTTGTCATTTTCACACCCGGTTTTGACAGGAAATGGCAATTTTTTATGATATTTTTCCGTTTTGATACACGTCAGTTGCTGTAATGTAACTCACATTGAAATTTTAAAATCGTAAGAACATTAGCGTAATTGTTTTGTTTTGGGCGGTTCTTTTCTTTTGTGCTTCAAAAATTTTCGCAGTAACGCACTCTTTGCGCCGAGCGGAGAAACAGCCGGTTGCGGTGATGAGGCGCAGGGGCAACTTCCGGTGCCGTTTTTAAGATGTAACCGAGTATATTACGGGTTACGAAGCCTTTCAGCGCGAGCGTGGCCGGAAACAACCGGCTCCCGGAGGAACCCGTCCCTTGTTCACCCGTTCCAGAAACGCCCTTCCCATTTAGGCGCTTCCTGTTTCAACCCATTCCAAAAACGCCCTTCCCAGTTCAGCCCACTGCCAAAAAGCTCTTCCCATTTGAACTCGTACCGTTTCAACCACTTCGATTTTCCGAAAATATGCGTTACCGTATTTCAAATGTTTCCCAAAAAATGAATTACAGGAACGGGCGCCATGCAATACTGTGAAAACCTCTATGCAGCAAGTTTGTGTAATTACGCCTAGGGCCAATATTTCCGGCCGATAAAAGTTTTTGGATGCCTGAGGCCAATACTGCGCCCATGAGGCTTTTTAATGAAGGAAATGCTTTCCCAGTTTCTGTTCGTCCGGCTTCTTCCCGGAATCAAAAATTTGTTAGGTCATTTATGGCTCTTCTCAGGAAAGAAACAATCGCGCTGACACAGAATTATGCTCTCCAAGGACTTTTTTCCGGCACCGGTTCTCCCAGCGACAACCACGGCGTACTAACCCGTCAGGGCCGGCAAGATTTTGCTCTCAAAGAACTTGTCAAGCATCGATGTGGGTTCAAATCCTGTCAGTTGCGCGTTTTGTTTTTTATAATGAAGAAGCGGGGACCCGAGTGGAAATGAAACTACTTAAAGCGTCAATTGACGAAACTGCGTACAATAGATATGATGCATGCCTGCTCTGGCATTTCAAAGAAAATATCTCAAGCCAGCAGCTGGTGCGCCAAAAAATGCTTGAAGTATTAGAGGGATGACTACCTAAACGGTATGCACAATATTTACTTTTCGACGTACTCCGTTCGTACTCCGTAGTAGGATTCCGACGTACTCTGACGTAATCCGTAGTGGGATTATCCTTTAAAAGTAAACAAAAAAGCCTAAAGCTTGGCATGGTCTTAACGCCGACCTCGATGACCAATGTGTGCGAACAATTTTTTCTGAGATAATTTCATCGTTAAACTTCAATGACCATCCTTTTACAGACATTTGCACATATAGTTGCGTTAGCCCCAAATTAAAATGGATCGTAAATCTACTGGCTCGGCCCATACTAGTTACCGCTTTCATAAAATACGCTTAGCATCAATTTGTTAGATCTGGTAATTAAATTTCGCGAGATTTTTTACCGTGTAGAAAAAAACAGTATCCCCTTACTACCCCTGATAAATTATTGGTTGTAATTGGTAACAGGCCGCACTTCGTTCCCTCCACGATAAGAACGTTATAAGTTAGCAGAACGCACGCGGGAAGAGGTCCTATTTGGTTAATTCCGTACTTTACTTCTCTTTTCGCTGTTACATATGCAAGAAAGCGCATGTGCATTCGTATATAAACCCGTTCAATACCTTGAAACAGCTATGCAATAATCCGTGACTCGAACACACACCGCTGCCGGAGTACACATGAGAGCAACATGTTCCACACCACTCGACCAACATGGAAGCACACGAAATCGGATGCAGTTTCAGCTGTAACTCAACAAGTTGGACGTGACGCAGCACCCTACCTCTTTTTTTGTTAATTGACTCCACGAACAGTTTTAAACTACTACCTTTTTAAAGTTCGTTTTAAGCTACTGCAATGAAGTTATGAAACTTAACGCGGGGTGTCTGTACATTGGTTCTGCAAGCCGTAACCTTTTGTTGACTGTAAAATACGTCTGAGGAAACTCCAATTCATTTTCAGGTTACGTCGGACGTAAGTGTAGTTTTTGACAGCCGGTTACGTCGGACGTAGCTCAATCATTGGGTTAAAATGCAGTCGGACGCAATTTTATTTTGAAAAATCGCCCGACTCCGTCCGAGTTACCCGAGTCGAACTGGGTACGTTATTCTGGGAAGGGACTAAATTGGAAAGGACGACACTGAAATGTCGTTTTGTGCCGGGTTGAAACAGCAGGGAACAAGCGTGAACATGGAAATGGGAATTGGTTCAAACTGGAATCTCCCATCAGCTGGAAACGTAAACGAGTGTCCGGGTGTTTTAGCTCCGTGACTACATGAGACGTCGATTACGATGACAGCACGAGATGCCAACAGCCCCAGCAACATGTGACTCTGCTCATCGGGACCTTCAGTTTGATACCCAAGACACCCTAGCGGCAGCTTTTTAAATTTTAACCCAGTGTATGACTAGCCATGACTATTTATGTGTGCTCATTACATAAGAAACACACATGTGGCCGGAGCTTCATTTGTGAAAAATCAAGATGTACGTATATTAGGCCTCTATAATCAAGCAAGCAATCAAGAAAAACAAACGCATTCCCGCGGACGCCTCGTGTTCACAGAATCTTGGGAATAGTTGGCGTGGCTGCAGGGCGTTTTTTTTGAGCCTGCAGAGCAGGAATTGACGGGGTCTAAACCATAAACAGCTTCAATATGAATGAACTGAGCGTGCATCACCTTGTCTAATGCCCTTTGTTTCTCCCCAGGGCCCCAACTATCCCTTGAGCCTGAATATCCTGTGTAATGAACACACCACCTATATGAGGCATTTGATATGTAATGCATACATTCATTTGCTTGTAAACGCCAGTCAGCATGGTATAACAAGTAAAGCTGTAATAAATCCGCAGCAGAAATTCTTTCCGACCTCAGGGAATAACGAGGTCATGGTTTTCTTTCGAAACACGAGAATATCAGCGCAAGATTTTGCGCCCGTACTTTTTGTGAACCCACGTAAACTTTCAAATTTCCGAATCTATATGGCTCCGACGGACTCCCAGTTCGTCTGAGTCCGTTTAAATTATCAGTACATTTTGAGTTCGGAGCCTGAGTGAGTTCTGACTTCATTTTGAGTTCTGATACTGAGAGAGTTCTGAGTCCCTTTCGAGTTCTGAGCCTGACTAAGTTCCTAGTTCATTTTGCGTTCTGAGCCCTGGTGAGTTCTGAGTCCATTTTGAGTTTTGAGCCCGAGTGAGTCCTGAGCCTATTTAGAGCGTTGTCACAGGGAGTTCTGAGTCCATTTTGCGTTGTGAGCACCAGTGAGTTGTCAGTACATTTTGAGTATTGAGCCCAAGTGCTTTCTGAGTGCATTAGAGTTCTCAGCCCGAATTCAGTTCTGAACCCGAGTGCGCTGTAAGTTTCGCGTTCACTGTGAGTTTGAGTTTGAGTTTGAGTTAAAGCAGATGTGTTGCTCAGCAGTGAGTCTGAGTGAGTGAGTCAGTCTAACTTTGCCGAGGTATCGACTTTACTGCTTTTCCTCTTACAATATATGTAGATGAGGGTAACACAGCCCTCCGGCATCGAAGAGCCTACACACGAAGGAAAACTGTACTCCGGCGTGCATTCCAATCAGCCACACTGCATACTCGTCGCGCGCCAGTCCGCATGTTTTGCTAACTACCCTACCGAGATTTCTGCTGCCGGGACGCCTCGGATGCTGCCTCTTTGCCTCTGGTGGGAAAGAGGGATCCCCTGGTCACCTATGGGGACAGAGCGCAGCAATACTGCCTTAGTCAGACGCACTTCCCAGACCCCGCTTCCACCTTAAAGCCCAGGCAGTCCGTTCAGTGGCGTCGACTGCAGATATACAGCTTCTCGTATCCCGCTTTATGCCACCTTCACTTCCCTACACGATACTGCCAAACGTGGGTCTAAGCCCACTCGTCACAAGTTCACTAGTCATAGGCCAACTCGTCGCAGGTAAAGTGGTCAGGAATGCCAACTCGTCATAGGGCATTTCGTAAGAGGAATTCTTGTGTGGCCGGAATATTCGTCACACGAAAAACTCGCATCAAGAGCTTGTTTTAGTCCTTCAAGGTAAGGTTTCCGCCTGCTGTGTGTCACCTTTTAAAGAAAGGTATAGGTGAGTGCAGGGACGTAGGCAGGAAGGGGGGGGGGTGTTTTGTGGTTCGAATCTATAATCCGAATATTTTTTTAGGCAGCACGGGAGCCAGTCTTCGTGCTTATTTCGCAAATCTCCACCGTTCCTATTACCTCAGTCCTGCCTAAAAAAATTTGGCTGATGGCCATGCGCGAGTGTGTTTGATTTTTTTGAGAAAGAAGTTTTGTTAATATACTGGCACACTTCAAAAAATACGCTAAAATTATAACTGGATTTAAGCGTATATCACACAACGCACTTTTATACCCTGATGCTTCTGTTTTAGTGGTCGAGTGATTTGACCGTAGAATTCTCGCTAGCCCTCGAAAGCCAGTGCTGCGTTTACAATGTCGCGGAGGAATGAAATCCAAGGGACAAAAACGGAATCCAAACGACAAAAACCAACATATTTTATGTGCCCGAATTTCCATGGAAAGATTGCTCTGGTATCAGTCCTGCTTTCAAAGCACAAGTGCGGGGCGCGCTGCTTCTCGCAGTCCTCTCCACCATCCCCCCTGAACAACGCTTCGGCTGCGTTCAAAGGGTTTAAACATAAGTGCTGGTCACACAATGTCGTGGTCACACAGAACTCTCCACCACCCTGCACAACTACAGCTGTAACTTAAATTACCATTGTTCATAACCGCTAAGTAGCCAGAACGCCCGTGTATGACCAGCCCTTCAAAGCAGTCCAGGTCACGTTCTCCACCCTCCCGCCATTCCCCAAAGAAAACAGCAGCAGCGCTTCAGAGCGTTATTCAGGCGTGTCGGTCGCACAGACTTACCCACGCCCTCCCAAGTAGCTGTAGCGAATTTAACATCATTGTTGAAACCTGGTGTAGGACCGTTCCGCACATGGCGTTTCGTGAGATGCCTGTTCGTAATAGGCCGTTTGTTCACATAGGACGATTGGTCACAGGACATTTTGTAACTTAGGAAAGCTAGTCACAGGAACGGTAAAACAAAATTTGTGGTGTTTATTTAGACGTAAGTGGTAGTAAGATATTATTCAATATCGCTTATACATCTTGCGTAATGGTTTATCAGTAAGAAAGTGTAATTATAACTAATTTTCACGGGGTTCTCACCATCCTTTTTCAGCAATGTGTAGTTAACAGGTTTCGTGGTTTATATTTCCCTACCCATGTGACACATTTCTTTTCGAAAGTAGAAGAGAAGAAAGAGACAGCGTGTTAAACCACAAAATTAGTTTCAACCACCACCTTCAAAAAAGCAAGCCAATGCCCTAACGGCAAAAGGGTCAACCTGGTACGAATTATTGGAGTTGAAGCCCCTAACACCCCCGATGATGATGATGGTGGTGATGATTATAATGATTACTATTGGTTTTCTTTTTGTAGCAGGGTAATGACATGTCATCTTACAAAAAGGACTACTATACCTGATTAATATACGTATTTAATTTCTTGGTTTAATACTAGCGCTGCTTAGGGAAGGCACAAAAAGCTTATTAGGCACTAAATACTTTTTTTCTCTTACAGGTGGTAACTGTACTAGGTTATATTCCACATTCTGCTTTTCGTCAACCAGCATTCTAATCTCTTTTTCGTCCCCTCGACAGCCTTGAAGTTAACTTCCTCTGCGCTACCCTTAAATCTTAGGGCTTCTGGAAGCCGAATATTTCTTTCATGTAGATTTGGATGAATGCCCTCACATTCTAACACAATGTGCCGCCTAGTTTCTGTTTATTTTCCGCAGACCACGCATACCCCATCATTTTCTGAATACTTCCCCACAAAGGTCTTAGTTCGCAAGCAAGCCGCTCTAGCGTCAAAAAGCAAAGCACTGCCCTGGGATTTATCATACAAAGTTTTCTTTCTGATGTCCAATTTCGCGGCCCTGTACATCTCTAACGACGTTTTAGCTTCCATTTCTTCTCTGCATTTATTCGTTTCAATCTTCCTTGCCTTTTTTTGGTTACCTTGGCTGTTTTGGATTCTCCACTGTTCTTTTCGTATTTCATCGTTAGCCTTCTTGTCTTCCTTAACCACTGCGTGTCCATGCTTTTCAAGTATAGATACCTGAAGACGTTCGCTGCCCACCTTTGTTGATCTGTTGCTCTCAACGTCATCTCAAAACATATTTTACTCAGTGCTTCTCGAACTCCAAACGACGCCCAGCCCATATCTCCCTCTACTGCTCCGTTAAATGTTTTTCCATGCGCGTCTAAGGGCAAACGTTCTACTGTTCTCTGGTTCACTTCAAAACCTGATAGAACATCTGATTTTAAGCACAGTACAGCATTCGCAAATGTGAGACCCGTACCAATTACTCCTTTCCACGTTCGTCTTACGATTTCATATTTGTTATATCCCCACAAAGCTGTATGCTTCATTATAGCTGCGTTTCACTTTCCCTGAAACTTAAGTTGCTCCTCGTGAGTTCCTAATTAGTTATCCCCTTTGTTTATCCACACTCCCAAATGTTTATTTTCCTTCACCCTGGGTCATTCGCCTTGCTGGATATACACTGCGTCAGTGGTAGTGTACCCTTCCCCTTTCTCGACATTCGCCCAAAATGAAACTTCCAAACGAAATTTCGATGAATGACAAGGTCGGTGCTACCACATTCCCCATTACGGACCACCTAGAACAATATGCCTCATTGACAAGTTTTCCCATTACGAGTGGGCTGTGACGAGTGGGCCTGTTTCCATGGGGTGTGCCCAAGCCGGCCGCAATATTAAAAAGGTGTGCCCGGGTTCTTTTTTGTGTTCCGTATTCCAAGAACTTCAATGGGCTACGTCTGTGCATGACATTTACGTGTAGGGTGGTTGAACTCGTATCTATGCTCTTGATCAACCCAGTTCACCCTACTTTCCAACTCTACTTGAATCAGGAGGGAGCGTTGGGTGAGTTGGTATTGCGACATGGTTATTTGGAAACAGCGGGTTAAACAGGACCACAAAGAAAAGAACAAGACAGGACGAGCGCTGAACTATCCCAGATGTACGGCCAAAAAGGGAGAAAAAAGAAACCATGTGCCTCGCTTCTCTCTTTTGAGTAGAAGCATCCTAACTACTTCGGTGAGACTCACATGCATTAAAAAAAACCACACGTGGGCTTTCTATTGTGCACCTACGACGAACTTTTCCATTTGTCGAACTAGCCTATGATCAATAATCCTATGTGAACAAACGGCCTATTACGAACCTGCCCATGTCAAAACGTTACGTGACGAATGGGCCGTATCCCGTTTAAACCGGCCTGGGAATCGCTTTCAATGCCAATTTCTTGTCAGTGCTTTACGTTCACACGATTACGGTGCGACGAAACCCAAGCGATGATAGGGAACCTTGCCCGAGAGTTCCTATCTCGAGATGGAATTGTGCCAAAAGTCCGGTGTGACGAGTTGGCCTTCGACAAGTTCTCCGGTGACGATCAGGCTTGCGACGAGTGCGCTTGTTACCGCCCCAGGTGCACATAGTTCGGCGCGCCTTTTGCTTGCCTTCACCACATAATGGGCGTGTGCCCCTCCAACCACAGTCACTTCATCCTACTCTGTCAGTGCCCCTTACCGCGCTAGAGCAATGGGAGGGTACGCTGCTCAGCTCCGACCCATAAGCGCAAGAGTGTCTAATCCAGCTGGCCGAACTCCCCGCTAGGGCCCACGGGCTCATGGCCGTTGATCAGGGAACTGCAGTGTGCCGGTGCTGCCAACCGGCGGCTTTTCTATACAACTTTGGTGAAATAAAAATGCCCCACCCCCCCAAGCGCTCGTCCGCAAAGAGCACATGAGCTGGCCTTCACGTCACAATCGCCGTGTGACGTACCCCGGAAAAGGTACACTGGGAGGTATCGCCAACTCAGTCTGATCCAACGTTCTTCAGAATTTTATGTTCTTGCATTTCGCAATAGCGCCTTGCTTGGCTAAGATGCTTTACATTCATCTGCCCTATCCCAGCCTTCTCGTAGAGGTAGTGTCAGGTTTGTGATGATGGTCGTTTAGTTTTCAGCGGGTAATTCTACGTTACCTTCATTTCCTTCGTTAGAACTACCGGTACTTCTAAAGGAAATGAAGATCCAGCTTGTATTTGTGTACAGGGGACTGCTGTTTTTCTACTTTTGGCGAGTTTAAATTTTTTTTTAGGTGTATCCTCAATCTGTACACCACCGACGTGTGGTCACTATTCTTCACCTTGCCCGGCACCTGGATATCCTGCACAACGTCCAGATAGTCACTTAGAACACAGTTCATTTTTCATATATCCTTCTGAGGCAAATGTGCATGCCAGTTTCGCACTTATTCGTTCGCACCACATTGCATTCGCTATTCCCATGTTATTCCTCTCCCGAAATACGATCAGTGTATGATATTCGCTGTTCCGACTTCGTATTGCCTTTCTTCAAACCACCTGTCCGCCAATGACATTCCCAAGTACTCTTGAATTAATGTCTCCCATAAGCAAGATGTATAATGCTGTTCCCCTAATCTCTGCTTATTCGACATCCTTCTCATAACCATCAAGAGCTTTATCATGGCGGCTAGATATCGGCTCGTGTGGCTGTCCATCTTTGCCGTTGCATATTTATTTTGATCATATCAGTTGCGACCCTTTCGTTATTTGTTTTGAGTTCGTCCACATTTCCTGTTATCCCGTTAGGCATTATCAGTCCAACCCGATGTATCCTCCTTCCTTGGTGTCCTGATAGCAAAAAATATACCAACTTTTCAGCTCCACAAAGTATTAAGCTGTTCTTACACCTTTTCCGATTGATATCACATCCACGTTATATTTCAAAGTTCCTTTAGTAGCACAGCTAGTCTCCCTTTGCTGCACAGAGTTTGCGGGCTGGACTCTTGAATTTCAAATTCCAGAGGCGACCTGTCTCTCGACCTAGAGATCTAGAGCCGTAGGTGCCACTGGCCTGTCCGCCATCGTTTACAGGTGCTCTACCGCTGCTGAAGACCGCTTTCCAAAGCCTGGTTTTTGGATCAATGTGATGTTTCCGGCCAATACTACGGTGGGGTTGCCAAGTCGGGTTAAGCGAGTGAAGGCTGGTTGTGTCCAAGGCAGCCTTCATATTACGGCGCATCTATCAAGTGTGCCCATCCTGTTATGCTGGCACTCCAAATCTGTGCGTGCTGTATCGACCTTCGCGTTTCCGGGGAGTCTCCTCGTTAATTATTTCCTGGATGTTGAGCTCATATTTTGTGAGACTCATTCCGCAGCAGGACGTCATTACGAACAGGATTGAGGGTCATTCCTTTAGGCCTGCACATTTCGATTTTTACAGCTGGAAAAACAGAAGAACCGAGACGAATTAATCACAGGTGTTCTGTTTGGGAACGCTTGTATAACGTGTGTAATATAATTAAAGTACTGAAATCCTTCTTCTGCTTTTTTTTCTGTTACCATGAATAAAAGCGCCGACGCATAGCCCAAGAAAATACAGAGACCCCTCTTTTTTTTCCAGTCGCTAATTGGTGGGTATCAATAAAAGCGGATACAAGAACTTCCTGCTCAGATCCTGGCCAGTGACTGGGAGAGCTGCATGGAAACAAGGGGCTTCTTAATAAAAGGTCTCAGCGAATGTTGATTCAGAGCTTTCCCGTTCGACAGAGTAACTTCGAATTCCCAACAAAGGCAGCGGTAAGCCACTGCGCAAACTTGTATTTCATAGTCATTCCTTCGAGCTAATCGCCACTTGGTGTGCAGTTATAACTTAAAGCTGACATCTAGTCAAGTCATAAACCTGACTTCTGGAAAGTACAACAGAATTTTCACGTCCTTTTGTAGATATTCCTCAGGTGCAGCTTGAAAACACGATGATGATTTCTGAAATGAAACTGGCGAATGCCTTATGCTCATTGGTATGCACCGAGGATCACGACAACAACGTATTTTTGCTAAAAACACAAGATCCGATGACACTTTTCAGGTTTATACGCCTGAGCAGGGTAATACAATATATACACAGATTTCCAACGGCCAAAATGAACAAATTGGCTATACTATATGCAAAAATGTCCTAATGATTGGGGATGTCTACAGCAAAACTACAAATTTTACCTGAGAAGTACAGGCGTTGGTTATTTTCAAAATTTTCTATGCAAATGTGATGCTTTACGCGCCAAAGCTGCAGCCTGGTTATGAAGCACCCCGTCATGTAGGACCAGGAAACAACGTAAATAACATAAAAGTTTTTAACGGGTGCCGATATCTGCATATACGAATATTTTTGCTTCTTATCTGCATTTTAATAAGGGTTCCGGAATAGGTGTCGAACGCCCGTCATCGTGTTCATTAGCGAAACGATGTAACTACTCAGCCACAAAACAGAAGTACGCTGTATTGATATCTGTATTATAATCTTTGTTGCTTATACTTTACCGTGAGCTGCTTTGGCAAAACAGTAATAAATAATTTGGGGTTTTTGTTGTCAGTGTATATGAAACAATGCTTCATTTCTTCAAAAAAATCTCAATTTAATTAGACATTTCCTTTCACAGTATTTCCTCTACCGGTAATTTTATCGCAATCTAAAACGCTTAACAAGTCAGCAATATTTCCGTACATATGGCATGCGCTGCGCGGAAATAAATCATTGGTTTCATATCCTGCAATGTTATGGTCGTGTTGTTTGTCACTTATGCAGATTGAGCAACAGTAAGCGATCGCTTATGTTTCAAAGCGAGATATTGTGCATGCCGCGCATTGCGTAGAAATCTTGAATGAATTCCGAAACGTTTTTGTTTTAATTCGGGCTTTAGTATAGTGAAAAAGCAAACGAAGCTGAGTACGAAGACTGCTACTCTAAGAGTGTCCGTCTCACACAAAGCTGGTTACTCGTAGCCACCTGCAGGGACGGCATAAGTGCGCAATAAACTGGAGGTAAAACTGTGTAGACCAGTGGAAAGCAACCTCTCGAGCTGGAGGGCCCAGTTTTTATTTTTTTTATTTATTCCAAATACCTACAGCGCCGGTTGGGCATTTTTGTAGGGGGGTTAATTATTAATCACAAAACCAACAAGTAATCATAGAAATGCAAGCTATATAATGGGAATACAGGTTTGTCTCTAATCAGAACGCAGCAGAACATAGCAACAGAACATAATTCAGAACAAAGCAACAATATACGGTCAAAAGCAGTAAATCAAATGTTAGCATTCAGGAAACACTTTCAAGAGCAGTCAAAACATTTGGTGAGCGCACAATTTCATTCGGCAGCACGTTCCAATCGTTAATTGTATTGGGAAAGAAGGAATACTTAAATACATTGATGCGGCACTGGAACGGTTTAATTTTTTCTAAATTGCCTCTTCGTGCGGACACGTAATTCGGCGTTTTTAGGTAAGTGTTTTTGTTAATTCCAGTTGACCCTATCTTAATGTTATGGAGAAGCTTTATTCTACAAATTTTTCTACGCGAGCGTAATGTTTGCCACCCTAAGTTATCTCGGATGACAGAGCTTCTTACATTGAAGTTGAAGTTCCCTGTAACAAATCTGGCTGCACGCTTCTGTACCCTTTCCAGCTGTTCTTTCAACACTTCCGTATATGGGTCCCACACTGCGGACGCGTATTCCAAAATAGGCCTAATGTTGGTGAAATAAAGTGTTTCTTTTAGTGATTGAGGGGAATGTTTGAAATTTCTCTGAAAAAAGTACAAGAGCCGAGAAGCTTTTGCAGCTGTTGCATGAATATGGTCTGTCCAATCTAATTTAGAGTTCAATGTTACACCTACATATTTCATTTGTTGTACACTTTGTAATACATTATTGTTTAAAAGATAACTACACTGCAGTGGTTTTTTCTTATTAGTAAATGTTACACGGTAGCATTTAGCTATGTTTAAATTCATCTGCCATTGCGCACACCATTCTGATACTTTGAATAAATCTGATTGTAATACATGTGAATCACTGACACTCTTGACAGGGTAGTACAAGACGCAGTCATTGGCGTACAATCTGATATTTGACCGGATACCATTGGGTAGATCATTCACAAAAACCAAAAACAGCAGCGGGCCAAGAACTGATCCCCGGGGCACGCCAGACAGAACTTCAACTGGTGATGATGAAGTGCCACTTATGACTACCCGTTGTTCCCGTGCAATAAGGTACTGTTTTAACCAACCAAGAAGGCGACTAGGGATTCCTAAAAGTAATAACTTATGCAACAAGAGGTTGTGTGGCACTACGTCAAACGCTTTTTTAAAATCTAAAAATACTGCGTCTACTTGCAGGCCCTGGTCGAAAGAGAAGGCAACATCATGAATGAACTCAGTTAATTGTGTGACACACGATAAACCAGAGCGAAAGCCATGCTGAGCTGACGAAAAGAAATGATTTCCCTCAAGATGTTTTATGATAGACGAGTACAAAATATGCTCAAGTGTCTTACAGCAGACAGATGTTAAAGATACTGGTCTATAATTGCATACTTGATTCCGGTCGCCAGCTTTGTACATGGGTGTGACATTTGCGCTTTTCCAATCACGAGGTAGCATTTCAGTTTGGAGTGATACATTGAAAATTAAAACTAAGAAAGGAGCTACTGCGGCTGCGCAGCGCTTTAAAATGTGATTTGAGATACCATCAGGGCCATACGCGGAGTATGGATTAAGATTACGGAGTAATGACGTCACGCCCTGGTCAGTAATAGCAATGTCATTCATATCTGGCAATTGTGGAAGCGAATGAGACACAAAAGTGGGATTTTGAGCTGAAAACATTGAATAAAAATATGCGTTAAAGCACTCGGCTTTAGTGAAATTATCTTCTAGTAATTTGCCGTTATCCGTGATAGCAGGAATGCCAACAGGGTCCTTCTTGTTATCTTTGATGTAACGCCATACTTCTTTGGAGCCGACATGGATGCATGAAGCCGACAAGGTGCGTACCGGACGGCAATTCGGAGCGGGGGGGGGGGGGGGGGGAGGGGTATTTTCGGCCCGGTTCAAAAAATAGAAAATGAATGCGCTTAGTGTGAAGATTCCGGCAATGCTAGCGGGAAGCGATATCGCTTTGTTCCTAGCTAACCCCGCTTGGCGCTAAATTTGTCATGTCACCGTTCAGCTAAACAGGAAGTGACAAAAAGAGTGGTGTTCTGGCATCACGCAGGGGCCAGATATTCTTACGCCGCCAGACGCGTACGGCCCGCGGGTTGCCGACTTCTGGTGTAAACATTCCTCAACGCCAATTAACACAAAATTTTCTTTGCTGATAGATTCAGGAAGACAACATGGCACTCCTTCCCCTGGCACATTTCCGTCCGTTGCACAGGAGAGATTGGCGCACGCAAACCACATGGTATGTCGTCTCGTCGAGGACTAGTATCTTTAGTACAAAATAAATCTTATTCACTTCCCGTCTCCACAAAGTATCGCAGATGCTACATCATGCTCGCTGTTCTGCTTCTGACTCAGTTCGCATTTGACGCTGCGACCGCTCAATGTAAAAACACACTCGTAAGTAATAAACTCTTTCTTTCAATAATCTTTTCGCACGTACATTATGGGAATAGCAATGTATGCAGGCAATCATATGCACACCCACAAACGTACGAAGGAGGACACACGTATACATGTCACATACTTAAAAGCCTAGACACGCACATACATACGTTCATTGATACATAGATACATACACGCATACATACATACATACACACATACATACGTACATACGTACATGAATGCTTACGTATGTAGACACACATCTCAGGATATCAGCCTTTTATTAAACATTTTCATAGTTACAAAATGAACTTAGTTATTAGCATAAAAAAACCCCAAAGTAAATCCTTTTAGGGGACCTCCGGTTGGTAGGTGCAATTTTATAATGGACAACAATTTAGTCTCTCACGCTGCGGGTCAGTCTAATAGAATCAGTAAAATACGGAAGAAAACGAGTCACACATAATACCATCAATCTTGGTTCACACTTTTAGATACTAGATACAGGGGAAGATGCAACATTACGATTTCCAAACTTTTTTAAGAATGTTGTCAAACTCTACTACTAAAAAAACGCTGAAAGCGAAAGTTTGTAGGCTTATTGCAATGGTAATGCATTATTGGATGTCTTCAGGTATGGCTGCTTGTTTCCCGTAATTATTGTACAGCTTAAGTAACAATAAAACTTCTGACTCCTTGCAATTATTGTTGAGTTAGTGTTACAAGGTGGGAGTCCAAAAGCTGCTTATGACCATGTCGTGTGTACGAGACCGAACAGCGAGCCCGCCTAGGTATAGCTGAACAACATTTTAGTGAAACAATATTTAAACCGGTGTTATGAGGAGGCTCTGGTACGTTGCAGGAGCTGTAAGCAATTAGGCGAACAGCTTGGTTTTGTAACTGATGGAGGCATGAAAGGCGGGTGGAATACGTATTTGACCATGACAATATGCAGTAATTAGGATGGCTGTGAAAAACGCGTAGTGTAAGATAAGTGGATGTGTTCCAAAAATAACTTGAAGATATCATTAGTACACTCATACAGAAACAGTTTCTTGCAAATGACTTCATGTCCAGAATGTATTTGAGATGAGTGTCGAGTAGAACTCCAAAAAATGTGGCTTTGCTTCATAGAGGGATCATAATGTGGTCAAATCAAATGCATAACATGGAAGCCGGCTTCTTGTTTTGGTTATAAATAACAAATATATTTTAATAAATTAGTAGCAGGCAGGGGCACCTTTTAGGAGCTCAATTCGTTCTTGCCAGCAGTCAAGAGGAGGCTATGGGTGGAGTCGAGTGAGAGACCGAGAGACCCACAGACAACATTTCCGTGTTTAGAGCATTTAAGCAAGAGTGATGTTTCTAAAAGAGAACATACAGGGTGTTTCATGAGCTGAAGTCATTCCATGGCAGCGGTCGGGTGGCGGGTGATAGAGTCGAGTGACAGAGGGAAAGACACACACCCACTTTCGTGTTTAGGGTGCTCAAGCTTGATTATCGTCATAGAAAGAGACCATAGAGGGTGTTCGCGAGCTCAAGTCGTTCATGCGATCAACGCAGGCGGCCTGTGTAGGAGTTCAATGACACACATAAGTACAGATGAAACCATTTCTGTGGTTAGGGTGCTGAAGCAGGACTACCATCTGTAAAAGAGAAAATGAAGCGTAATGCAGGAGCTGAAGTGGATCCTTGGCAACGGTCAGCTGGCATCTTGTTGAGCATAGCGACCAACAGACACGCGTACCGACAGACAGAGACAGACAATATTTTTGCGCTTACGGCAGTCACGCACGAATAAAGAAAAAATATGCAGTGTTTTACAGGAGCTTAGGTGTTCCTTGCAACGAGGTCCAATAGCAAGTGATTGAGTATAGTTGCACACATCAGACAGACAGACCGACACATACAGAGACTGAGAGACAGAAATACATTTTTTTAGTTTTTGGTGCTCGATCAAGACTATCGTCTTTCAAAGAGATCACAGGGGGTGTTTCAGGAGCTCAGGTTGTTCCTTGTCAGCTGTCGAGGGACAGGTACAAATGAACACAGAAAACATTTTCGCCTTTAGGGGGCTCAAGAGGGACTAACATTTTTAAAAGATAACGTAGCGGGTGTTTCAGGAGCTCAAATTTCTTGGCGTCGGTCGTGCAGCAGGTGGTTGAGGGAAGTAACAGGCAGACGCACAGACAACTTTGCGTTTAGGGTGCTTAAAAAAGACACGCCGTTAAAAGCGAACATATTGGCGCAATGCAAGCGCTTAAGAAGTTGCTTGGTGTCGTTTGGGCGGCAAGTTGTTGATCATAGTGACAGACAGACATTTTTGCATTTTGTGCCCCTATACACGACTATCCTCTTTGAAAGAGCACGTTCGGTTGTTTTTTACGAGCTGAAGCCGTTCCTGTACTGCGGTCGAGCGGCAATGGGTTCAGTAGACTGACAGGTGTACAGACAGACAGACAGACAACATTTTGGCATTTTCGGCGCTCAAGCAAGACTGTCGTCTTTAAAATCGAACATAGGGGGTGTTTCTAGAGGTCAAGTAGTTCCTTTTGCACTGGTGGAGCTGTGGGTGGTAGAATCCAGAAACAGACAACATTTTCGTGTTTAGGGCACTCAGCAGGACTGTCTTCTTTTAAAAAGAACAGAGGGTGTTTGAGGAGCTGAAGTAGTTCCTGCGCAGCGGTCGGGTGGCAAGTGGTGAAGACCGGCGACAAACGAGACGACAGACAGCATGGATTTGAACAGCGCAGGGACGGTACTAAGAGCAGAGGCGACAGAAAAGATTTTCGTCCCAGCGCTGTTCAACTTCATGCAATGGCCAACTAGCCCAGTTACAAACCCTCCTACAAACACAGAATGATTTTTTCATGTTTAGGGCGCTTAGGCATGATTATTATCGTACAAAGAGAACGTAGATGTTTTTCAGGAACTGAAGGCGTTTCTTGGAAGCACTCAGGCTGTAATTAATCGGTTCGAGTGATACACAGAAATACAAAAAGACACCACTTCTGGACAGGGTGCTGAAGCATGACTATCGTCTATAAAAGTGAAAATAGGGTCGTGTTTTAGTAGCGGCTGTTCCTTGACAACGATGGGGTGCGAAGGTGTTGAGTAACGTGACATACAGACAGACGTTTTTGCGCTTAGTGCCGTCAAGCAAGACTATCATGTTTAAAAGGAAAACAGTAGCGTTTTAGGAGCGTAGGTCGTTCCTTGAAATGTGGTAGAGCAGTACGTGGTTGAGTATTGTTACAGACAGACAGACAGACAGACAGACAGACAGACAGACAGACAGACAGACAGACAGACAGACAGACAGACAGACAGAATTATCGCATTGTGGGCCCTCAAGCGATCATAATCGCCAGACTTCATTCGAGATTGCGTTTCTCTCTCATCATTAAAAAACAACACGGTCACACAGCACGAGGTCAAGTTCTTCCCTGGGAGTGGCCGGGATGTAATTCCTTGTTTGAAGTAACAGACAGACAGACAGACAGACAGACAGACAGACAGACAGACAGACAGACAGACAGACAGACAGGCGCACTTTCTTGTTAAGGTAGCGAAGGAATACTACCGCGTTCAAAAAGGTTTGAAAATAACGACAGTCTACGGGTGATTGCAAGCAAAGTATTGTGGGTGCTCACAGAAATTCTTTCACAAAAGGCAGACAGAGATTCTACGTTGATTCCTGCTATCTCCCTTTCTTGTATTGGTTCCAGTGCAAACTTAAGCCTCAAAACCTGGCATTTCAGCGCAAACCACACACCCTAGCCTTCGCGACAGAGCACAGTAGTTACACGACAATGTTTTCTCAGCGGTTTTATTTCTTGCAGAAGTGCTTAATGCTGCACAAATATAGGAAAAATTTGAATCTTCAAGTAAAATAACTCTGAAAGTTTATCGAATACGGCAGCAACAGAGTCAACGCCGTATTCGAACACACTCGACTAGCTTATTGCCTAATGTTCTTTTCTTTTCCGTTGGCAAACCTACATAAATACAGGTAGCCCGACATATAAACTGGGCCTGGCCTTTTCGAACTTTAAAGTTCTAAGACAGCACCACTGTAAGTCAAAAAGTTTTGAATTCGTCCAGATCCGAATTTGGGACTGGGGAACATAGTATCTGAATTTCGCCCAAATTCAATATGAGTATATCCCCGAAGAGTCCTAGAGAAAAGTTAAACTCAACTGAACAAGGTTCACTACCTCTGGATGGACTTCATAGTACTTTTTGTCATATACAAATGTCTAAGCATTATCATAGACGGCGTTTTGCCCTATATTTGCAGAAAGTTATGTTGGGGCTCTGTCGTTCGAAGCTCAATGTGCATGCCCGTCAATTTCTTTTTCACCTCCATTTATTGTGCTTTTATTCTTGCTTCATGAGTGTCTCGATTTAGATCCTTGACAAGACTTCTACGATATTTTTCAGTGCCCCGTTTTTGGAAAATGTTGCCAAGGCTTCCTAAGTGTGCCGACACTCCCTGGAGTCGGTCATTGCATTCGTCACTCAAGAGGCTGATTGAGAATGAAATACTGACACGTTTTCCACGGAGAATTATGTGCAACAATAAATGTTACAAAAAGTGTGAAATTTTTCATAGGATGTGCGAATGCACAAGAATCGCTTGCCGTTGATTGCAAAACCTTGTGCCTGAGTGGGTACTTACTTCATTGTCGCTTCTAGTAGGAATTTGTGAATACGCCTCGACGGGCTGCTGTAATCGTCACCGGCGAATTACATCGTGTGGTATGGGAGCATTTTTGGAGAATACGTTGGCGTCGGAATCGAATAGGAAGTGGTCAGTTTGCTCTGGGTTTCTCACCGCTCATGTAACAATCATTGGAGTGTTACTTGAATGGTTATCCGAGAATAGTTAATGGGTATGTTACGACCTAGCCAAAATTGAACACGTGAAGCGGCCGTACGCTTGTGATGGCTGCCACCCTCATCAATGGCCAATCAACTTGAGTGGACACGTTTTTTGGCCTGTGTTCACCACTGAGGTTAGATTACGAACTTAATGTCGAGCCAAGAAACGTGAAACTTACCGCAAGTCAAGGCGCCGGTAACTGTTGGCGCCATTAAATTACTAGGCCTAACATTAGGGCAAACGTCAGGCCGTCGCTGATCCAATAGGTACGCATGAACACACACGTCGTTCTCAACTACATGGCACGTGAAGCCAATGGAACAATGCGCTGGCATGTAACCAAGTTATCGGACAATGGGAATACTAATGGGAGGCGTGTGGCTACAGGCTGCTAGTGGGAGTTCCTTCAGCACTCTGGCATTTTTAAAGCGAATCAACGTGAAAGGAAAATCACGCAGTCCCGTGCACACACATAAAATTCCTCCCGCGAAACCCTATGCTCACGCGGAAAAACAATTGCTTGGAATTACAGATGGGACTTAATAGTAGAGCTCGCCGAAAAAAATATTCTACGCATCATGAATACCTTCTTCCGCGAACAGGGCAGCCGAAATTGGACGTAAAGGAGCCCGAATGGGGACCATAAAAACGAATTAGTCTTCTTACTAAGCGATAGCCCTGGCGTCGTGCAGGATGTGTAAGTGCTCGGAAGGGTGAGTTGTAGTGACGGCCCTATGGCAAGATCTCGAATTAGACGACATTTCAGGACGAAACGTACCAAGTAAGTACGAAAGTACCCCATCAATGAGCCAACTGTAAGACGGAAAGTAAAAAAATTCAGGATCGCGCTGCAGAACGGATATTCGCTCTTACCCAGGACGCAGAGTTTAAGACACGGGAAGAAAGCGACAACCTTTCACGCATTATCACGGAGTGTGCAGTAGACGTCGGAGGTACGATAGCTAGAAAGGATACTGGTAAACTTCCCAGGAGACTAAAGATTTAATTAGGAAACGACAAAGCATGATTTTCCCCACCCCAGCTAGCAGAGTACAACTAGCGGAGCCTTCGAAGTTAATCAATAAGCGCAAGAAAGCTGATATACGGAAGTATATTATGGAGAGGATCGAGCATGCTGTAAAGAACGGAGGCCGACTGAAAGCAGTGAGGAGGCGTCTAGGCATGGGGAAAAAGCAGATGAATGGACTTGAAGACAAAAAGGCAATGTCATCCCAAACGAGGATAACATAGCTGGAATTGCCTAAGAGTTCTTTAAATATCTCTACAGTAGCCGCGGCATCCATGATAATACCGAACGAGGAAGTCGTTCAGAGGACGTAGACGTCCTACCAGTAATGACAGAAGACAAAAAGGCTTTGAAAGAAAGGCAAGGGGGCAAAGCGCATATTATAAGAAAGCATTGCACTCGGTCGAAAACGCAGCAGTCATTCAGGCATTGCGGAATGTGGGTGTAAACGAGCATTACAAGGAAATGTACAATTCGTCCATAGCTACCATCGTCCTCCACAAGGAGACCAGAAATTCTGATGAGGACCCGCCCCCGGTGGTTCAGCGGCTAAGCGTTCTGCTACTGGGCACGAGGACGCGGGTGCTGCTCCCGGCCGCTTTTCTGATGGAGGCGAAAAGCAGAAACGCCCGTTCGTAGGAGATTTCGGCGCGCGTTTTATGTCCCCATGTATTCAAAATGATCTGGAGCCCTCCACTGCGGCGCGCCTCATCGCCTGCGTTGCGTCGGAGCGTTAAACCATACAATCAATCAATCAATTATTCAATCAATCAGTCAATCAATCATTTATATATAATTTAATCATAATGATAATTATGAATTATTGAATAGTTAAGTAATCGATCAATCAAGCAAGCAAGCAAGGAATCAATCAATCAATCAATCAAAATATCTATAAGGAAGGGCGTCAGACAAGGAGACATATTCTCCCCAGTGTTGTTCACAGCATGTTTTCAAGAGGTACTCAGAACATTCGATGGGGAAAGAGTGGGTGTAAGGGCTAAACCTCAGCAATTCCAGGTTTGCTGGTGATACTCCTTGCTCAGGGGACGGATTGCAAATCTTGATTACCGCACTGGACAAGCAGAGTAAGACCGTTGACCTGAAAGTTATATAGAGAAAACCTAATGAATGCTTAATAGCCTCGGGAGGAAATGGCGGTTGGAGATAGGTGACGAGGCAGTGGAAGGGGTAATCGAATATATCTGCTTAGTTCATGTAGTGACCCCGGGCCCAAACCATGAGGCAGAGATAAATAAAATGATAAGAACGGGATGGAGTGCATTCGGTAGGGATTTTCAGATAATGCATGGCAGCCTACCATTGTCTCTGAAAAAGAAAGTATATGACAGCTGCATCTTACCGGTGCTCACCTACAGGGCGGAAACTTCGAGGCTCAAAAAAAGGGTTCAACTAAACTTGAGGACGACTCAGCGAGCAATGGAACCGAAGATGATAGGTGTCACATTAAGGGACAAAAAGAGACCGGAGTGGGCCAGGGAACAAACGCTTGTTGGGTACATAACAGCAGAAATGTAGAAGAAATGGGTGTGCAAAGGGCATGTAATGCGAAGGCAAGATAGCCGTCGGTGATTAAGTGTAACAGTGATTAAATTCGTGATTAAGTGAATCACTAGAGAAGGGAAGCATGGCAGGGGGCGGCAGTAATATAGGTGGGCAGACGAGATGAAGTTTGCGGTGATAAATTGGGCGCAGTTGGCACAGGACCGGGATAATCGGAAGTCCATAAAAGAGGCCCTGGCCCGTGAGTGGGCGTAGACGGGGTATATAATATTGATATTTTATTATAATAATGATATATTAATTATTTTTAATATAATAGCTGTTGCCAACATGATTATGATGATAATGATGATGCACCAGTGATGAATGGCTGGAAAAACAACAGAGCTGGCGGCATTGCCTCTTCACCGGAAACCAGGCTGTTGCACCTTACACGGATTTCCGAACTTGCCGATGAAAGGTCTCCATGTGTGGAAGCCTGCCCGGATCGTTTTGTCCGCAGGCTTTCACATCCCTCACAAAGTAGACCGCGTTAGCACGCGCTAGAACTGGCGGCAAGTGGCTCTGCGAAATTGGCGTCTGTGGAGCGACCTGGTTTATGCTCCGCACTTCAGGAGCGAACACACGTGAACCGCCGAAAAGGAGGGCACGCGAGAGATCACGCCACGAACGCTGGCCAGAATGCCCTCGAAGGTAGAGTTGGACCATACCTCGCGCTGTTCACAGATCGCACGCTAACGTGCGCTCGGTATTTGCTTCGCTCGGTACTGTTTCGTTTCTTTTTGCGAGGTGCTCACGTATGCGCAAGCCTGGACGACTCCGGGTGCTCTTCACGAGGTGGTCGCTCACGCGCGCTCGTTTTTTTTCGTATACTTTTTTTCTGATTATTGGCAGTGGAACCAAGAGCAGAAACAGCTCTGTTGTTAAAACAAATCGCAGAAGAGTGAGATGTAAGAGGAGAGAGATTGGCTGTGTTCGTCGATGGCGCATCTCTCGCAGCAGAGCGCGCGCGCGGCGTCCAGCGGATGCTGCCTGCCAACCTGCATTTGTTCCATGACCATTGCATTTACTGACACTATACACCTCAGAACAGTTTCTCCAAAGGAAAGATCTTTGTCGCGCCCTACGAGTTCTAATTCCACCGTGTGAAACTAACCTCCCTAGCAGACTCACTCGCTGGGAGGAGGCCCTGCTGCGTAGATTTCGTGTTGGTGTAGCCCTCTCTCCCGCTGTTACCCGGGAGTTGCCACCACGTTACCTTGCCCCGCTCCCACAGAACTGCCACTTTTGCACGGCTCCTGCCGAAGATGCGGACACTGTACATTTGCTGTGGACTCTCCCTTCATTGGAAGCGGCGAGAACAAGACACCTCTGAGGCACATGCCTCCAATCTGGCAGACAACCTGACCCTTATCGGTGGAATTGGGGACCCCATCATTGCTCGCTCCTTGCGTTTCTTCGCGAAACGGGAAGTAATCTATAGCTGTGACATAGTATTTATGCCAACGAGCATACTTTCGCAATAAAAAACGCTAGTGCGTGAAGCCCAGCGTGAGCGGCAGTGGTGGGCAGGAAGAGGGTGATACGGGCTGACCAGCGTCAATGTTCTTGGACTGCGCCCAGCTCCACTGCAAAGGCACCGATTTCACAAACTGTGAGGGGACCGACTTCTTTAGGATGTTCCTGCCGCCGTGAATCGGGGGATTCTCCCTTTTCACTAACTGAACCAGATAATACGGGCGTGATCATCACCAATTGAAATGTGACTCACTTGGACGAAGAAGGCGCTATTTTTTGGCATCATAACTTCGTGGCTATAGGAAGTGAGAAAAAACGAAAGTTCCTCAACAAAAAACGCCCAGGTGTTAAGATTCCGTTGAACTGCAGATCCCGAGGTGGTAGAAAATAGTCCAACTTTCCCCACTGGGCGAGCCTCGTAGCGCAAGGTAACTTCAGCGCGTTAAACAGGAAACAAAACAAATTTTTATCAAACACTTTCGTCCCCCTTGAAGTTGTGCTGTATCAAATGTAGCGTTTTCTTTTGTACAGCCGAAAGCACACTAAACATAATAAAGTGCTTCAGAAATAATTGCACCAACTCTACTTGGTGATAATTCGGTGATAATGCGTGAGCATTGTTTTCCCAGCAGCCCTAGTATACGGGAGGCTCTTGCATGTGGGCTTCCTTACTATACACGTTGTTCTGATTGAAAGACTGATAAAGCCGAATATATAAACTTTTCGGTGTGAATAAGTAAGTGGTCGGGATAGCGGCCATTAGAAAAGCGGCCACCGCGGCCGGAATCGAACCCTCGACCTTGGGCTCAGCAACACAACGCCTTAGCAACAGAACCACTTTGGTGGTTGATGTGAAAGTATGTAGATCCTAGGCGCTCTCATTAAATACCTCGATAAGACTCCATATATCACTACTGAATGCTATACGCCCACCCCATTTAGTGTATAAACTCATGCGAGTTAGGAACAGATTTTCAACGAGCAATACAGCGGTGTTATACGAAATATTTGGTTGCTGTAGGCCCTTTTATTGAAACGTTTTTTTATGATACTAAAGTGCGACACTTAGTTTTACATGATAGACGAGTTTTCCCCCGAGGTCGTCGAGGGATGATCACGCTATAAAACTTAGCCTGCAAGGTTTGGTATGTATGTGTGGGTGCGGTGTTACTTATACGAGAATCTAATGATTTCATTGTATGTCTTGGAGAAATCTTTAGCACCAGAACATTGAGTCTAAGCTTTCCCTTCCTTTATGTGGCTGGAGTGATGCGTGAGGAAAGGACCTGGCATGGCGGAAAGATGAGGCGTAGGACGTCGGAAAATCGCTAAGAATATGCGTACTCACCACGTTGTTTAAAAACCAGTGGTGGTGGCTTTGTGGCTTAGGCGCTGTGCGCCAAGCTCAAGGGCGCGGATTCAATCCAGGAAGGGGAGGCTGAATGCGAAAAGTGAAAATGCCCGTGTGTCGAGCATAGGCTCACGTTAGAGATCCTCGAGTGGTCGAAATTGATTCGTAGCCCGGGTTTAGCTATGGTCCCTTAAACCCCTAAGTTTGAAATAAGAAAGGGTTTACCACCGGTTCCACGAGAGTTCAGGCACTAAGGAACGGTCCATAGCTGGTCACTACATCAGCAGGAGCAGCTTCGTGTGCAAAAAATTAGTTCCTCGCCAACCGCGCTGAGTTAACGATGACGCCATTGCTTCTAGCATGCCCATACCACATGGCATCGGCAGACAAAGAAAAGACGCACGTTACAAGATCATTTACTACAAGCTAGTGACTTGTGGGCACATTACAATTCAATAAGCGGTTTACGCTTAAGTAAATTCCCACCGGCCCAGCACACGTTTACGGGAAAAGCAGCGTCACTTGTAGACAGTTGCAGACAAACATGCATCCGTGTTCCACTTTTCCCAACCGTTGATATCCAGATATTGATTCGAAACTGATTTCTGTACAACAGCTGCTGTATCTCTGGGTCCTCCAGCTGCGAATCGGTAATGACAGAGCGGAGCGGCACGTCTGATTTGGATGAGGCTCTAATGGAATGGGCTATAAAGCGGGTGCGAGCCGGCGCAACCACCAGATTATGCGAAAGCTCATCAAGAGCATAGCAAAATTGATGATGATTAGCGCCGTCTGCTACAAGCGGTGACGACGAGGAAGTCACAACAGTCTCCTCCACCTTTAGATGACGCTAGCTCGCTTCCAAAGGGTGGACTACCTGTACGGAACTCTTGTCTGTGGTGTCAATAAACAAAAGTTGAGTAGACCCTGACGATGCCCATCGTGCCCGCGGATGAGTTTTTGCTAAATGACCGAGCTATCTCGGGTGCTGTCTTTCGACAAATAGCACTGCGTTGTGTTGTTCCCTAGGTTTCGTCGGATGTACAGTAGCTGGCATCAGTCCTGTAGGATCCGAACACATTTTTTTGCAATCGGTGCTCCCACCGCCTAACCGCTTGATCCTTAAGGTCACTCAACGGTGTGTAACATAGCATATTCGCTATGTGAAAGTAGGAGTGATAACGGTTTCTGAGCCACTGGAAACAGCTGTCTAGGGAAAACTTTTCTTGCGGGTGTCAATCCTTCGGTGGGGAGTTTTCCAGCCTTTTATTCGGGTTTTCCTGACTAAATGTCTCGGCATTTTGGTTTCTGCTCTTGTGTTAGTTGTGTGCCACCCTTAAATTTGAACTTTACGCGGGGTCGGTATAAAATCATTTTTCTCAAGCTTTCACCTTATTTTCGGCGCGTCTTCTCCAAACGGATGGGTTTGGAGAAATTCGTTCACGCACATTTACAGTACCCTTTCTCGCCTCCTCGATGGTGAATTGGTGCTACACGATGCCGTGAATGATGCCCATGTTCATGAACGACAATGTATCCGGCTTCTTGTTGCCCGGAAGACTCAGCACTTATAGGGTTCCGGAAGGCGGACAGAGGGGCTTTTCCAGCGGATACATTCCGTGTTCTAAGCTAGCTGCTACAACAGGGTCCTTATTGACCGGTTTACAAGCGTTCGTGGAAGCTTGTTGGACGATGCCTGTTTCATTTTCCTCCTCTATTCTTTCTCCATTAGTACCGGCTCCTATGAGCGGATCGTTCATACACATCGGATATTGCGGAAGTCGGTTTGCCCGTGGGTAGCGGTTTTCCCCGGATTTAAAGTGGTTCTTCAACGTCGCTGTTACGAGTATAGGACTCGACGTAGATCTAAAAGGTATTCGAATAATTTCCGTTAGTGGTTAGTGTGCTTGTCGCGGCGTCCGCTTGACTTTATTCGGGGTGTCGCCCTCTGACTTTTCCAGACCCGAATCGCTGCCTGTGGCTCTGTCGCCTTCGGTCTTGACTACGACGCTTTCAAGGTTGCCGAATCGAGTCACAAGTTTTGACACCACTTGATCTTCAAGGGACGCTCGAAGGGCGACAGCGCTTGCACACTGATTGACGTCGGAAACAACAGCAAAGCGGCCTTGTACAGTCCATCCTAATCTTGTCTCCACTTATTTCAGCTTCCCGTGCACAGGTTTGGCGGTCCCAGTTACTAATTCTTAGTAATAGTCCGAGCCAATGAGGACAGCAATTTGGTTGATCTTCACTCCTTGTACGGGGCAACCTGCGCATCCAGCTACACTTCATTTATAGCTTTTTTGCTGCATCCCGTGTCCACTTCCAGCGCGTCGACAGAAATTGGACGCTACCTGTTTGTAGCGAGGCAGAAGACTCGCATCTTTCTCATTGTTTTCGGCGTATTTTGACCTAGGAGCATGCCTACGGTCAACATTTCCTGGCCCAGCGGTTTCACCCTGAGTCTTTCAGAAGCACTGGCTGTAATGAAGATCCGCTGGCTTCCCCCATCCAAGAGAACCCGGTAGCGCCCTGATGTTGTCGCGCCTGCTGTTATGGCTGAGATAGCCTGGAGCAGCGGTACGGAGCTGCTTGTTTCGTGACCAGGTTGACCAGTGCAGGCGTCACGTTCTCCATGGCGTTCTTAATGCTGTATGCCGGTTATGCTGTTGTTGCGTGCTTTTTCTGCACTTGCCACATTTTAGCTGGCTTCTGCGATCCCTCGCCAAGTGGCCCTTCTTAAGGCAAAGGAAGTCTCTTCCGGCTTTGAAGAGCACCTCTTTTTTTGCACAACAGGCTTGGTAGCATTGAATCGCAGGCTTCGGTAGAATACATTCCGGAGTGGCAAAAAAGCACTGCTGCGGCCTACGTTCTTAGCTCAGGCTCTTCCATTTACAGTCTCGAACTCACCGCGGACTCCCCAGGAAGAAGTCCGGTATTCGGTTGTCTATGTATCCCTATGACTGTGGAGATACCGCGGACTACCCGTGGACTATCCGACGTGAGTCCGAGACTGTAAATCGAATAGCCACACAGCTGATTGTCAAACGAAACCCAAAGCACGGGAGAATAGAAATATTGCTTGAATGGTTGGCCCTGAGCAACAAACGTTACGCCTTCTCTTTTACCAGCGAAGGCGTAACGTGAGGCCGGTGTTTACTCGTGTGTTACTCCTCCAAGAGATGACTAAGGTCTTTACTATTATAAGTTGCGTGTTTACGGTATTTTATTTCGTTCCCGTTCATGCTGGCGGCGTCACTCATCGTAAGCTGCCTGCTCCTCGGGAGTACGTATGACGTGTGGCCCTCCCCATTTCCGAGTGTCGTGCGGCCGGTATTTGCCGTTGCCGCGCTGAAACTGCTCAGACCTCACCACCTACCTGCCCTGCCCGCCGTTATTCCTTCATCCGTGCTTAACGCAGTAGCTCGCTGAGCCCCCACTCGGCTGCCGAAAAGATAAACACAGCCACTCTTCTCCTAACTTCTCCCTCATCTCCGATGTGGTTTCTCACGTATTGTTAAGGATGAGTTTTCTACGTACACAGGGCAGCTTTCACCCGGTCATATACTGCTTTGCTTTAAAAACTGCAGCAGGAGTGCGAATCAAACCGAGGGAGCCGCGTCGACAGACAAAAGACTTAACCAGCACTCTACGCCTACGTAAACAGGACCTTCAAGGTACATTCAAGGCACATGGCAACACTTTGCCGCTGCACCTTTTGTGCACTTCATACTGGTTCCATAAACCTACGATAATACAGAATCGTGGCTCGTCATGGCGAAATTCCGAATGGTCTTCATACTGGTCACACACCCGCTGTAGGTGATTTCCGAGTGATGATGGCGGCTAGCGTCAGAAGCGCGGCCGCTTCACCTCTTTGCTTGGGAGTAATAGTTTCTCAATATTCCCTAGGGAAGAAAAATGCTCTGAAAATAAGAGAATGCTTCCTTAATCAAAGGTCATAACCAGACTTAAGTGCTTCCTGTATTTGAATAATTAGTTGTTTTTTTTGTCGAGTGGCAGCGCGCTGCTAAAATTGGACGAATATCCCTATCACTGTGCAAGTAACGGCTTCTCGAATACGGCAATGCTCGAGGTCTGCTGCCAAGCAATGCGAAGTATGAGGTGGTGGTTAGTCGCACTTTTGTGAAGGGCGGGTTTATGAATAGAGCAGCAATCTAAATTTGTTTACGGATGACCCGCATTTCTTCGAAGCGACGACGCATTTCGGCATAGCATGCGGCAATTGTATGAGGTTGGATGGCTCTCCTTTTTCTTTAGTGCCGATTAATTGTCCTCAGAACACCTTACAACGTGTGTGTGCGGGAAGGCTGCCTGTTGTATGCAGACATTGCCGGTGCGTGCCCACAAGGAGAAAACTACTGTATGAGTTACGCGACCGCTCCCGCATGCATTCTCTAATGCAGTGCACGTGCCGACGCAATACGACACCGCCTTGAAGGGGAAAATGATTAGCTAGGAGTACATTCTGTTTTGTATGCCCCACGGGTGGTGCTCTTCCATTCCCGCTAAAATTTGCGCCAAACTAAGAACAAGAAAAATACTATTAAAGATGGCGCACGAGAGGCGTTTAGCGAAAGCGCAGAGAACAAAAAGAAAAGGCGACAGGCCCAGTTCGGAAATAGGAGCGCTGCCTACATGCTCGGCGCTTTCACACTGAGCAGACAAATAGCGCTTTACGGAAGAAAAACCAAATCGACGACGAGAGCTGCAGCACCAGAAGGGATTTTTAAACAACGGCGTATGCAAAGCAGCGGAGTATACGACGAGTGAAGGAGGAAATTAAGTGTCGGCTCTCGAAAAGATACGAGCGGTGACAAGTGGGGCAACCTGTTGTGCCGTCCCCCCAAAAGAGCGCTCACTCACGCCTCCAACAAAAGCGTTTACTCCCTCTCGTCAAATGAAATTTCGCGGCTTCCAATGCGCTCGCTTTAACGACCCTATTTTCCAACCCTTGTCACTGCTATACAGTGCTGGTCGTTTGATGATATGGGAAGTGTTTTCGAAGGGTATTCTTATCGGCGTGTGCGCAGCAAGCCCCAATATTTCGCTCAAAAACCCACAACGTGTCTCCTGTGTAAGTACTTTCTCGTTGTAGCGGCTTCCGAACTTGCTGTTGTTTGCCTGGAAGAAAAAAGCGCACTTACCGGCTCGGTGAATGCTCGAAGTTGGGTAGGACGTGTTGAAAGCGAACTTGCCGAATAGTTTGAGTGGACGTAAAAGAAATCAGTGCGGAGGTTCCTGCCATTTTGGCTCGAAGCAAGCGAAGCAAGCTTGGCCCCAGTCGCGCAAGAGACTCTCCCCGGGAGTGTTTTTCATTCTTCCGGTTGGAATGATGCTGGGTCTTTCCCGCCATCGGATGGCACTGATTTTTAGCAGCAGAGCTGAATATGGGGTTCATGCTGAAAAATGAAGTGTACCGGCACCAAAGCCATTACCGAGAAAGCTAGAAAAATTACAATAGATTTCAAAAATTTATTCAATCACTAATAAATAAATAAATAAATGAACAAAAACAAACCAATAAATAAAAATAAATAAATAAATAAATAAATAAATAAATAAATAAATAGATAAAATAAATAAATAAATATCACAAAGAAATATACCTAGGAAAATAGAGAGACGAGCTATTTTGTACAGATGCACAATTGAAAAACCGAATAAATTAAGCACATAAAGAACCCTGCCGTAATAGATAGATAGCCGGTAATTACTTAAAAGCGCAAATTTATTTTTGGTTTGCTTTAACCCCCGTCGAGGCGTCCATGGACCAAACAAATGAGGCCGCATGGGAAATCGAATACAGGCGAACGGACGAACGAACGCAGCTATCCAAACTGCCGAACTTCGTGCCACAGGCACTAGCAGATATTAGCTTTTTAAAGTAGCGGAAATTGATTAGCCTTCAGTGAAACAGAGGGTGATGGCGCCGGCATCCGATGCGGCAGCTGTCTCTGAGGTTACGGAAAAAGGGCTTGCAAATTAAAGTGGCGATGAGCAACCTGCATAGCGGCCCATCGGCAAGCATACGAATGACTCGTGAATGGTATGTAGTGGTTGAAGGACTCTTCTTGACAGGAGTAACGCCAAATGTACTATTTACCTCAGGCAGACGGCAGAGAAGGTTGGTTCTAACGACATCAAGGTTACGTGAAAGGCACTGTCCTGATAGCCGGGAGACTCTCAGGTAATCGAAGTTTACTAACGATTGTAAAACTGATCCCTGCTACTCTTGAAGGAGTAGCTTCGTACAATATCTGACAACGCTGATCATAAGACGACTGCCTGAATAACCTCTCGGACAGGTCGAAACAGCAGCCTCGTTAACAGTGATCCGCCATGACCAGGAAATCAAACAGGGTGAGGTGCAGTTAGACATGGAGGCAGGAGTGATCTATGCGTTCATTGAAAAGGGCTAACTGTGGGAACAGTTAGCCTTTCAATTCATCGGCATTGCCTCGAGCAATCATGCACTGGAATGATCTTCCTGACCGAATTGCATCCATACTTAGTCCAGGTAGCTTTACGGAAAATCTGCACATACATTTTTCTTAGTAATTGTGTAATGATGAATTGCTAGAATAAACTTGTTACTCTTTATGGATGTTTTTCCCTTGTATTTGAGTGTTTTTTAGATGTTTAGGACTCCACAAAACCCATGTGCGTTTGTAATAATTGTTTATTAGAAACGTGTATGACGTGTTTTATTTCCGTCTGTACGCTGATTACCCAAAATTTATCTATTACTTGTTTTTGTCTTCTTTTTCCCCACTATTTTTTAATGTTCTTAGAAAAATGTAACCCCCCTTACTCAATGCTCTTCAATGGGACTGTAAGGTATAATAAATAAATAAACAGAAGGGCAACACCCACGGAAGGCGAATCAGATCTAGGAAAAAAGGATAGAATTCTTCGCCATTCATGAAAAAGATTAGCCAAGAATTAAGGTTTCGAAATTAGGATGGCATTGACACGACGAATAGATTAAGGCCAGTTCGGAGAAAGTGAAAATTCGTATTCCGGATTTTTCACCGCTCTCATAAGCGCATGTTGAAGTTAGGCATCAGACTGAATGGAGGTGTAACCGCCTTGTAGGAGGAAATCTCCAACTCGGGCAAGTAATGTCATGACATTATTTATTTATTTTTGATTTATCAATTTATTTATTTATTTATATTTTTATTTAGTTATTTATTTACATTACAGGATCCCTCCAAAAAGTGGGTAATGGGGGCGAGAAAAGCAATAGCACAAAATTAGCAGAAGCAACATGACATCAAGCAATACAATGTGACAACAGTATAAATTACAGGAGAAGTTAACACAGAAGAAGCGTACTATAATTACAAAGAATGTTAGGAAAAGTTCGAGGTAGATGATCAAAATGTGAGTAGTCCTATGAAAAAGAGGAGTATTGCTGTTTATTTCTGCATTGACTGGCAAAGTAGCTTTGTACTGCAGTTTTAGCGAATGAGATCTGTGCACTAGTGACAAAAAACAACTGCGTCAAGTATACAGATAAAGTGAATCTGGTTAACGGCAGTCATAGGCACTGAGAAACCTCCCCTTGGTAAGTGCAAGTGAAGTCTACAGTTGGCGGAGTTGGAAAATGAGCTTCAAACTAAACCCCTACACTAGGAGCAATATTATGCAGCCGTAAGCAACAGTAAAGAGCCCGCGTACCAGAAGAAGCAGAGAATTAGGATTATATGCAGCGGATACGAACAATAATTTACTTGCGATCACTAAAATTGGTAGCACCGGCATTCAGTATGTAACCGGAGAAACGTCTGTGTGCATACCCTTCTTTGTATGATAACTTTTGCTGCGTTTCCTGCGGGACTCTCGACTAGAAAAAATTCTGCAATTCTTAAACTGCGCACGTGACTACATCTGTACCCATTTGCGCTGTTATGAATCATGTACAAAGTTGATGATGGTTGGATGTCTATGGCAGAAAGCCAACAAGGGCAAAGAGCGCAAAAAGGTGGTTAACAGAAGAGGCATAGAAAGGTACGTGCTAAAACCGGTAAGCAAGAATAACAATAAAATCAAAATAAAGACCATAGAGATGCCTTGTGTAGAGAGCCAGTTTTTATCGTGGATGGTATGAAATCAGCTCCAAAAAATTGATCTCTGAGAAGACCTATTCCCGAAAAGAAAAATATATGTTGTTTTGCACAGGGCCACTCCGAACATTCAGGAAATGAATCGGCAAACGAGGTTGCCCGAGAACTTGTAATCTGAGAGTCGTGACGCTGCAGAATCTCTTCAACCGTTCTTCCGTAGGAACCGCCTCTTGACCTACCGATCGGTACTCGGTCACTACCGACTGTCCAGAGCTCGCTTTCCACCATCGAATGCCTTCCTCTCCCGCGGCCATGCTGTTGTATGGCGCCAACTTCAAACATCCACATTTCCCACCCATGCCCTCCTAACACTCTACTGCCCCAGTTCCACTCTAAGCAATGCCCTCTTTTCCAAAAATACGCAGACCTAACACATGTGATTTGGTGCAGTGAAAAAAACCCTTCAAACTCCGGAAACGCATTCCATTTTAATACAAATTACGAACGAGGAGTAGTGGGAGACCGCGGTGCTCGGCACAGACCCTATGACCCAGATCTCACTAACCCAGGTGGTCGAAGACGCCGCCGAGGTCAACATGAATCCTGCTGTCGCCGGAAGGACACCGAAGTCGACCTGAAAACGGTCCCACCCGTCGCAACAACACAGTTTTATCTGATCTGATCTGATCTTACTAGTCCTTAATAAAGCTCTTAAAGGCTATCATGGGAACCTTGCACAAAATCAATGATGGCTGGAGAGGGATACATTGTCTCTATAGTTGGTGAGAGTGTTTGGGCCGTGTCGCGTCCAGTGCCCTACAATAAATTAGAATGTGCATTAGGAATATGGGTTCTCCGCACTTGCTGCACATAAGCCTCCTTAGCCTAGCTAAGGCAACTTCAACGAATGTTATGTGAGATAGTAGTGTGTCGTATTAGGTGTTGTTTTAATACGTGTAACTTGTCTGTTTGTGCCTACTACTCCAGACTGCTTGCAATGTTCTGCGAAGGCGTTGGGTGATGTGTGGCTTCAGGCCACTGTACGATAGTGTTGTTATGTCCACTGTATTTGTAGGTGCTGTAGCTGCGGCCATTTGAACCATGGTCTCATTCCCGGTGATCCCAGAAAGGTGTGGCAGCCATCACAGTCAATTCAAGATTCCAGGCATATGCGGAGATAATAGTCCGAAGAACAAGATTGATGATGTGGGTTTTGGATAATTTTGGGGATGAAAATGCCCGCATTAAACTCGAATATTCTGCATAATTGACCGAGTTTGTAATGTGTTCGTAAACAATATCAGTTAAAATATTGCCATTTGCCTCTTCAAAAAAATGCTGCTGGTATTTAAATTGCAATAAATGTGGTACCGGGAGCAGCACAGGAGGTGGTAGATGGAGTTTTTGACGCCTCACTGTAAAATTTAGCACTCCGATATTTTCCCTGTAAAAATTGAGTCTGGAGAATTGCACTTTTTTTGGCACTCGGTTATTCGAATTTTTACAACTGACAAGTCGCAAGGCACAGGATGGAGCTGCCATGGTGTAAAACATCCGCACAAGATGTTTTACAGGTATCTAAAAAGGAGACCACCAGTTTAGACGCTTGCTCTCTCACCCTTATAGGACAGGAGCAGAAACGAAGTGATGAAGGGCTGAGATGTGCATATGTGGTTAAAATAGTCTTAAAGGCGTGATTTTGCATTGATGAAGTTTTAAAGGCGTATAACCAGTCAACATAAGATGGCTAGTGAACTATAAACCATTTGTCTTCCTTTACTTAGAGACTCAAGATAGGGCTTCTATAGAAATCACCACGTGAAAGCCGAAGCCCTAATTGCAGCACTGGGTCAAGCATTTTTAGCGCTGTTTTCGTGGCTGAACCATACACAACACAGCCGTTGTCCATTCGAGGTCCAATCAGATTGGTATAATTACGCAGTAGGAGTTGTTTGTCAGAACGTAAGATTGCTGCGATAGGACCGTCAGGATGTTTATTGTTCTTAGGAATTTGTGTTAGAGTTGTTTGCTGTGAGGGATGACTGTGAGTTTTTCGCCCAACACTGCACCTAAAAACTCGTATTCCCTTTTTACAGCAATGGAGTCACGCTTATATTTTATTTCAAGGGCTGCCTGGACCCCGCGCATCATTGAATATACGGCGAAGTACATTTTTCAGGATTAATTTTAAAACCATTTCAATCGGTCCAGCCAGCAAGTTAAATAACGCCAAGCCGTAGTTGGTGTTCGAAGAGAGACAACGTTTTTAAAGATATTTGCGCAACATCCACATACATACAAGAAGAGATTGTTAGTGGCAGTGCTTTCCCCAGTAAGGAAAGTTTTGCTATAAACAATGTGCAGCTGAGACCTCCGTCCTGACGCACACCACTTTATAGTACATAAACCAGGGAAAGCCTACTCTCACCCGAAATTTTCTGCTAGACATGTAACTATGAAAAGTGTTCATCATGTTACCTGTCATTCCAAAAGATATTCTGTCTATAAGAATGCCGTAGCAGCATGCCCTATCATACGCTTTTAAATGGCAAGAATACAATCACGCAGTACTGTTTGTGAGCAAAAGCATCATTTTTAAACGATTTTAACTTCACTAGCTGATCCTTATCATTCGTGGATCCCGCCCCTCCCCCTGAAGCCAGCCTAGCAGACCTCGAGAAGACCCGCTGTGCTCTAAAAAGTACATGAGTCAACTGTTAATCATCTTCTCGAGGAGCTTGCAGAGGCAGCTTCTCCGTGCGATGCGACGATAACGTAAGGGCAAATAAGGGTCCTTCTCATAGTTCAAAAAAGCCAGTACTATCGCTTCCCTTCAACACACTAGAAGGTCCCCCCGAAAGAGCTATTTTGTTTTATAGATGCAGGAGTGTTTCAAGAGCGTCTGTGTATGTTCGTTCTATCATCGTGTATTTAAAGGTGCATACCGCATGAGGTGAAGTCTGGCAAGTGCTGATCAACTCATAAAAAGAGAGCTCCCAGTCATACGAAGTGGTTGATCTGTTGTTATCGTGTAAGCGCTTGTTTTTGGCAGATATTTTGTGTTGCGTGAAAGTCGTCGTGCAGTGTGCAGAACGGGACATGTTATCTTTGACTGGCATTTGGAACGACGCACGCAGCCGCACAGCAGCCAGGACAAGCTGAGCCTCCCTGAGTTGAGCGACTGAAACGCATAAACAGCAAAATGGCGACGCCCATGAACGGTCGCAGTGTAAACAAACGTCACGTAACGCTAACTCACCAATGATCATGAATAAGAGGACAAGAGTGCCTGTGCCCTGTACCCTTAACTAGTGACACAAGCCGAGCGCAAGCGACAAGCTCGCCGAGACAACGAGAAACATTTCATCCCGCCTTCATCACCACTTTGTAGTGGTTTAGAACAGCTTGGCTGGACATGCACTTTCGCACTGGTGGTATGAAGACCAATTTTTTGTTTTGGTTTGGAATTCTCTACTTACTCGGCACCGTTGGGTCTGCCTTTTTTATTCATCTCTCGGTCGACAATTTTTTGGTCGTTTGGCGTTCTCTACTTACTCCGCACCGTTCACTTTACCTGTTTTATTCACGTTTCGGTGAAAAATTTTGTTTCTTGCGTTTTACTGCCTGTCGTCTTTATATTGTTTTTTTTGTTTTCGCTCGTTGCCTGCAAAACATCCCACGTTCCTGCCACTTCACTGTAACCATCCCCATTTGGCGTATCCAGCACTGTCGCTAGTATGGCTCGCATCTACAGCTAAAATTTAAGTTCTATCTCTATTTTACTCCACAGAAACATTCCAAGAGCCCCAGCAATACAGGCGCTATGAGTACCTATGCAACCTGGCTAATGTATCGTAATAAAGGTAATTTAAATTTCTTACCGAGGGATGGCGTGCTGGCGGCCACAGATATGAAATGTGCGGTGTCGACGGGAAAGACAGTGAGAGTGGCAGCATTTACGGGCAATATTAGAAAGAGAAATGTTCATAGCCAAGATTCAGCAATATTTAGGTATGTCTCCATTGATACGTAAGAATCTTGAAGGTCCGGTTCCGATATTAAGGACATAGGCACATAGGCACAATTATGCATAGGCACAACAATAATGCATAGGCACTCAAACAATAGCATAGGCACAGTTCCAGTGGCTGATTAACCACATGTGGAGAGTGCACTCAACAATTCAAGTATGGTGAATGGAGCATTGTATCCTCATTCGATCGTTGGTTCACACAAAGGGGCCGACGCTGTGCTATCTTCTCGTGCTGTACCAATATTTGTGTATTGTGTGAAGAACTGAATACATGTTCAAAGTGTTTCCCAAGAGCATCTGCTTGATCTTTTACAGAGTTACCCACACTACTTACTAAAGGAATAGGATGACTCTTGTATCCTTTTAGTTTCTTTATTCTAGTCCAGACTTTCCTAGAATCGGTATAAGAGTTTATAGATGATATAAGCCTGGTCCAACTTCCGTTTTTTGCCGAACGACGCGTACGCTTCCCTTTGGCTTTTGCCTGCTTAAGCTTGAGTAGGTTGTCGGCTGTGGGATAGCGGCGTAAGAGTGCCCACGCCTTGTTCTGTTCAGACCGTGCACGCGCGCAGTACACATTTCACCATAGTCTGGGTTCTGGGAGAGTTTTAAAAGTAGTCTCTGGAATGCTTTTCTGAGCACAGTCAAGTATGTGGGCTGTAATCAGTGAACTTGCTGCATCAACATCTAAATGGCTTATTGTTATGGGGGTAGCCTGGAAAGTTCTTTGTGTGTTCTCCAGTCAGCTGCTGGTAATTTAAATGTTCGAAGCGGTTCTGTGCCTTGAGAGTCATTTTTTACAGCTGTTGATTTACGGGAAAATGATCACTGCCATACGGGTTGTTAAAAACATTCCATTCAAGCATAGGCAGTAAGTTTGCAGAGCCAATTGCTAGGTATATTACTGAGTAAGTGAAGTGTGTGCAGTTGTAATATTTGGGGCGTTTCTTATTACGGATGCAACATCCGGATGTCGTGACAAACCTTTAAATGAGTCGCCATCGAGCATTGACTCGCACAGATCCCCAGATGGGTTTGTGAGCATTAAAATCACCGGTTATGATGTACGGTTCAGGTGGTTCATTGATGAAGTTTTCAAATTCGATGTTGGGCAGGCGATAGTCGGGCGAAATGTAGAGAGAGCCAACCGTCACTAGTTTGCCAAAACTATGGCTCTGACAGCTACAACTTCTAGTGACGTCTGTAGTTGTAGGTACTGAAAGGTGATTTATTGACGAAGATCTTTCTGAAGGCGAGAGGTTAGGAATCGTGGATCGGGAAAGCAGACACGAGCCGTTCGAAGCAGTCCGAGTAAACCCCGTCGCTCCAGGCGATGGCGATGAGGATTACCGACAGTCTGTTTGCTAATGATGACGCTGCTCTCACTGGTCAACAAGACCCGTTCTGGGTAATGACGACTCTGATGCTTTTGGGGAGCATAGCTAATATTCTTCACTACAATCACCCCCCCCCCCGGGAAAGAGGGTAGCCATCCTGGCGACTCAAGGTGATGGCGAGACGAGCGGGTCTTAATAATGCTTCAGACGGGAAACATGCACTGTGTCACGTCCACGGCGTCGGAGATCCTGGGAAGGCAGTAGCGGCTCGACGACGTAGTTCACCGGGGAAGTGCGTTCGACAACACGGTACGGCCCCTGGTAGTTCGACAGGAATTTTAAGCACAGGCCAGGAGTCCTGGTTGGTACCCAGAGCCACACGATTGAACCGGGAACGAAGTCGGGTGCGGGCTCTTTAGCCGTGATGGACTTTTTTCGCTCCTGCTCTTCAGTGGTGAAAGAACGGGCAAGCTGGCGACATTCGTCGGCGTGTTTGGCAGCCTCAGAAATCGGCGTGCACTCAGATACATCAGGACGGTAGGGAAGGATGGTGTCCAACATGCACGATGGCTCACGCCCATATAGGAGGAAAAACGGAGAAAAACTCGTCGTCGCTTGGATGGCGGTGTTGTAGGCGTACGTCACGTAAGGGAGTACAAGGTCCCAGTTTCCAAGGCCAGACGCAACGTACTTGGACAACATGTCCCCGAGGGTACGGTTGAAGCGCTCTGTGAGGCCATTCTTTTGTGGATGGTAGGCAGTGCTCGTTCGATGGATGACGCTGCATTCCTTAAGAAGCTCTGTGACGACGTCAGACAGAAAGACGCGTCCCCTATCGCTGAGTAGCTCCTTAGGCGCACCGTGACGAGGTATAAAACGCCGCAGTAGAAACACGGCGACGTCCCGTGCGGTAGCAGCTGGTAGAGCGGCGGTCTCAGCATTGCGCGTCAAGTGGTCGATGGCAACTATAGCCCAGCGGTTTCCTGCGGCTCTGCAGGGTAACGGTTCGTACAAATCAATACCCACACGATCAAATGATTTCACTGGGCAAGGCAGCGGCTGTAACGGACCACACATATGAGGTACCGGCGGGTTTCGGCGTGGGCAATCTTGGCAGGATCGAACGTATTTTCGTACGAAGTTGTACATCCTGCGCTAGAAGTAACGAAGACGCAAACGTTCATAGGTTTTGAGTATGCCGACATGACCACACGTGGGGTCAGAGTGGAACAAGGCACAAACATCGGACCGCAAATGTCGAGGAATCACGAGCAACCATTTGCGGCCATCCAAGTAGTAGTTGCGTCGATAAAGCAGCTGATCACGTACTGCAAAGTGAGATGCTTGCCTGCGGAGAGCGCGTGGCGTTACGGCTTGGGAAGGATTCGTGAGCGAGGTGAGGAGCGCTACCATCCATGGGTTCTTCCCTTGCTCAGCTGCATATCAGTCACAGCAAGGCAAGACAGATCACCTGGAGAGTTCGATAGATCAGCAGGTACGGGTGAACCGGAGAGAGCGTCGGCGTCCGAATGCTTCTGACCAGACCTGTATTTCACTCGTATATCATATTCCTGGAGGCGAAGCGCCCATCGCCCCAGACGACCTGCCGGATCCTTCAAAGAAGACAGCCAACAGAGGGCGTGGTGGTCGGTGACCACATCAAATGGGCGGCCGTATAGATATGGTCGAAATTTAGCAAGCGCCCAGATGATGGCCAAGCACTGCTACACGGTAACAGTTTTATTGGATTCTGGCTTCGTTAGGGTGCGGCTGGCAAAGGCGACGACATATTCGTCGAAATCTGGTTTGCGTTGGCAAAGCACAGGCCCAAGGCCAACTCCGCTGGCTCAGTATGAATTTCGGTAGGCGCTGTAGTGTTGAAATGTCGAAGTATGAGTGGCGAGGTCAGAAGACGGCGCAAAGTCTGGAACGCGTGGTCGCAGGCCGGAGACTACGCAGGCAAGTCACGGGCACCACCGAGGAGCTTCGTCAATGGCTCAATGATGGAAGCAAAGTTGCGAACGAAACGCCGGAAGTACGAGCAAAGCCGTATGAAGCTCCGAAGGGATTTTATGTTGGTTGGCTTCGGGAATTCGGCGACAGCGCGAAGCTTGGCTGGGTAGGGGAGCATGCCGTCCTTGAAGACGACAGGACCCAATGATGGTAAGTTTCATGGCAGCGAAGCGACACTTTTTGAGGTTAAGTTGGAGCCCAGCTCTAGAAAGGCATGTTAGAACTTTCTCCAGACGCTGAAGCTGCGTCTGAAAATAGGAGGAAAAGATGACAATGTCGTCTAGATAGCAAAGACCGATCTTCCACTTGATGCCCCGCAAAACATTGTCCATCAAACGGTGCAGGGGCGTTGCATAGTCCGAACGGCATGCCATTAAGCTCGTACAATCCATCATGTGTGACAAATGCCGTTTTCGGGCGATCCTCATCCGTCGTAGGAACCTGCCAATACCCGGACCTTAAGTCAAGCGACGAGAAAAATTCTGCACCCTGCTAGCTGTCCAGAGCATCATCTATGCGAGGGAGAGGATAGACGTCCCTGGGCGTGATTTTGTTGAGGCGGCGATAGTCTACACGAAATCGATTAGAGCCATCTTTTTTCCGGACGAGAACGACCGGCGATGCCCAGGGACTGCTTGAGGGTCGAACAACGCCACGCTGGAGCATGTCGTCGGCGTGCTACTCGATGGTGATACGCTCGGCTGGGGAGACGCGATACGGCCATTGCCAAAGGGAGCATGGCTTCTAGTGTCGATGGTGTGCTCCACGGCGGTCATGCGCCTAAGCGCGTTGTGGGACAAATCAAAAGACGAACGGAATCGCTGAACTAGAGCCATAAGTTGAGCTTGTTGGGTGCTGTCGAGAGCATGGTCCACGGAGGCACGAAAAAGGTCAGTCGCTGAGTTTGGATCTGGCGAACACGGATCTTGTCCGTCGATGTCAATGTGTGACACTCCATCCGTAACGTTGAAAACAAGGCCAGCGTCTATATGTTCTAGACTTCCAAGAGTTTCGCCTTCTAGGAGGGCGCACGGTACAGTAGAAATGTTCGTGATGAACATTGCACTTCCCCCGGAGTGGAAATCCAGAACAGCAAACGGCAGCGGAAAAACGTTGCGGCGGTGAAACGTGTCAGATGGCGTAAACAGCGCCGTGGCGTCGGTCACAGACACAAAGCATACTGGCACACATACAGAAGAACAGGGCCGAATGGGAGTGTCTTTTGCCACGACAAGTTTAGCAGCGTGGATGGGATGGTCGTCATCAAACAATGCGTCAGAAAAGGTAGAAAGTTCCACGTGTGCGCGTACGCATTCAATCACTGCGTTATTGCGAGAACGAAAGTCCCATCCTAATATTACTTCGTGGGAGCAAGCCGGAAGCACTATAAACTCAATATGGTGCACGACGTCCTGAATAACGTCCCGAGCCGTGCACGCAGCCATTATTGGCTCAATATGTTGTGCACTTGCGGTTCGGAGCGATAGTCCATGCAGGGGCGTCATTACTTTGCGAAGGGAACGGCAGAGATCAGCGTGAATAACGGAAACGGTGGCTCCTGTGTCGACCAGAGCTAATGTGGGAATGCCTTCAACAATAACATCGATGACATTGGTAGGGGACGGAAGGGGATGACGCCTTGGACTTTTCGACATCGACGCAGTTCGTGCCTCAGGAACTGCGGTGTCTAGTTTTCCGTATTTCCTGGACCAGGAGGGCGCCGCATCTGGGAGAGTGAGCGACGGCGTGGTGACGGCGAACGGTGGTCAGTAAAGGTGGCGCGGTTCGAAGAGTAGGTCGGGAACGACGAACGTGGAGTCACATGGACTTGAGGCGACGTAGGAAAGTCTGCAGGCGCAGCGTTCTAGTTTGACGGCGGATAACGGCGACAATAGCGTGCAACGTCCCCAGGGGTCCTGCACGCAAAGCAGATAGGGCGATTGTCCGGTGTACGCCATGCACTCCGGGGTTGCGGCATGAACTGAGGCTGGGAAAGCATCGAAGGCGGAACCCGAGGTTGAACTGGGAATGGTCGGCTGGAACGTCACGGCAGGCTGCTGCAATGGTCTGGTGGCGACATCGGCAAAAGTGACTGGCGCAACTACTGGCACGTACTGCGGAGACGGTGGAGGAAGTGCTTCGGCAATTTGACCCCAGATGACATCTCTGAGGGCAGGCTCTACCATGGACACAGACTTCATCGTGAAGGGTAGGATGGACAACTGTCGAGCCACTTCCTCACGCACGAAGTCTTTAATTTGCGTAAGCAATGCGGAATCGGCCAAAATCGCTGCCAAACTCAACCCAGAGCTATCCCGTGCAAGAGATCCTCGAGTAGGGCCCGTTGCTTCCGCAGCTCATCAAAGCTTAAGCAGAGCTTGACGACATCAGCAACCATGCTGAAGTCCTTGGACAAAAGCATTTAGAAGGCGTCGTCATCTATGCCTTTTAAAATATGCTTGACTTTGTCATCTTCCGCCATAGATAGGTCGACGCGCTTACATAGGTCCACGACGTGTTCAATATAGCTAATAAAGCTCTCGCCAGCCTGCTGTACTCGAACACGCAGACGCTGCTCCGCTAGAAGCTTGCGCACCGCTGGTCGGCCAAAGGCCGCAATGAACTACCTTAAACTGAGACCACATCCGGCACTCGCACCTGTTGTTCCCATACCATAACTCGGCGGCGCCCTTCAGAGAGAAGCCGACGTCATTCAGTACATGGCGTCGTCCCATCGGTTATGAGTGCTTCCGCGTTCATACACGAACAGCCAATCCTCGGCGTCGTTATTGTCGGTTCCGCTGAAGAATGGAGGTTCCCGCTGCATAGCACCGTAGCACATCACCGTCGGTGATGAGGGCGTAGCACTCTGGTTCGGTTGGTTGTTCATGGTTGAGGGGAACTTCCGGCTCCGGACTTCCAGGATTAAGGCATGACCAAGGCTCCTCCACCACTTGAAAGGTGATTTATTGACGAAGATCTTTCTGAAGGCGAGAGGTTAGGAATCTCGAATCGGGGAAGCAGAAACGAGCCGATCGAAGCAGTCCGAGTGAACCCCGTCGCTCTACGGGATGGCGATGAGGATTACCGACAGTCTGTTTGTTGATGATGACGCTGCTCGCACTGGTCAGCATGACCCATTCTGGGTAATGACGACTCTGATGCTTTTGGGGAGCAAAGCTAATATTCCTCACTACTGTACTTACAAGCCGCAGATTTTTGGAGTACTACTGCCACACCACCAGATGGCTGGATGCAATATTCTCTGTCCTTGGTAAACAATGTACTGTGTTAGGAAGTTTGTCTGTGATGGGCGCAGGTGCGTTTCTTGGAGGCACAATATTTGTGGTTGGTGATTGGTGAGGATGTCACAAATATCATCAAGATTTCTTAACAACCCCATACTATTCCAGTACATAACACCTTCAGCAGCCATGGAAATCAGCAAAAGAAAAAGGATCATTTCTTTTCGCATCTTTTTAGCAGGCCGTGTTTCGGGGCCCTTCCGAACAGGATCACTTAGGTTGCGCGGTCAGTTCCAGAGACAACGACTTTACGGGCCTTTGGTTTGGTCGGTTTTCCACGACCTGTCGCACCACGACGCTCCTGTGATGCCTCGGGAGCAGACGTACTTCGAGAAATATCCATGGCCTCAAACTTGGTTTCTGAGGTTGAAAGAGTGTCAGGATGAGAGTTTGTGCTAGAGGCCGTCGCCACAGCACTGGGCAAAGCTGGAACAGTCGTAGCCACAGGAGCAGCCTTCTCCAGTTGCACAGGTGCCTGAGACGGGGCCAGGTCAACATCGCTGACCTGGACAGAAATCGTGGTGGCGGCCTTTGGCCCAGCACTAAATCAAAGTACAGCACCAGAAGCCACGGTAAAGACTTTCTGCTGCTGAGTGGGGGGCTGCGACAGGACCAGGTCCGACTCGCTGTACTTGGTGCCCGCATCTACCATACGACGCCCCAACCCCCGGCCAGCTGGGTCTGCTAAAATTTGCCCGATAGCAAGGCATGCTTCAGGTGTGCTTGTGGGAACGTTAGATTCTCAGTGACTTTCAGTTTGGTGATCTTTTTTTCCTTTTTGAAAGATGGACATGCGCGTGAGAAGGCAGAGTGGGGTCTACTACAGTTTGGGCATTTCACTTGTTGCTTGTTACAGTCGTCACTGGTGTTGTCAGTGCTTGGGCAGTGAGCACAGATGGATCGGCCACGGCATGACAGAGTTCCATGGCCATACTTCTGGCCCCTGAAACACCCTCGCGGATTAGGTATGTATGGACCCACTGGACAGGAAATAAATGCAGCATGGACCGATTCGGGAAGTGTTGGACCGTTGAAAGTCAAAATAATGTGCTTACTTCAGATTTCCTCGCCTGCGCTACGTATACTTATCCTCCGCACAGTTGTTACCCCTTGGTCTTTCAGTCCTTCGAGGAGATCGCCTTCACTTTCATAAAGTAGTTCTCGCTCAACGATGACGCCTTGGGTTGTGTTTAGGCTACGATGTGGCGTAACCGTCACTTTTAGTTGAGCCAGAGTGCCCTGTTTTAGGAGGTTTTCACTTTGGTTATTTCGCTGTACTTCTACCAGCAGGTCGCCTGACGGAAGTTTTTTGGCATGGTAGTTTTTCCCCACAATGTTCTCGAGAAATTTTGCACTGACGAACACCGGTTTGTTTGCTAGAGGTGCATTTTCATGTTCGGAGTGTACCACAACGTCTTTGTTGAAGGTTTCGACTGCGGGAGCTGCTCTGATGCTAACTACTTCGGTGCGGCCCCTTTTCAGGGACCGATCATTTTTTCTTGGGTTGGAAAAAAAAGCCATAAATGCATGGTGTACATTCGGTTGCAAGGCCGGCCGCCCACCACCGAGCCCAACAAGGGAACGTGACTTCACACGCTAGCCGTGCCTTGCCACTATAATCCTATGCTCGGGATCGACAGTGACGTCTTTGCACAGGATTAACCCTCGCGGCCTGAAAAAGCCTAGAAATAAGGAAGAAAAAATAAGATGACAGGACAGTGTTAGGAAAGGGAATAGGAAAGAGAACGAGCTTAGAAGAGGACAGGAAAAGGCGACTGGCTGATTCCCCCCCCCAGGGCGGGTCACACGGGTCACACCGGGGGCACCGTCTGCGGGAAGCGGGGGCCAAAGTGGCGTGTTGCCGCTGCCAGGGGGCCGTGAAGGTTCAAAACAACCCTGGCTTTGGCTCAGCCACCAGGATGCCCTTTTCCCCGGACACGGCTAATTCATACACAGCCAGGGTGTGGGTGGGTCCAACCCACATTTGCTCGGATCCGTAGTGTTGCAAATACCAAATGCCTACAGGTGTAGGCACACCTGCGGAGCTGGGGGCGTGGTGGCACTACTAATCATACACCTGGACTCGTCAAGGTGCCCCCTCCGGGGCACCGCTTCATACCAGAAACATGACTACATCGATGCATATTGAGATGACTACTACTAACAGAGTGATAAGTCCCGACGAAACATGTAAATAAAGGATTTCAAACTTGTACAAACGCGTGGTGATGTGTCGTTCAGTGCTCACGTAGAAACAAATGCTACAGCTTCAGTATGGTTCAAGCCTTGCGCGACCTAATGCAAGCTTCGCCAGATGAGCTGGGGAAAGTGTGCAATGCTCAGGCTGAATTTGCATCCACCAATCGCCACAAAGAAGGCGGCAACATGTAAGATGCACATGGCGACGATTACTAGCACCTCAACTATGCCCATAAAGGATGATGCTAAAACATGACTAGGTGTCCGGATATTCTTCGCCATTCAAGTCTAGCCCGTGAGTGCAAGCTTCCCTGAATATTTTTCCGGAGCAAATAAATTCGTTTCCTCCGGAATTTCTAACGTTTTATTGTTGGCATTTTCACCGCCCACTTTTAGCGCGTTGTTCAATTATCGGCACAGGAGCGCCGCGGCCGTCTTAATAACGATGTCATGGTAGCTGCTAGGCTGCGCCTCCCTAAAATATTTGATTCATGTAATCAACTGCATGTACAGTGGCAGTCCTGATTTTACGATGTTCTCAAATTTCCAAAATAATTTGTGGTTTCCGGTGACTTTTTAATATAAGGTTTTAGCTGTATTGGGGCCAGTCGTGGTCCAGTAAACATCAGCGAAAGCAGCGCATTCACCTGAGTGCCGTGCAAATAACCAAAGAATCCAAGGAAGAGTACAGAAAATCCATGGAGTCCGGGATGGTGGTGCCTCTTGCATTTTTGAAAGCCATTTTCATTGATTGATTGATTTAATGATTCATTGATTATGAGCCTTACGCAGAGCAGCTACACCAGCTCTACGAGGGGAACCCTAGATTAATTTTGACCCGTTTGGGACCTTTACGGTGCGCGCAAAGCTAGAGCCACTGGCGTTATCGCTCATCGTCTGAATCTGGGAAGGCGCCACTGCGGCTGTTGAATGTTATTTGATCTTTTTCGTAATGTATTGCAATTATTAAGGCTCACATGAGGATAGTGAGCATGGGAAAATTACTGAGACATTCCTTCAACATCAATTCAAATTGGAGTTGAATTTTTCGCAGTTGAGGTATTTTGCAGTTGAGGTAAATTGCAGTTGAGGTATTTCGCTATAGCAGGGGAATTGGTGACAAGAAAAGGGTACTCCACGTGCAATACCGATAAACATTTCGGAGAAAGCCTTGACAGAATACAGTCTCATGTCACGCTTACTAATGATACCCCCCGAATGGATGCCAGGCTTATGACTGTTGGCGGTGTAAACAGAACCAAGGTGAATGTTTTCAGCATTCTTGGCCGGCTGCGCAAATTTAGAGAATTTGCCACTAAAGCTGGCTTCCGTTCTTCTTGCACTCAAATTAATATCCACATTTCATGAGTTTTTTGCACTTCATCTGATGCCTTCTCACCAAAAGAAGCATCTGCAATAAACACAAAAGAACCTTCCTGTCAGAATCAAGAATCAATCACCTAAAGATCGTTGCGTACAAAATGTTTCAATAATAAATACAGTGAAAAACGCCACGGGTTAGCCATCCGGCTTCCCGACAGCTGCTATGCAATCATTAAACCTGCACATGTCGAGTTCTCAAATCCGAGTACTGACTTTTATTCCCAGGGCCACCATCTCAACAGGTTCACAAGGGGTTTCAAGCAAATCTTTGGTCGTAGTGTAAGAACCTTCTGGTGAATTTTCGGAAGCCGAGAATCACCCATAGTGAGCACATATACACGCGTGACGCGGAAGATCTTTCTCTCGCCACATTCAGATAAGCTTTATTACGATTGCTATGTTTCCAATTTTTCAACTTTTAAGTTTTGGTTGCACGCAGTCTACGGTGCTTCAGTTGGTTCAACGAACATTTGAATCCAGCCTGGGCAGGAGCGGTAACGCTACCGCAGTGGGTACCCAAGCCATACAGAGTCCAGAGACAACCGCGGTAAACATTCTTCCATCGGCCGCTTGAAGAATTTACAAAAAATGTTGTATTACTTTCATAATAATAAAACCATCCGGAGCAAAATGAAATCCACGATTTCGTCCCTTTTCGGATAGGAGAACACAAACAAAAGCGGCGAAAACTACGTCGCACACAGGTGATCATTGCGCGTTTTGTATCGAGATACGCAGATGTTACCTTTCTTTTTGAATATCGGCGCCCCACCCTCCCAGTTTCTATACACATGCGAACTCCTTTCTTCGTTTTCAGCTCTCAAACAGTGGGAAGGCTTGTTCTAGAAATTGTCAGCTTCGCTACAAAGGAGAGCTGTGTTCTAATCAAAATCAATATAGTTGCGTAGTCCTATGGCGTGTCACTTCTAAATAAAAACAGCGCCCTCATGGGTGCCAAGTTTGCGAGAATATGTAGCCTGTACGGTAGCAAGAAAGCACGAAGGTTAAGTTATCTGTTCCTTCTAAGGGCTGCTGGTTCCCTTGCTACTGGGGGGCAACATTTTCTTACTAAGTGTTTTTCTCACGAACGCGTAAAATGAGGCATTCTGTCTTGAGCCCCATGCCATGATCACGCGTCCTGCGACGATCTACTGCAAGGTTTTACTGCTGTTTATTATTTTGGGTCCTTGGTCAACTTCGAAAAGAACGAAACTAGGTTTCCTTCGCGCCGAAAACAATCTTTTTTCTGAGGACACCCTGTACATCAGAGTAAAACAATAACGAAGATTAAATAGAAAAGCCATTAGGCGGCCTATGTGGGCTGCAGACGTGGAGAACATACCTTCACACGGTTGAAAAAAAACCGTCAGGCAATAAAATCAGAACACTGCCGAAACAACCAATCTGTGTTGTTTGCCTACAAGGTATACAAAACGAGTGCTAAGGTAATTAAAACCTCACTCGTGTTTCAACTTAATTCTCAGCTCGTAGCGGAATTTTGGTTCTATTGTTTCATTCACTATGTTCTTAAATTAGTTGCCCGAAATTATGGTCGATTAGACTCTACAGAGTTCCGAGTACCTGTGGAGCTCTTCATCTGTTTAAATAGATTTTTAACAGTATTGAGACAACCGCAGTTCCTCCCACCCCTTTCATACGCATGTGGCTCAAGGTGAAATACATTTGGCGCATTCAATCATCTCTGCAAGTCAGTGACCTCAGAGATCATTGAAATCACTGTGTGGGAAGGCTGGCCCACCGGCTGCCGGGGAGTAAAAAAAATTAAGTGGCGTATTTAGGTACTTTCTCATGGGTATATAATTGACTGCCGAGCAAAGGGCGTCTGCGAGAAGCCAATGCGAGAGACAGTTCTTTGCCATGGCTGGCTATCTTCACACTTGAAGCGGATACCCCGGTACTTTAGCAACGTGACGTTGCATTTTCTCCTCTATTCGATAACGCTACAATTTCATTTTCTTGCAAAATGGTGCGGTGTGTGTGCGGCTGAATGTATTGTATTCTATACCCAGGAGCATAAGCAGATCATAAGAACAGAGTGGCCGAAACTGAAGTTTACGCAAAATAATTGTTCGGCAACACATTTATCTCCTTCTGGAATTCGCTAATCGTTAACGGTGCACAACAAGACAAATATTCCGCACTTTATCGTAGCCCGAAACGTAACACGTAACCGCCAAATAAAGTACAAAATACAGTGCTATCAACACGTTAACTTCATTTTTAGTTGCTGGTCTAAGGAGCAGTTGTGGGCGAAAAAACAGTCGTACAGTGATCAGTCGCGGCGGAGGCGTTGATGCACGGCCGATGCAACAGCAAGGAGCTACTACGTCATAAAAGTGTTGCGAGCAAGCGGTTAGTGCATCGCTGCAACATCTCTGGATTTCCTGATTGCCAAGAATAATTGCTTGCAGTTTCCTTTAAATTTCCCGTAAAGTTCGTATTACGACATTGGAGTGTTTTGAACGAACAAACCTCGACTTTTGTCGCAATCATATCGTTAGGGAAAACCTATTTGGAAATTCCTTTTGCAAAACGCTCCTAGCACGAAAGTTTTTCTCAGACTCTCTGAAACTGCTCTCTCGTGGTTTTCGTTGCAAATTGGAGGTGCCCATCTACGCATAAGGACAATTACCATAGCGCGACCATTACGGTGACAACATTCTCGTGCTAAATACTTTCAGCACTGGCCAAAAAATACTTTACTTCTAAACCATATTTTTGGACTCACTTTATGTCGTTGTTTTTTTATTGTTCCCAATGTTTTTTACCACTTACACTTACAGACGGATCCTGAAAAAGCAACGGACGGCCGAACAAAACAACAAAGACTGTAATGAAACCGGAAAGCCTCCTGTCAGCTCTCAAGATTTCTTGTTGCAGTATAGGCGTTTTGTCTAAGCGCAAGCATGTTATCTTTTGAGGTACTGCAAACTTTAAAAACTAAACATTTTGTGTCATTTTTCCTCTGGGTCCTGATATTATTGACATGGCAAGAGCCCGCAGTCTCCGCAGACCTCCGTAGTCAGCTTGTGCGCAACGTAGAGGGCGCTCTCAAATATGTCTCCACGACGCGCATACGAAACTTTCCCCTAGAAGTGAGAGCTCTCTGCCTCAGCAAACCTAATTCTTTAGCTCTTAACCACGTTTTTCAAAACAACACCGTAATCGTGGAAACCAGCTGTCCCAAGCCTGAAGAGTTTTTAATCGTTCTTTTTAAAGCGCTTGTTGGTGGTTATCGTTCGTTTCTTGTGTTGTGCGAAGATCCTTTCGCCAAAAGCATGGCCAGGGCCTTGGATGGTGAGTTTGAGTTGGCTTCAGTGGCAACGTTTGTTGTCCTATATACAGCCGAGTTTCAAGCCGGGATCTGTGACGTCTTTAAGCCATTACGTAACTCATTTGTGAGTGTTACAACGTATGGTTTCTTGCCGTGCTCTTACGAAGAGACCTCATTCTGCCCGTCTAGCCAATGGTCTTGTCTGCAAGGGAAAGAGATTTTTGTTGGATGTGGGTTTATTGACAGTGCTGCCTGTGACAAACCATCTGGTAAGGTTATACTTAATGCTCTTGGCGCGATGAACGTGTCTGTCACAAAAAAGCATCCGAGGGGAACTATGTCTTTAATTCAGTCAGGAATTGATGTTTCGCTTTCCTCCGGTGCCTTTCACTACGCCAGCATTGTGACGTCTGCTTTCCCAACGAGTATGGGGGCTACAGAGTTATGGTACGTCTTTGCTATGCGCCCCGATCTTGCCCCATATATTACAAGTTTGAGCTCCCGTAACTTCGCTTTTGGAAGCGTACTGCTGAGGTTATGTTTTATCTCCGGTGCCAGCTGGGCTGTGATTTTGTTTCTCCAATTGCTTCATGATTTTCAGAGGAGGGGTGTTTCGAGCCGAACAGGAATTTTTTCAAACTTTCATAGTCTTGGTTACAGAAATATAATATCCTCGTATAAAGCCCACGAGCACATTGTAGGATTTTCAAGGATCTTATGGGCCCTAGGCTCACTTTTTATATTATTCTATGCGCAATGTCTTATTACATCTACCGCCATCGTACCATTGAAGCACGAAGTAATATTCAAAAGACATGATATTGAAGCCTTGTTTTACAAAAACCCTGCTTGTATCTGCACAGATTTTGACACATTTTTTTATATGACTCACCACAGTGGTAAACTCACCCGCTCAATCAGATTCACTATCAACGAAAATGGTTCCTGCCAAACTCCTGATCTCCTTATACTGCCCGACTGTATTGAAGGTGTCCGTCTTGGTAGGAACTTAGCAATCGTTCCTAAGGATGTAAAATGCGACCTAGAGCGCCGTTTTGGCATATACGCTGTACTAAGCGATGAACCAGTGGCCACCATTTTCGAGAACACACCTGTGCGCCGAGGCTTCCGGCATGCCAAGTCGTACGCAGCTTTAGTCCGGAGAATGTTTGAGACCGGCTGGTTCACACATGAAGATTCGTTGCATAAATCTGAAAACTGCATGAAATCCTACCACGAACGACCCTTGGACACAATTTTAGCAGCAGCTGTTCTAGTCTCTGGCAGCATTTTAGCGGCATGCATTTGCATCTTAGAAAATATTCGGCGGCACCACACTACCTTACGGCATGTGAACTGACGAATCCGTTCGTTTTTCAAATATTTCTCACAAAGTGTATCTGGCAGCAGAAATCAATACAGTGTTGCTTTGAGAATTCTTGTCCGTGCTCTTTTCAGGTATTCAGAACGTCTTCGCAACATGCACTAGTAAATGGTTTTGTGGCACATCCCTTGTTGTTGAAGTATTTGCAGCGCAGAGTGTATTGCTTTGTATCGCTTTTAGCACTGAAATAAACTGCATTCAAATCGACGCTGTCGTTGTCCTAGAGATATATTTAAATTGCAACTAAAGAATTTTGTGGCATGCTTGCAAGCACAGGTCGCTACATTTTGTTAGACGCTTGGAAAAACTCTTTTTATAGGCTCACCGAAACTTTTTTATATTACAATTACTTCTAACGTTCTAAACGGTATAATTATGCATACAAAAGAAAGGAATAACATTTCTTCCACCCACAAGTGGAGCAACCTGCAACGGTTATTCAAGCACAGAATAAGTTCAAAATATACTCAATAAATAATTGCTAATGTGCTCCCCGACGACCCTCTTCGTAGTTTCTGTGAAAATTTCGCCGAATTGCTAGGTAAGTTTTTTAGAACTATCCTCCCTGGAGTAAGTTGGTCACAAGAAGATATAAGGACAATAATATCCTAGAAAACTAATTAAGTAGAAATTTGTGTGTACACGTTGCACGACATCCGTAAATCAAGGAAGGTTGTATGTGCTCCAGCAGTCAGGAATTCGTTCTCAATGTTTCCCAATAGTTAGGTGTAAATGATTTTGTAATATTTCTCTTTGTCGTACTTCAGACACGAACAAATAAATGAGCGTTTATTTTGCATGAATGTAGACTAGTAGAAATCAGGGTGTGGAATCGGAACCAAACCAAACGAAAAACCGGAACCGTGCCGCTATTTGTCTGGAGCTGAACCCTATCCTGAAGTGCCATTCTTTTAACATTACGGACACTCAACTGTAAATATGAACAACAGTTACCACTTCAAGGTGATGCGGTTTCAATCTCCGTTGCTGGCATAGTGAACGCGGTGTAACTCGGGAATTTTCTTATTGATGTGCCATCACCTTAATGACCATCCACAGACTTTTACCCTTTGGATTAATCACAACAATATTGACGCCCTCTGTATTCGTGGTGCCGAGTCAAAGAAACAAGTTCGCTTCAATATTGCAGTCGTCCGTTGCTGCTGGTGGCCGCTTACGATGCATCACACACTCCCGGCTGCGTGAAGGCAGTAGATTACATTCCCTTTTCTCCTCTGGGCACAGGTCTCGCTCTGTTTATGCAAACATTATACATCGTCACAAAATGAACGTTAAAATACCGAAAAAATATATTTGTAACAATTACCTCGCATAATATTATTTAAACTTATAGAAAGGACCAAAACAAGACGTTTAGATTCATTTTTGACCTGTACACGTTCTGCGGAGGGAACTAGAGCCATGAATTAGAGCGCTGAATGACTGAGTGAATTAATAAAAACCTTATTTTGGCACAAAAGGGGTACGGGATGGTCGAATATTTGTCACAGGGTGTGGCCAGAAAACCACTCCTCCCAGCAAACACCAGCGTTTTTGTCACAGCGCAAACTTGCATCGACAAGTCGGTGCTAAGAAAGGCCTCCTCGCACTGCTCGGAACAAGGTTGTAGCGCCCTCTGGTTGGCGCTCTTAGCCGGCGCCTTGGCCCCGGCTATTAAAGACGAGAATAAAGAAGCGAGCGGCATGTGCTTGGTGCGCCATCACGGCACGGGCAGTTCGATTCTGAAAGCCTGCCACGCTGGTACTCTTCCAGGGGCGCTGCACTGCGACCCCGCGGTTCCCGACAGTGGTGACTCCGGACTAAGACGTGACCGACCCCCGCAACCTCGTGCCCTCGGGCCCTCTTTCGCCTGACGCTTCCTCCCTGCCGCCGGACGTCGCAGTCGTACAGCTCCGTCTGCCCACCTTCGTGCGGAAGAACCCACACATTTGGTTCGCCCAGGTCGAAGTAGTCTTCGATCTGCACCGCGTCACCTCGGAGACTACTTGGTATCCCCACTTGCTTTGCAACCTGCCTCCTGAGGTGACTGATGAGGTGGCAGACGTCATCGGTGCACCTTTGAATGATGCGCCGTACCAGCTGCTCAAGCAGAGTATTCTGGACCGAACCACGGTGTCCGCGAGCGCGCGCCTCCGGCACCTGCTCACCCATGAAGAGCTTGGAGATCGCCGCCCTTCCCAGCTGCTCAACACCATGCGACAGCTCGTGGGCGCGAGCAACGTGGACTCGAACGGTGCACTTTTAAAGGAGCGCTTTCTGCAGCGCTTGCCACAGTCCACTAGCATCGTTTTAGCTGCTGCGGGGGACATGACCCTCGACTGCGCCGCTGAGCTTGCCGATAGAGTTCACGACGCCACTTCTCCCTCAGTCGCTATCCTCGCCTAGACAGCAGACTCATCGGCCGTGTCCCGCTTAGCGACACGAATCGATCAACTCGCCGCTTCCATTGAAGTGCTTAGGACGTCTTCTGATAGCCGATGCGGCTCCTCCCCACGTCCTAGCCGTCGTTCGTCTTCCACGGGAGGTTCTTGCTCGCGCAGCCCTCGAAGCTCGTCTATCGGCTGGTACCATCGCACTTTCCAGCACCGCGCCCGTCACTGCACTTCCCCATGCAGCTGGTCGGGAAACGCGACGCGAGATCACTGATGGCGGCTTGTGACCTCGCCCTAAAACCTGGCCGCCTTTTCCTGGTCATGGATCGCATTTCTGGTTTGCGCTTCCTTGTAGACACGGGTGCTGAGGTTTGGTAGGCCCTCTGGGTAGCGCTCTTAGCCGGAGCCTTGGCCCCGGCTATGAAAGACGAGAATAAAGAGGCGAGCGGCGCGTGCTTGGTGCGCCAGCACGGCACGGGCAGTTGGATTCCGAAAGCCTGCCACGCTGGCACTCTTTCAGGGGCGCTGCGCTGCGACCCCGCGGTTCCCGACAAGGTAATCGCAGACTGCTAGAAGAGCTGTCCTCGGGGCAGCCATAGAATATATGATCTGTATTTGCTCTTTCGGCTTTACACCGGGAGCATTACTGTCGGTAAGAACCTGGATAAATTCGAGATAATATGCAGATGGTATAGACTGTACTATTTTAATTTGGAGCTTCCTCCAGGTGGCTTGTGAGTTCTGTTGGGAGATCTATCGAATGAAGGACATGTATGTCTCTTTTGGCGGCAGTGCATAACTATATCACTCTCTGAGGATGGGCAGGCAGGCCACGAGATTTTTGCACGGCGATACTGTGGTCCAGCTCTTAAAAGTGCCTACTTGTTGCGGTTTTTTATTTTTAAGGGTGCAAAAGAGTACCTAGCGCTTATACGAATATAAAACTGCTTTGGGTAAAATGTCCTCCCACCAATTAAGTTTATGCAGAAATGCATCATAATCGGGGGTTGTCGTGCGTCCCTTGGCCGGCGTGCGCAGCGCGTCTGATGATATTGTGGCATGATGCTCCTAGGGATTGGCCAACCAAACAGTCCATCACGAGATAGCTTCGTGTTCAACCACCATCGTCATCTTCCCGTAGGGGAACCGCTGAAGAAGAAGAAGGACAAGAAGACAAAGCTGCGAAGAGGAGGGCTGCGTTAGTTTTGGCTACCGTTATCCTCCTCGGCCGTCGCATCTTTCCGATCTGAACCCGGTCGAAGAGCGGCTCATCGCACCTCGACTCCCCTTCATGAGCATCAGGTGGCTGACTCAAGGCAACGGGCAGTTTGGAATCAAGGGACAGGCTGTGAACGTGCCCATCGACGTATCGAAGGTTGTGCGGTGCCTTCCTCGCATGGTACCCGAGGACGTTGCGTTCGACGTTCACATCAAGCCGAGGCTGATGAGTCCGGCAACATACAAGCGCGGGTTGTTGAAGCGCGGCAACATCCTGGCTTGGCTCAAGCACCTGGAACACACCCCGCTGTATCGCGCCATCAACGTTCGGGTCGATTGGAGTCGGCTCGATCACTTCGATGACGGCGGCGAACGAGAGGAACCACAGGAAGACGACGTCGATGATGCTGACGGTGAGTTCGAAACGATTCCCGACGACTTTGACGTGAACGATCCTCTGCAGTTGGCGGTTGCGTTCAACGCGGTCTCGAAGACGCTTCTCTATAACGAAGCGGAAATGACGGGTGTGGGAAAAGAAAAAACAAATGATTACGCTCACACTCTCGCCTCTCTCTTCGCCATTAATCGCATCACACTCATCGGTGCACCCAATGCATTTCTGCATCCTCACAATCCCCCTCAGGGAGGTGCGGGGATTTTTTTTAACAGGTGAAGCCAACTCTATAGACGCCTTGACATAAGGAAACGACTGGAACGAATATTTCGCATTTGTAAATAGCTCTGAGGAATGTTGGGCAACTTTTCCAAGATTATAAATAGTAAAAAACGCCTCTGTTGCTGGGAGTGAGAGGTAGGTGCATACCGAAGTCGAATAATTACCTCAACGGCGCTACTCGCCTGGTGCATTTACGCACATGCTCAGCATGGAACGCAAATGAAAGCGTGAAATAAAAAATTTCATGGTCCGAAGGCTGAAAGAAATTTCATACCTCTTCTAGCAATAAAAACTAAGAAGCTGCAGGTTGGCGACAAAGTTGATATTTGCGCAGGATGTGACTGACAATAAAAATCGGGTCCCTATACATTGTCTGGTGAAAGAATTTGATGTTTGTAACAACACAAAAACATCTAGTTACACACAATGCAGGATGCCACTCGCAGTTGAAAAAAAGCGTGCTTCTCTTTTGCCCAAACCAGGAGAACTCCTCTGCAAGTTCACCTTCAAAAGCCGCTTGAGCAGGCGCCTTGTGCAGACTGTTGCATTGGCACCTCCCTTGCAAGCCAGTTCTTCGATCTAGGCATGGGTACAGGAAAATCTCTATTGTTATTACAGCTTTTAAGACTTATAATACAGAATGGCCGGCTGCCATTGTCCCTGAGAAAGACCGTGTATGACAGCTGCACCTTAACGGTATTCACCTATGGCGCATATACTTCCAGTGTCAATTAAAGGGTCTAACTTAAATTAGGGATGACTTAGCAGGCAATATATGATGGGTGTAACATTGAGGGAAAGGAAGAGACCGGAGTGGATAATATTTAATTTCAGCATTGGCACTACTAAGGCAACCTTATGACTAACTAGTACTGCTAATGTAGGTACCACTATTTATAAGAACTATATTTCGTGAATGGGGACTCAGGACATTTTAGCCCAGCTACAGGTCCCATCTGAACTTGCAAAATATTTTTGTGTCTATCCTAACCGCGTGGTTGATTCAAGTCACAATATATACACGGATGAAGCCATGTCCACAAAATGTTGCAAAAGGAAACAAGCACTAACCCGGACAGCGTCACTGCCATGGACGTATACATACTGCAGCAGAATGGCGAGATGGGCTAGTTGGTATATGCATAACTAAACCATCAAAAAGCACATCACTGAAAAACTCGTCCTGTTGTCTTGTTCGATTGTCCTGTTAGGCCTACATTTTTAGTTGAAGTATACGGTGTAGAGCAGGAAACACCAAATTAGTGCGAGAAATGTTTACTGCACAATCACTTTTAAACATAGTCTTCCCTTAATTTAAATTTAATGTCAAATTTCTAGTGGCCACTGTATTCAAATTTCCGAGTTTTGAATTGTTGTGAGTTGTTTAGGCCGGCTTTCATTAAATTATGGGCATTTTGCTTATGTTGTTTTAGTGGCGTTTGCGTTTAAACAAAGGCCATGTGATGGTGGCGGCTGCGGCATTACTTAAAATCCGGTTGGAATGAAACCAAAATAACAGATCCCCCACAAACTTTGCCTAATACTGCACCTACTATAGTTCAGTAAAATTCATAGTTGGGCTAGTTGGTGTTGATGCATCGTATGAAGCGCTTGAAACGGGACGACAGACGACAGGCAGACGAAACGGGTCGTCTGTGTCTTCTCGTTTGTCGCCCCGTTTCAAGCGCTTCATACGATGCACCTACTATACCCTGATCCCAAGAATACGAATATTTTTACAATTCAACTTCGCATCAATGCACAGTTAATGAGGCAACACCGCATACTTCCTACAATGCAGTGCAAGGTGGTGCATGGGAAGGGATTGGCTTGCACCAGGAGCCACATGGGGAAACCAAGTTTGAAATTTTTGTCTCAGCAATGAAGCGCATGCAAAATATAAGGACCTGGGTGGCATTTAGGCAACACACATGACTGGCAGACGGGATAATCAGGACGCAAACAAGATGCACGTGAAGTAAAACATGATACACGCAATCTGCAATTGATACTGGCTCAATTTTACGGCATACAGCAGGCTATGTTCGTTGCATAGGTGTGATGAATTGACTATATAGCATGCTTTTCGGGTTAGGTCTTCCCCAAGTGAAAGTTAGCAGTCAGTCTTGTTACGAGTTTGGTGTTGCATTTTCAGTTCAGCGCTAGACATAGAAGAGGCAACAACTTGTGCGAAAACAAGGTTGCGATATTCTGCAGAACGGTGTGCTTGAAATAGAAATGTCGCAATTGCATTCTTTTCGCCTGCTTATGCTTAAAATGCTGAAGGACTTACAGTGAGTCATCATAATCACCAGCAAATCTACGCCCACTGCAGGGCAAAGGCCTCTCCCATAGATCGTCAATTACCCCGCTCCTGCCTAACGGCGATCAATTTATTCCCGCAAGATTGATCTCATTTGCTCATCTAACTTAATTTTGGCCGCCCCTGCCAGGCTTGCCGCCTCTAGGGATCCACTCTATTAATCTTAGTGACCAACGGTAATCTTGCCTTCGCATTTCATGCCCTGCCCACTTCCATTTCTTCTTCTGAATTTCTACTAATATGTCCTTAACACGTGTTCGTTCCCTGATCCGCTCCTTTCTCTTCTTGTTGCTTAATGTTCTACCTATCATCTTCAGTTCGATGGCGCGCTTAGTGGTTGGGCGCTTCTGTTTCATTTGCATGCTCAGTATCATCGCACAAATTTTGTCATTCTACAGTTTCTCCGCCAAAATCGCAGAAATATATGCACTCGGGATGTAAAAAAATCGTTCAGCAAGACATCCGTAAAAATTGAAGTAATCACAAAAAAACGGCGTCATGCAATAAATTGTTGTAAGGCCCTTTTATATCGAGAAATGTCGTTTCAAATCGCGCGCCATCAGCCGCAAGGGTTCGCACAACATCCGACAGATGGCGACGAGTGTACTGGCCAGTAGGAAGACGCAGTGAAACATCCCCCGTGCGAGGGGCACGATCAAATGCAGAGCATTTCCGGGGGCGCACGACGTTAAGTAGTTGGCATTTTGTTAATGTTGTTGGACTTGTGGCAACTGCTGACGAGAGAGAGCTCGTCAGCAGTAATTTGAATGAGTCAACGATATAAGGCGCGTTAGTAGCGTCCCATTCTGTGTCGGCTTTGTGGCGCAGTGGGTAGAGCACCATGTACATTGCGTACCGCCCGCAGGGTCGAGGGATCGAAACCAGGCGCCGGATAGTATTATTTTTATATAGTAGGGACAACGACGGTGCCGACTACGGACGTCAACGCGGGTGACATCGTGAGTTACTGAAATGCTCTGCATTTAAAATGAACCGTGACGTTGATTTATTTCAAATAAATTGCCTTTGGTAATTCGCTCAACGCTAACCCAGCCGGCCGGGCATGACATTGTTTTTACCAAAAATGCCATAACAATAACAGCAAAATTGTAGTGGTAATTTAAGCCTATCCAATGGCAGCGCTGGCGTGATGTGGCAGAACATGTTTATCTGTGCGTTATTAGGTTGGCTATGAAGAGGTACGGCAAAAGGAGGCAGGAGGCCCCAATAAATATCACAGTGTCGCTGGCTTTGGTCGGCAAAAGCAAAAGACATCGACATTTATTTTTTTATTTTTTTTATTTTATGTTTTTGTTTGATTGTTTATCTATTTCTTTTCATTTTTATTGTTATTTTTACATATTGCAGATCACTTGAGCTATCGCAGGATGGCCAATTTTTCCCTTGGACACCATAGGAACTGGGCAAGAAAGTGCCTTGTGAGTGGCGGCAACACCAGTTATTTCAGTGATCATCTAGCCTATTAGTTTCAAGTAGCCAATAATATCTCCCTTGGCTATTAGGACAAGGCTATCTTTTGAAAAACCCAACCCTTAGTTTTTTATTCGCGGGCTATTTGAAGTATAACGCTAATTGTTTCGCCTTTGTTATAATATTATTACCGTCCGCTTATATTAATATTTTAAAATTTAGAAATTAGAAATTATTCGCCATACATTTCACTCAAACAAAGAGCCGTAACGGAACTGGTATTTCTGTTTCGGTTCAACCAATTGGTACCTCGGAGTGCACAGAGTGTACAGTATATGTGCAGTCTTTGTCAAAATGGTCTAGGCTACGGCGACCATGGCCAGAGCAGGAGCGCGAGTAAGCAGGGACTCTGCTCTTGCCGGGGTCGGCTCATGGCGCGGCTAGAGAGAGAGAGAGAAAGTTTTACTTTTGCTTTCGAGGTGTGGCTTCTGGGATAAGCACGGCGTGCTCCCGGTTTCTCAGAGGAGGCGCACTTGGCTTCAGCGAAGGCCCTTCGCACTGCACTTGTCTCGACAGCAATGCTACAAACGTCAGATTAGAAGTTCTTCTCGCTCTGTATAGCTGGGCCACCGGCCGACAGCGGCAAGCGCAGCACCCCTGCTTGATCACGTGCGTGCTCCGGCCACGGTCACCGTGGCATCAAAAAGTTTGACAAAGAGTGTACGTGTGTATATATCCAACATCTGTTACGCTCGTTGCTAAACTTTGGGCACATTGGGATACTTGTGCGCTGTGACACAAAAGTTTGAGTGCTCTAAGCTGAGGATTGATCTCTATTTGACATATCTCCCTGTACGAATATGATTGATTGCTTGTGGCGTTTAACGCACTGAAGCTACATCTTGGTGAAGACGTGAGTCGTAGTGGAGGGCTCCTAGTTATTTTGACCACTCGTGTGTCGTAATTATGCGCCGAAATCTCGATACACGGGCATTTTTGCTTTAATCTCCATCAGAAAATATCTGTAAGAATATACCAGTGTGCTTATTACTGCGTTTGCTTGTTTATATGAATTTGAAATAGTCGCTCATTGTATCCTTTCCGGTTGTTTGCTTCCAAGCGCTTTTATAAAAGGAGTATTATTGTTTGCGATGTTAGCAGGATAGGAGGAAGCACCAAGATGCCACTGGTGACTTGTATTGTGTCACCGCAGGCAGAAAATACATGAAATATACAAAAATGAAAAGGCAAAGCACCAGCGCGCTTATCGTACCTTTTATGAAACATATTTGTGTACATTCAACCCTTTGTAGAAAAATTTGAAAAAGACAAGTTTTACAGTTGAGGTAATGCTTCGCAAGCTTTTTACACAGCAGGCTTTTTTGCGAGTTCACAACTATAATCGAAGTCAATGCGAGAACGCCAACGTTAAAATATCAAACCACTTCATAGTGGCCTTGACTGTTGCAGATCTGGCATCGTGACCTCCGACACTATCAAGACAATAACCACAAACCAAGACAATAATATGACGGACCTACTGCCTTTCAAACATGCCTTCGTAACATCACATGTGCCCTTGTGAAACCCTCTCAACTGGACTGCACTAGCGTGCAGTAATCCTTATAATTGAAAAACATTTATTAAAGGGCTACATAGGTTGCCTTCCATATAAATATCTGGGCGTGATAGCCCCACTTATTGCTTCCTTAAGACTCAGGCATTCTCACGTAGCCGCGCATTTTATGCTTCAGAATAGTGCAGGTATACAATGTTTGGAACATTACTTTCAATCCGCAAGATCGGCATTCATATTGTCAAGGGACACCTAGGGGGCCATTTCCCTGCCATGGCTCATCACAGAAGACGACGAGGACGACAAAGAAGTGGATGGGTGTCAGCGCACGCTGTTATAGCCGCATTGCAAATTCTGTAAATATAGCGTTCCTAATCCTTCAACCATCGTTCCAGTCGTTGGCTCTGCCACCACATTATGTTTGGAATAGGTGTGGGGTATACAAGCATATAAATGTGGCCAATCTCTCCCTCTCTCGGTATGTGCTCCGGTGGAAAGACGCTGGCAGATGACCAACGGAATGAAGAGAAGGTAGAGGAAGTCCGAGCTCCCGCTGGACTGGCTTCGCGCCATCAACCCGCGTCTCTCCCGGTGACTGTGGTTTCTTTGGTAAATACACCTTCATCCTGACTACCTATCTCTGCGTTGTCACGTGATAGTATTGTTCCGAGGAGCTTGGAGACAAGCGAAAGGAGGATAAGCTCGCTTCCAAGGAGGCCGCATGAAAGACCATCGAGCTATGCGTCAAAGTCATGCAAGCCATGCTCTGTAGTGTAAGCAAATAGGGAGACCCCCCGGCAGCCCTTCAGCACTACTCTTCATTTTAGTTTTAAATAAATTAAATGCTTTTTTATCGAAAGTGAAAGATGGCTTAAACGCGAAGCTTTCTGGCCGCGAAAGTAAGTGAGCGTTGCCGATTGATTTGTCAGAAATTAAAATCTTTGAAATTTCGAGTAGCTGAGAGTACCATGAGAGGATTACACTTTACAAACTGTTTCAACCAATCTAAAGTACTTCCACCGTCTCGGTATTGCGCAATCTCAGAGACGTTGGCTTTATAACGCAGTGGTGGCAGGTTCGATTATGACCACGAAAGACATCCTTGTCTTGAGGTGCTTCGCATTTTTCTGTAAAAAACGTCATCATGTGGCCATTGCGAAAAACCAATTGCGTAAGGTTTGCCTACCTGCAGTGCGTTTTTGGTGTTATGATTTAGGGCACAGGAAAGGCATTGAAAGCTTCATCTTAGGACAGACGGCAGCTGGCGATTTTGTGACAAGTGCAGGCATTTTAACCAATTACTAAGAAAGACATGTTCCCCACACGTCCGCGAGAAGATGTTACGAGGACAGGGGAAGAAATGTGGTGCATATTTTGGCAGCAATACTAAATCTGTTTGAGTGTTACACCTCCGCCTGAAAGGCGGAAATGTAACGTAACGGAGATGTAACAAAGATGTAACGTAATATCCAGATGTAACGTGATGTAAACGTAATCCCTGTCCATTTCCGCCTGCGTTCTTACGATGTTCCCATGGTCAGTATGATCACTCGGCTCGGTGGTCGCATCGTCATGGAGCACTCAGGAGTAAACAAAACGCAAAGAAATTGTTTTCGAGGTGGTTGTAACAGAATTTTACGTTTTTATGGCATTGGGCATGCTCGGAACGTATATATGGTCATGTGACAACGAAGAGATAGAACGTCGGAAGGGATGTATTTACAAAGCAGCCACCGCAGTCACTGGCACAATGGCAGGATGATGGCACACAGCCTATCCAGCGGGAACTCGGACTTTGTCGCCCTTGTCTTCTTTCCGCTGGTCATCGACCACCGTCTTTCCACCGGAGCACGTACCCAGAAAGGGAAAGATTGGCCACGTGGATATGCAGTTATGCTCCCTCTAAATTTCTCGGGAAGTTGGCCGAAATCTGTGACACAACTCCCCTTCCTCAGAAGGACCATCCCGGTGCCTGTTATAAAGAAGGAGCAGTAGTAGATAGATCCCGCCGGTGGTACGGCTTACGGTGGCTACACGTGAAAGTGCGGAGATGCTGAGTGCCCGGACGATGTTAGTGGTAACAGGGGCACCATTTCGTAGGTGACGGGGGTGGCGTCATGCTCGACGCGGCAGTGGCCAGTGAAGAGAGACTTTAGCTTCTCAGACAGTCCCACTCCGCGAGAAGGGGTCCGCAAAAGAACCAAGGAGCCACGAGCAAAGTTTGCAGTGCGGTGGCGCTCGTCGTATCGAGACTTCTGCGGTGATTGTGATGCCAAGAGTCGTTCTCGGGCAACGTGGCGCGCCAGTTCAGCGTGGGTAGTGACGTCAGCAGCACATGCAGTGGTCGGCTCCCTTAAAGTCGGCAGCGTGCTTTCGGACGGTAAAGTAGGCTCACGGCCAAAGAGAAGGAAGAAAAGAGAATATCCAGCAGTGTCGTGCAGGGAGTAATTGTATGCAACTGTGATATAAGGTAGTGTAACGTGCAAATCCCAATGGTCTTGGGAGACGTATATTGCAAGCATGTCAGTGAGCGTTTTGTTGAGCAGCTCAGTAAGGCCATTTGTTTGAAAATGGTATGCAGTCGTCAGTTTGTGCTTTGTTTCACAAGAGCGAAGGTCCCCGATGACCTGTGACAAAAGTACCAGCCATAATTCCTGGGCAACTGTCGCGGAGCACCATGACGCCGGATGACATCCCCCAGGAAGAAATCGGCGACATCTGTAGCACAACTCATGGGGAGCGCATGGGTGATAGCGTAGCGGGTACCACATTCTGTGGGTACCGCAATCCAACGATTCCCGGAGGAGGACAGCGGAAATGGGCCTAAAAGGTCTACGCCAACACGATAAAACGGTTCGGTGGGAATGTCCAAAGGTTGCAACTGGATGGCGGAACGTAATGGGGGCGTTTTTGAAGTTGGCAAGGATCGCATGCTTTGATGTAGCGACGCACAGTTCGGTGGATTCCTGGCCAGTAAAATCGCCGGTGGACGCGGTCGTTAGTGCGAGCGACGCCAAGGTGACCAGCCATTGGTACGTCGTGAATTGGACGGAGACATCCGGGCGAAGTTACTCGTGTACCGCCAGAAGCAGGTCAGGTCCAATAGCTCGAATGTTGCGGCGGTATGGGATACCATCTCAGACAGCCGTCCTCTGATTCTGAGTTGAAATGGTCGATAATAGGCCGAAACGTCGTATCAGGGCGCTGGTGGTAACCGATGTCTTTAAAATCAGACAAGGAAAAGGCGCAAATATTCGTGTCTTGCTGATCAGTGCGAGGCTCTTCGACGGGATGACGAGATAAACAGTCAGCATCTCTGTGCAGATTACCCTACTTGCCCACAACCAAATAGTCATACTCTTGGAGGTATAGAGCTCAGCGAGCGAGCCAGCCTGTGTGATCTTTCAGAGAAGAAAGCCAGCATAAAGGCGCGGAGGTCGGTTACATTGGTAAACTACCTGCCATACAGACATGGTTTAAATTTGCCGGCGGCCAAGACCAGAGCAAGGCATTCGCGCTCGGTTATGGAGTAGTTGCGCTCGGAAGGGGACAAAAGACGACGTGCGTCAGCTGTCACCCGGTCGAGGCCTCCCTGTGTTTGGGCCAGCGCAGCTCCTATTGCACGGCCGCCGGCGTCTGTGCGGATTTCCGTTGGAGCAGAGCTGTCAAAGTGAGCCACGACTGGCGGGTTCGATATGTTGCCAATGATCGCGAAAAAAGCCGAAGCTAGCGCTTCGCCCCAAGAGAATGCTGCATCTTTCTTAAAGGGGCCCTGAAAGGCATTTTGAGCACACTAAATCAAGTAGCGCAATCGTTAGATTGGGTCGTCAAGGTCATCTGGGCCAAGTATTACTCTTTTACGCGCAGCGGAAAGCTCACACTTTCGTTGCAAAGTTTGTCGCTTTTTTCTCACCCTTTCCTTCGTGTTTTTGGACGCCACCATCTTCACATGTCTACATCATCAATTCCCAGATGTTCGTCATGAGCTAGACATCCTGCTATTGGGCGGCTTTTTCACGCACTTCCGGCAAAGAGATGAGTCGTCTGCTCAGCGTCGGCTCGCCGGCTGATCTGCCAGCGGAGTGTCGGAGTGCTTGGGCATTTTACGACAAACGAAACAAGTGTAAACAAACGCTTAACCGTTCGTATTGAATGCAACACGGCCATAACACGACATGGATATTCTCTTACCTGAGTACGTTCCGTAAAGAAAGCGTTAAAGCCCCGTGGCACTTCTTTCGTGCAATCGCAGAGAACGCCCTGAGCCGAATGCCCGGCTTTGACGGATACATTTTATTCCACTTCAAAACAATGCAGAGATGTGTTTCGAACGAACACAACGTCACAACATGTGTTGCAAGTCTGAACCGCGATTGACAGACGATAGGTTGCCTCCTCCTGCCCGTCGTAAATTCGGCACTCACCTCGCGCGCGGTTTGCGGGGACGAACAGCAAGTCACTTAACTCTGGCGCGCAAGCCGAGATGGCTTTTAGCCACGCACACTGCACATACCCCATGCGAGGTTGAGTCGTACGCCGCTCGAGAAAGATAATCCAAACCATGGGAAGCACTATCCACCCACAGAAGCACAACGTCGCATTTCATCGCGAAACAAAGGCGTCCACAACACACACACCATCCCCTCCTGTAATGCAAACGCATCTCGCACTTCCAAATGAGAGTGAGTAGTATGCCTGCGGTGCCCATATGCCGCGAGGTGGTGCCCCAAGCTGAACCGGGGTCACGCAACCGTAACTGACTTCTAGAGCGGTCTGTGCCTTGTTGCCAGGGCAACCGATGTTTGATATTGTCAAAGAAATGGCGCTCGCTCCAGCGCTAAAAAGCTCAGAGCCACGGCAGAGCATGTTTTGCCAACGTTGCCGCTCTCCACCACGCGTCGCCCCAAGCTGAACAGGCGTTTTGTGCACGGGTTCTGTATCGGTTTAAAATGTCTTTTTCACATGCCGCCGTCAGGAATTACCGCCGCCACAAAATAAGACCCGGCACCAGCGGGGCCACATCTGATACGGCGCTTTTTGGATAAAAAGTGCGCTGTGCATCCAAGGGAGCGAGCGCACGATCCCCCCGTGCGACTGCGAGTTCGCCGCCGATAAAAAGTCACGTGCCGCCGATAGCAAAGTTCTGCAGCAACGTACACCGCGAAAGGGCAAGGCCAGGCCGCCGCACACATGCGGCCAGATTTTTCGTTCGCGTTTCCAGCCTTTAGCGTAGTGCGGGATTCATGGTGTCAACAAAGCTTGCCCGTAGCAGACGGAATGCAGTGTGAGCAGCGCAATAGCGGAAGTACGTCACCGCCGAGGAGCGCAGCATCATGGGAGGGAAGCCTCGCACGCCGTCAACAGCGGAGAGTACGTTGAAACGAGGAGGAAACGCGGCTCGTTGATAATGCGCGGTTTTTGATTTACGATTTCTCAGCTAATACTCATCGCTTTAACAAAATTCTTGCAGGAGGAGATTGCTAATACATTGCTTTATTTGGTTACATGTACATCCACGCATCGGCGGGAGGTATTTCAGGACCCCTTTAAGAACACCAGTGAGGGGGCGAGCGATGGCAGCGAAATCCTTGACATAAAGGCGGAAGTACGAACACCGCCCTATAAAGCTGTGCACGTCGCGCAACGAACACAGATTGGTGAAGCTTTCGGCGGCACGTATCTTCTCGGGATATTGTTGAACACGAATAGAATGGACTACATGACCAAGAATCTGGATTTGGTGGCATCCGAAATGGCATTTTTTGCCATCCCACCATAGGCATCCCACCATTGGCAACTCCCTGAACACCGGACGGGGCAGGCGTAAGGACTTTCCGTAAGCGGAGGCGAAGGGATGAGCTCATGACGGACAACTCGGCACCTTAAAAACAGTTACGGCAAGCTATAGACACAAAGGGCTAATAAGTTGTGCTTTCAAGAGCGAGGAGGCAGAGGATTTTAGGGGCAGATCGGAAATGCAGCAATATTTTACGTGCTAGACGGGTGAAATCTTCTGGGCTGAGGCTGTGGGCTGGGTACGAATGCAATGCAAGGAAAGTGTTGCAGACGGTGACAATTCCCAGGAAACCAATCCCATTTCACCGTTTTAAAATTAATGGCTTAGTATGGTTACCGTGCAAGCTTTGTACATACTTGAGTATAGTACCGTGAATACATTGCTAAGAGGGGCAGAAACAGCACAGGTGTGGTAGGCTAGAGAATACAAAAATATCAAGGGTGCTCAAAACCAAACTGTTGCCATGATGAGCAAAGCATACATATCTGACTCGCGGAAAGTTTCAGAAAATTTTACATGCAATACTTGACTGCAATTAATATATCCTACATTTTCGAGACTGAGCACTTCATCAGCCATGCATTCCTCTGCGGGGTGTTGGTTCGCAGTGCAGCATTTGTCCATCGACAAAACAAGAAGGGGTTGTTTTTGATGGCGTGGATCTACATTTTCACAATTTAGGCTGATGAAGCTCATGCTGCGGCAGAGCACAGAAAATCAGCGCCGCGGAGCAAGGTGGTTTATGGCAAAACGCCCGTTTGATTTTCACTTGCTGACCCGGATTGTGCACGCCAGAAAGTATTGATAAGATTGAGAGGGATTCAATTTAATGGCTGTGTGGTGATACCTATATTGCCAGGTAACAACATTCTTTCGGGCATCTATGAAAAGGAAACATATACGGAAATAAAAAAGCACATATGGAAGAGGAGTTACCAGTCATCACTGCGCTACTTGCATGTTACTTCCTGACCAAATGTTTTTTGAGGAGCCAAAGAAGGATTCCTTTCGAATTCTGTATTCACTTCCAGCAGCCTCTCACCTCTGACCCAATAGATCAGCATCCTATGCACGATAGGGAAGCCTCCACAGTCAAGTGAAGAAATGTTTCATTGCTCAAAATATTACACGGCTTTCCAAAACCTGTCTACATAAAGAGCGCTGGCAATAGGAAGGCGTGAGGGGTCCTTGGAAGGTTGAAGAAATGCGTCTTTTCGTTCGAAGGTCACGCTGAGCTATGATCACTTCTACAACCAGTATAGCAAAACAACGCTGTATGTCAGCCAATAAACACAAACCTGTATATTCATGAACAAATGACATGCTTGCGCAAACAGATGAGCCGGAGAAGTACTCAAAATTAATACAACACCGTTCGAGGACGTCCATTAATGGTGCACTATCGGTACACGCGGAAAGTCACATTTCCCGACCTTGTCAGTTCAAACAAGCCAACAGTCAATTTGACAAGCATGGCAGAAATACTGCTATTTGTGTGTTCTCGTTCATATTTTTGGGGATCTCGTTTGATTTGTCCAGGACTGTAGATTTAGAGATCGCAATGTGAATGCAAACAAACAATTTCACTCCACAGAAACCCACTCCCACATGCCGTTCCGAAGCGCGCGTACCGAGCCGAACCCCTCGCGCTCGCCGGAACGCGGTGGCAACTGAAAGCGGTGAAGCGCTGCGGTGGACTATTTTAACTAAAGGTATCTAGAAACGTTGCTTACAGGTTGTTGCAAATATTTTGCTCTCCAGAAAGTAGGAGCCACGGTAAAGGGATAAAAGCCGGCTGCACTTACACCAACCTCCATTCTTCGTCCGCGACAGCAACCCCTATTGCGGCCTCTTCTTCATTTCACCAGAATGCTGGAAGCATTGCTGGCTTCCCTTTGGCGCATAGCTCCGTCATCTTATATGCTTAGGTATATACCCTGGCTTCAATGCTCGGATTGCTTCTCTGCAAGCCTCTCAGAACAATATAAAGTTAGAGGTCGTGGGCCCTTCAGAGACAATCCTGGTGACACTAAGTGTAACTAGGAGTTCACCGTGTGAACGCGGCACATGAATTCCTCTGCATCGTTAACAACTGATGCTCACAAGAAATTACCTACTGAATTTTCACCTCAAAAAAGTAAATGAATGCACGGGCCATTTCTAACATTTATTTCTTGTTGTTGGTCCCAATAATTAAATTCTGGATGTTTTCTAACGCAAAGTTTTTTGGCATTTACTGGCATAGTCCATAGGCTATTTTTAAATACGGAGGAAATTTTATGTCCACGCCAGCACCGATAATTCTTTGCTGGCCCCTCGATAACAGGATTGAACAGTAACAAACACTGTTTGGGAGCGCGTTTGGGTCGCCCCTGCGAACTGCACATGCGGCCAAGAAAACATTGACACGTGTGGAACGGCAACGTGCGGCACATGGACCAAAACACCACCAGGATAACACATTTGGAGTGTACGCATACAACGGTTACAAAAGGCGTCCAGACAAAACCAATATTGAATGGTGTTCCCAGATAATTTTTAACGATGCGTCGTATTCCGCTGACATCTGCGTCCTTCAGTGTTTTAATTACTTTCATGCGTTGCATTATCGTGTAAACATTATTATGAAAATCAGAGTACCTGTTGGCCCGGTCAATGTTTACACAATTTTTTTGAAGTAGGAGTCTTTCAGCCATGTCTGTTTTTATCTATTTACTTATGGACGTTCCTTGACGCAAAAACTTATTTTCGGTCTTGAATCAGCTCTGCGGGTCAGTGACTCCAGAGTATTTTACCTGAGTGTGTCGAAATATTGGTTTACTGGTTGCCAGGGACAAAAAAAGATGTAGAGGAGCGCATGTATACATTTTGTCATAACTGCGAGCATACATCCTCTAGCAGCCGATATCAGAGCTCATTCTCTGCCCTGGTTATTTATTAACTCAAAGCAAGAATACAGGTATGTAAGCAAGGATATTTTATCTTTTCTTTCGTTTGGTATCATGGTAAATTCGTTTTCACTCTGAACTGCATGGCGTCAGCGTGCAGGTATTTCCTCGTATCTAGAGGTGGGCGACGAGAACATAAAGCCAAAGTGCAACTTTGTTTTTTTTTCATAAAAGAAGCATTTTTTAAACAAGTTCCACTTGCGCTCAATTTTCAATCGAATTTTTCAACCGTTCATTGCTTTCTATGATCAGCCATTTCGAAAGACATAGCCAGTTTCTTACGTGGTAGGTTCGAGTTAAGGTCAACATATGTGTGTCCTGAAGCCGTTGCGTAACTCAGGCGTCAGCGATACAAGGGATGGGTTTCTTCTTGCTGCTACGAAGACCATCAAAACTGCGCGTCAAGCGAATAGTTTTGCTTTAAGGGCTGAGAGAAAGCTGTAGGATGCGGGTTTTTTGAGAGCTCAGCCGGTGACAGGGCATCTAGTACGGCATTATTTAGCGCTTTTGCATACATCAAAGCTTGCGTTGCAAAACAGCATCCAAGCGGGAGTGTCTTTTATTGAGTCTGGAATATCTATCTTTAAATCGTTTTTTTTTCATACCACGGGCCAAATAACATCATTTTTTTTCTACAACAACACGTGTTACATAAATGTTTGCTACATAAATCCTAAATCTTACATAAATCTTTGCTACATAAATGTTACATAAATCTTTGCTATGCGCACTGAGCTCAGCCTCCACAACACAAGTTTTAGCACCCATAACTTTGCATTTGGAAGGTATTGCTTAGGCTAGGTTTAACGTGCGCTACATGATGGGGTTTCCACTTATTTCTACATTTGGTCTATTAGTTGCGCAGGAAACGAGTGTTGGAACAGCGCATTCCTCAAAGCTATTGTTCCCTTTAAAAAGCGCAAGCAGTTATTCGGACGGTCGTGGATGTCGTGGGCCTTAGGCTCACTATTATTTCCTTTTTACGTGCCTTGTCTCATAACATCCCCCCCCCCCACATCATAATCTTGAAGGAACAAAAAGTGGTTAGATAACGTGAACATGGAGCTTTCTTCGATAGATATCCTGCTTTAATTTGTGACAACGTTTGGCGCACTGGTTCACATTAGTCAGCGTGGAAATGACGTAATTCACTGTATAAGATTCACTATCGACGAGAATGGTTCCTGCCAAACAACCGAACTAATATATTCAAATTGTCTCAAAGGTGTCAGTCGAAGGAAGAACCTTAAAATCGCTCTGGAAGACGTAACTGTGAGCTCGAGTGCTAATTTGGCGTAGACGCGGTTCACAGTGAGGGACAAGGAAATACCATCTTTGAAAACACACCAGTGCGGCGAGCGTTCCGCAAGTCAAGTGGTTAACAGCCTTAGTATGGAGACTTTCCGAGACTGGGTAGTTAACCGTGAAGATTCACTGCATAGAGCTGACCGAAGCTTGAATTCATACCATGAACGTATCCTATACGCAAATTTACCTCGAGATGTTCTTGTGTCTCGCAGCGTTCTCGCAGCCTGGATTGGTTTTTTTAGAACATGTTCTTAGGCACCACTTTACCTCACGGGGAATGAACGGACGAAATCTCTCTTTAGATATTGATTAAGCGGCACATGGTAGCACAAATTATTATAGTGTTGGCAATATATGGTTATACATATTCTTAAGATTTTGCTGGTCCATTCAGGGTGTCTTAGCCACATGGACTTGCTTCGTTTGCTTCTAACCAATACCTACAAATATGCTTTTGCAGCGCAATATTTTAATAGCGAAGCTCTCTAGCAAATCGTAATTTTTTGTGTCCACAGTTCAAAATACCAAGAATTGGCGAGCGCGCACACGCGAGCGAGCACTTCGTGGTGACCACCCGCTAATTAACAAAACCACAAAAAATGCACGTGCGGCACGTGCGATGAAGCAGTAACCTTTCGTATGGGCTCTGTGATTTTTCGTTTCTAGTGGCGCACATTCCTCATATCCCTAGCCACAACGCATCGTGTCGTGTTCCAGAAGTCACCACCTACCTGTACAGCACCCTCTCAACAAGCTCGACCCTCTGGTTGTTTGTCGGCCGTCGACTTCCTCCTTCGACCACGCCGGGCTGCGCTAGGCCTACTCAGCGCAGCGGCACTTCCCACGCCGACGGGTGGCGACTGCCGGCGCATGAAGGTTGCACGTACGACAACTGAGCAGGCTTCGCTTTCCTCTGCCCGCCTCGGCGTGGTGGTTACGGTCATGGAGGGATTCGTGGTTAGAGGAGAAACCCTCGCAGCAGAAGGGTATAAAAACGACGCTGGCTGGCTTACAAGTCAACGCCGGTACAATACCGTGCCCTATCGCGCCTTGGTTCAACGGCGAAAGACTCCTCCTGTGCTTCGGCGGCTGGCAGCGCTACGCCCGCGCATTCACCTCAAGGTAAGAAGTCTCGACGACTTTCTAAACGTCTCAGGCAACCACGGATGTCCAAGGAGGGTATCAAAATTGCCATTCGCCCCCACGATGGCCTGGATCTAACCAAAGTGAGTGACGCTCAACTTTGGGACAGTATTTTTGCGTGGCTAAAATCTCATCTTCCTGAGTCTCGGAGGATATTCTCCGGTCCGACCCCCCGCAAAACATTATTATAGTGAGTACCCCCCCCCCCCCCCTTGCGAAGACAGAAACGTATAACAAGATCAGAAAAGTCAGATTTGTCGAAGCGTGCTGTGCAACGTCTGCCTACATTGCTCCCCCCCCCCCGAAGATACCATCAAGGGGGTGATTCATGACATCCGCAGCTATGACACCCCTCAGGATATTACCGAAAGCCTTTCGCAGCTACTGAATTCCTTGCGAGGACTTCAACGTAGTTTATGTGCCACAGATATCACGTTATGGGTGCCTGGATGCAGGGTTGGCGATATTCAACGACGCTCAGCAAGCTCTTGACATTGTGCACAATTACGTCACCCCTCAAGGTCGCCCGTGTTGTCCGCAAAAGTCCAAATCGCTTCTCTATCAACCTTCAATTCGCGGGCACGGACGCCCTCAAGCTACCCCAGATATTCACCAGTACATACAAGGGCACACTATTCCTCGTGTTCCGTGCATGAGGATACTAGGCCTCAGAATACAAGCTGACGGCTCCAACGCAGACGCCAATCGAGCACTACACTCAAGCGCGGCACAAATAAGCCCCTCATCTCTGGGATCGGAAATAGGCATCATGGCCTCAAAGAAGTAAACCTAGTAGGGCTTGTGCAGGCAATAATTATCAGCCGAATTACTTATGTCGCACCATTTCTAGCTTTCAAAAAAGCTGAACAAGATAACTTAACTGCATTATTAGAAAAGCTCACAAACAGGTGGTTGGAATTCCCATCACCGCATCTACTGAACATTTCGAAGCAATGGGTATCCATATTAGCCTTGAAGAGCTTATTGAGGCGCAAAGAATAGCACAACTTCAACGGCTCTCCAGTATACAAACGGAACGCACTATCCTTAACAGCTCCACATTACTTACGTCTCCTTGCGTGGAGAAAAGGTGGCGCTTAGTTACTCACAGCCGGCGCATAACCGTACATCTCCCCTTCCTCGAAATAAGCACCCGGTAGAAAACGTTGATCGACGCCTAGCCAGGGTGGCGTCTCTCCACCGCCGACTTCGGGAGGGGAACTAAGTGTTCTACGTCGACGCCGCGGAATACCCAGACAGAACGGCCATGAGGATAGTGGCAGTGGATAAGAAGTGTAATTCAACTGCCTGTGGTTCAGTTTGTACAATGTACCCCGAAACCGGAGAGGAAGCAGCCATTGCACTTGCCATATCCTTCACACCCGCAGAAATATCTGTGACTGACTAAAAAAAAGCCATTAGAAACTCTGAGAATGGTAGAATTCCTCCCCAAGTGCAGGGCCTTCTTCAACCCTTTACAGGGGCAAAACTCCGCGAGGTGCGTCTTATATGCACGCCAGCACATTGGTCTTTGAAGGCAATACGCATGCTCACGAAGCGGCCATAGGTTTCACCTAGCGGGACCGCCTCGATCTTGGTGAGCAATCGCTACATGCGGTGAGGGACAGCTTGTGACATATAAGGACATCACCTCTGACTATCACGTAGGCCGCTTGAAATACCCGGTGGCGCATCCATCCCTCCGTCGGTTGCCGTCTGTGACCTAGCGACTCTTGCAGTCCAACACCTTTTTCGATCCCCGAAGCCTACAGTTGCCTATACCCAGACCTTTACAGGGAGCAATGTAGATGGTGCTCGGAATGAGCTAACCTGCAGCACATCCTATGGGCCTCTCCGGAGAAACCGCAACACACATCACAGACAATAATGATAAGGACTCTGGAGCAATGGGAGGCCGTGATGCTCAGCTCCGACCAAGAGACTCAACGCATCCTTGTCCAACTGGCCGAAGATGCCGCTAGGGCTCAGGGGCTCCTGGCCGCCATCTGACGCGGAAGGACCGTCGAAGGCTTCCTTTTTCCCCTACCCTCGCCCAGTTTGGGCAAAGTATAGTTTTCTCAGCATCATCATCAAAATGCCTAGCGCTCGTGTGTGCGTGCCTCGCAACGACCGCCCAGCGCCACCTGCTCGCGATTTCCAAGCCAAGCATGCTAACTTAAGGAAATCAGCCAAGATTGCGGCGACCTAGAGGAAGTTAACAAACAAAAAAAGGCCGAGCTCTTGTGTATGCCTGCACCGCGGCAACCGTCCAACTTCAACGGCGCAGGTTTGCAAGCCAAGCATAACGACACTGGAGATTGGCCAAGATTGGCCAAAAAGAAACTCCAGCGTTTTTCGTTATTGTGGTAACAATTGCTCGGAACTAGAAAAACAGGTCATAGCGTACATCTCTCTAAAGTGAGGTCGGATGATTATCACTTCCAAAAAAAGAAAAGATTCTACAACTTATAAAAACACTGATGGAGTGAAGGTCATTGCGGCAGCGGCGAAAAAGCAAAGCTCCTGCAATCATGGACTTAAACCGTCGTGATGGTTGTGAAGGTTGCGTACTACTTCGCTACCTTCATGTCTTGGGCGTTATAGTGAGCTTCCTTCATTTCTTGCTTTCAGCTGGTCTTTGTTCCTCAATAAAACGTATGAAAAGCGTATCCAACCGGCGGTCTTTTGTGTCTTTTGCCAATAGTATGTTTTTTCTATCCCCTAATTAAAGCAAAAAAGAAATTCACGGCGAAGCTATTAGCCATTCGCTCTGAGATTGTTGTTTGGCTCCCCATTCTGATGAACTGGATTCCTGCCCACACGTTCGTGGAGAAAGGTGGGACCACATAGGCCGTCTGGTTTCTGGGCACACACGTCCAGAATACCTGGCGATCAGAAAAAAATTGGCCGCGTATCTGCTCCTTTCGTTGCAAATGTCGTCAAAAGACTACAGACTTTGTAGACATTTGCCAAGCAATTGCCCCCTTTGCTTTCCCGCTCACCTCTCATGCTGTTCCTGTACCGTCGCGCTCATTCCAAGGTAAACACACTAAAGGTCTGAGCAAGCCGATTTGAATTTACCGCGCTACAGGCCGGGTTCCTCGATGACAGCGCTGAAATACGGCAGAGACGTGCGTGAATGGAGCCGGCTGACTAGAAGGTTTATAGAGCCGGGTGGCCTTGCTCCACGTGCGTTCCAAGCAGAACGTGCAACCTAGCTAGCGGAACCTTTCGTTGGTGTTGCCACGTGACTTTGCATATGCCGCCAGGAGGCGGCGGTTTTCTGCAGTAGATGTAGAATATCATTTGCTATCGAAAAACCACGCATCCATAATTTTTTTAATAAAGGAACACTGTAAATACCTCTTGTCTACTAATTTCCTGTCTTATATTTGCGTAATGTCTTGTTCTTGTTGAACAAAGTTTACAAGTATGAGCATATAAACCGGGCTTAGATGTTTAGATGTGGCTGTGACTAGTATATAAGACTATTGCGCAATATGAATTTTACTTCGGCCGGGTGGCTGAATCGAGTCACAGACAGACAGACGAACGGACAGACAGACAAACAGAGAGACAGACAGACAGACAGACCAAACTTTCTGGGTTTAAGTAGCCCAAGAAAGAATATCGTCTTTAAAAGTCAGTCTTCATAGCGCGGAACCGTGGAGCAGGAATTAGGCGCTGTACAATAATACGAAAAAGCTATAGAGTACTTGTCGACGTCGTACGTTTGACTTTGCGACACAATGATATTTGCAATAACGGTTAACAGATCGTAGGGGTTAGAATAAAAACAAAAGGAACACATTTGGAATTTGGCAAACAAAAACAATAACCACTATGCCCGCTAGTCGGGCGGCAATAATAAACGGGCATAAAATCATTTTGGTCGTAAAAACCCCGAATGATAATTTTATTTTGTAGCGAATGTAGGGTCGAGAATCAAAATTAAGCAAGGTATTTATTGCCCCATGGTGATGAACAGTATATCAGATGACTTTGTACAGACGAGTATAATCGTGACCGAAGGTTTTGTCACTAGAATTATGTCGGGTTTCCAGTTTTACACGTATTCCGAATTTCGTTTTTCGTAGGCCTAGTTTAAAGGATAGTGCGTTTCAGAGGGAAAGCTTGACTGCGTACATATTTTAAGCTCATCCATCGTATCGCAAGGCCTCTCAGCCGCAGAAGCGCAAGCTACCACTTTTTTTCTTACCGCTTCGCTTGCTTGGAGCTTCTTTGCTCCAAGACGTTTGGAGCTTCTTGGAGATGAAAAAACGCATGTCGGTAATTTATATAAAGCAAAGTGGCCCAGAACACATACTTGAGGAATACATTCAAACTTATAAAAAGAAAAAGAAAACGCACATGCAATTCTGACAAAGTGGGTTCTTTCACACAAGAAACTGAATAGATTTAGTGATGAGTCACGCATTCTAAATATTTACAGTTTTGCAAAGCTTAAGCGTTGAAGAAAGCATGATGACTGGTTACACAAAAAATGTATTGACAAAAAGAATTAAGCGAATTAGCATAGGCTTCTTTGTGAGTTTGTTGAAAATAGGCAGGGCTCGTATTGAACGGCAGCTACACACGAGGAAAAAAGAAACCTCCTTGAATACATGGTCCGTTGTTTCTTCGTCAGGCAGATTAGAAAGAGCACCAGCTTTGAAAATAGTGTAAACAATGCTGGCCAGAATGATAGAATATTGACGAGCTACTGCTTTGATACTCGAAACAAGAATATTGTTTTACGTTTTACCCGTAGTCAGTACTGGCAATGTATCGGCGGTATGATTATATTTAAATATTTTTGATGCCAGCAGCCATAAATTCATGTTTTTTTTACTCCAAAGATTGTATGTGCCTTTATTTTAGGCCATTGGCTCTTTTCAGAAGGAAGAATATTTTATTTCATGGTAACAAATACATTTTTTTTGAAGCCGCACCACGAGAGTATACAAAGTTAGAAACACTGATTACAAAAGCATTTGCATTACACCTGTTTACTTCACACGTGGCCAAATAAAACCAATTACGCCAAATAAAACCAATTTGTTATGCTCGCAAATGAGCCTTACAAGGACGTTTTGAACAAACAAATCCTCACGCGTGTCCCGAGGTAATTTACTGCGAGGCGTAGGCTTGTTTTGGGATTGTACCTACCACAGTTTAATTGCATTTTTTTGTGTCAGAGTATTGTCGAAAAGTCATTTTCTAGACCGGTATGCCTGTCGAGGCCGGCTGGCGTGAAGTCAATTTTTAGGTGGCAGTCTTCTAGCAACCTTTGTCCTGCTTTGTTATGCACGTGCCTCCCGGTGAAAGCCAGATGGGACTATTTTTAATCAGCTCGGGGTGTCAGTGACTCCAGAGCTAATTAAGATTGGTGTGCGGGAAGATTGTTTTACTGGTTGCCAGGGACAAAAAACGTAAAGTAGCGCATGTATCTATTTTCTCAAGGGTATATACTGTAGTGCTGGCCGAATGCCTTGCGTGGGAGCCGATGTCAAAACCCATTCTCTGGTGTGGTTATCTTTAAACTTGAAGCAGGTGTACAGGTAAGTTAGAGGAAATTGCATTTTTTTTAATCTCATATCGCGGCAACTGCCTTTTTGTACACAATACCGTAGAATGAGGGTGCCAGTATTGCCGCGTTTGTAGCGGTTTGCAAAGAGACCATGACGATTAAATTGAATTATGTAAATAAACTACTGTTATGGGATTAGGCAATTTTTTTCAGGTTTAAGGTTTTCAGATTTTAAAGAAAAATATTTTCATTAGGAAAAGCATAATGGCAATTATTATTACAGAAGGAGGTCCCAGAGTTTACAGTGCACAGGGGACCTCCTGGGCTGAGTACAAAAGAAACGCACACACAGGCAGCAGAGCGTTACAGAATAGGTGAAGCGATATTTGGCAAACAACAAAAAACATCAACACAAAATATTTAAACAGATAAATTCAAAGAATGGGTAGGACGTAGTAAAGCAAGAATAATGGACATTATTAACGGCAAACTGTTGAGGAGAAGTAATTTTTTGAGCATTTATAAAATAAGCGTTCAGTGTTGATGAATTTCATGTTTGTGGGTAATGAATTCCAAAGAATTATTCTTCAAAGAGGACTGTTTGTTTCCCGTAATTATTGCGCTCTTTTGGTAGTAGCATATTGTTTTGTTCCGCGAATCTGGTAATATTGGTGTTTAGTATTTGTGGGGCAGAAAAAATATTAACGACAGTGCCTTTATTTCGAAGTTGATGAATTAGAAGGCCGAACTTTAATTGCAGTGAGTATGTGAATGGAAGAATGTTCAGATATTGGTAGATTGGGAGGAGAGATGTTTGAACAGAAAATAATGTAACCGGGCGTACTTCTTGGTTTCGCAAGTGTTCAAGGCGAGATATGTGAGTTTCTTACGTGTTTCCCCAGCAAGATAGACAGTATGTGAGGTGGCTGTGTACAAAAGCGTAATACAGTGACAGAATAACAAGCTGCTGGAAATAATTAGCGAGATTTGAATAATACACGTATACCAAAACTAATATATTTATCAAGGGACATGGGATATTTGTTTAGTTTTAAATGAGAGCCAAGCATGATGCCTAGAAACATGGCCATATTTGATACATAAACCACGTGGTTACCTAGAATAATGCTCGGAACTAAAAAGGTTTGCTTATGATGGGTATAAAAAACCGTGAATCATGTTTTTGTGGCTTTTATGTGCAGCGCATTAACGTTACACCATGACACAATGTTTACCACGTCCTTATTAAGTCGCTTCGTTAAGTTCCTAAGGTGCAGAAAACGACGCTGTTTAAAGCAAGTAATGTGACCGGTAAAATAAAGCTGCTAAAGTGATCTATTTCAATATGCTATTCGCGGCACATAAAACATCCTCAGCGAATACTTTTATGTGAACACTTTCACTATTAGGAATATTATTAGCATATTTATAAAAAGAGCAAAGCGCTATACGGAATCCAGTGGTACACCAAATTTCCTATCAGAAGGACGAAAATTGCATTAGCTAGCTAAACAAATTGGGTACAGTGTTTTAAAAAGAATAATTGTCATACACATACAATATTTTCAGTCTTTAGGCTACGGTGCTTAAGAATTATTAGTTGATCATTTTATCAACTGCTGTTTCGAAATCTACAGTAGTGGAATCTCCAGAGAAACGGCGATGTAGAGGTGTTGAAATGTAATGTGTACACTTTTTATGTTCGTCTCGCAAAAATAATGTTTCCGAAAGTTATGCTGAAATTAGCTTAAAAACGAGTTAGACTCAACGAGTGGAACGAGGTTGGAATAAATGGCGTGCTCTGAAAAGCCGTGAAAGTTAACCTTATAGGCAAGCAATTTAGGCAAGAATTCTTATTTTAACGCTTGAATGGAGAACATTTAACTTGCAATCGATTGTTGCAGCGGAACACTGGAAAAATTGAAAAAAAGGTGCTACAGAATTATGAATGAGTTCAGTTATCTGTTTCTTTAGAAAACTGGCATTAGGTTATAAATGCCACAACTGAAAGCAGATTTAAAATTACGATAGAACGTCATAATACTCACAGCGAATTTTGCAAAATTTTTAATGTTAAAACGTTACAATCACCTAATTGCAGTAAAACATCAGTGGTACAACTAAAAAGCAATTTTCCAAATACCTACGTTAGAAAACGAACATTCGTCGCTGTACAGTCGGCCAAATCTTTAACTGGCGTGCGCGAGCGGCGACTTTTCTGCGCGTCAGCGCCATATGACGGAGCCAAGTTGCAAGCTGTTTGAGGCTAAACGCATGCCCAGAAAGCCGCGCTCAGTTGGGCCCGTCGTCTGCTAGGCTGTTCCTTCCTTAGCGCGTCACCCCTTACGAGCGCACTGCGAACGATCCAGGCAGCGTGGTAAAGCAAATGGGTTTGCTCTTATTTTATTTTCCCAAGATGAACGTTGCAGCAATCAATCGAGTAAATTTCAAGATACGCCGAACACGCCCAATCATGAGATAAGCCGAAGAACATGGGTTACTTATTTCTTCTTTCGGTTTTTTTTTCTGTAGATGCCTACTTTATAGCTTCAACACGGGCTTCAGCACGTTGAAGATATCAAGCGCGCATACGACTGATAACTGCCCTTAATACACACGAGAAAGCGTTTACGCCACAAAGTAAAAAATGAGTAACCCCTATTCTTCAGCTTATCTCATGAGGGAGCGTGTTCGGCGTATCTTGAAATTTACTCGATTGATTGCTGCAACATTGATCTTGGGAAAATAAAATAAGAGCAAACCCATTCGCTTTATCACGCTGCCTGGATCGTTTGCAGTGCGCTCATAAGGGGTGACGCGCTAAGAAAGGAACAGCCTAGCAGACGATGGGCACAACTGAGCGCGGCTTTCTGGGCATGCGCTTAGCCTCAAACAGTTTGCAACTTGGCTCCGTCATATGGCGTTGACGCACAGAAAAGTCGCCGCTCGCGCACGCCAGTTAAAGATTTGGCCGACTGTACATGACCAGTTGTTACGATGTGCAAAAGAAATACAGTAATACCTGGTTAACTCGACTAGTAAAAACCGGGAAATATTTTTGAATAAGCGGATTTTTGGGATAAGCATAGCTGCCCAAATTGCCATACAATATTGGGTTCTCCATACAGCGCCTGCACTCTCTATATTTTTTTTATCGCAAAAGCGACCCGCTGTCTCCATTGGGTTTTTCCCCGCACAATAAACGTTTATCTTCTAGTTCACTCCACCTCTGCGCACGTCTCTACCGTAACATGACGTGCCACAGGGTTGCTTGACGAAGTTTATGTGCCTCTTGGCTCAGACTTCAAGTTCGGGGAAAACATCGGCTTTGTGGTAGGTGCGGATAAACGAGAAAAAAAAAATTGAGGGGCATAGGCCGGAATTATCGCGCGAATCATGTAAAACAATCCGCGGTGGCGAAAGTTTCGTTCCACTCTGAGTCAAGGTTTAGAGATATCTGCAGGTTGGCCTGAAAATACTTTGGAATAAAAGAAAATAAATACATGGTACGTTAAGGAAATCGTTCGGTGCCGCGCGAAATGTCGACATAGCCGATTTTTCAAGGTATGCGAGTTCCAGTTACGTGGTAATAATGTATATTTTTATTGACTATAGCTATTTTAAAAGACTTCGTTGGGTATTTCTAGAGAAGCGATGGGGTCGTGTAATTCAAAAAAGCGTTTTGCTTCTTTGGGGGCTTTGCAGTAGGCGCCTGAAATATTTTTGTATTCGCTGAGGCGGTATCGCTCTTTGCTGCGTTTTGCGGCACAAAATAAACGTTTATTTATGTTTAGCAGCGTTTAGTTAATATACAAAGCAAGGTGAGCGTTGCTTACTTGAGACAACAGTAAAGAGATCTTTTGACTTTTAAAATACCCTTTTTAAACGCGTTCTAGTTGTGCTCAACATTATAATCGAAAAAGCCGGGCGTGTCGGTTTCAATAAAACTTTCAAGTTCAGCGCTAATTTAAAGGTTGTGTCCTTTGGCATGCTTTCTTATTCTCTTGCTGTGTGTGAGCCGGAGTGTAATATGAGCCTATATGGTGAAACGAATAAATAAATATTTGCGTCAGCCAGGAAGAAATATTATGTCAAACAGAGGATTTCTTGCATCTGTGAAGACCAAATCCGGTATGCTAGTCGGACACATCAAGTAATGGGATGTAACTAACTTAAACGTTTACTAAAACCACCAAATAACAATACTTATTCATATAGCTAAAATCCTCGCTGAGTCCCAAATTAAAGAAGGCCGTGGTTGTTGTGGTAATTGTAGGTTAAAGGGGCTTTTATAGAATTGTCAGCACGTTACGGTAATTTTATTTCACTGAATATATTTCTATTACGCCAATCATGCACTTCAATTGTAATCGACTTGTTTGCAAGGTAATTCTTTTGTCTTACGTCCTTTTCATGTCTGTGTTTTATTTTCCAGCATATATTTCCAGAAGGACCCGAACCGCACAGTTCGTAGCTGACGAAGATAGAATCACCTCTTTTCTGTTTCTTCCTCAACAAAAAAACTTCATCTGCTCCCAGGATTCTTTTTTTGGATGAAGAGACTTTCATCTTCCAAAAATGGGAATTTTCGCCGCCCTAAATCTTCCAACCGCCCAAATTTTTCCGGCCGTTTTAATTACGATTGGTTTACTCACTGCACAGCAAGATGCCTCCTGTAGCAATGATATGACGAGTTACACTATTCAGAACGTTAAGGATGCTCTCAAATATGTGTCCACGACGCGTTTACGACACATTCCTTTAGAAGTGAGAGCTGTGTGCCTCAGCCCATCTATTTCTTCAGCTCTTAAAGACGTGTTTGAAAACTTAACAGCAATCGTGGAAACCGGCTGCCCTAGACCTCAAGATCTGGTGAACGTGTTGTACTGGACCCTTGTTTCTGGCTACCGACAGTTCATTGTTTTTTGCGAAGAACCATTCGCGAAAAACATGGCCAGCGTCTTGCGCGGTAAATTCGAGTTAGCTTCAGCGGCAACCTTCGTTGTTGCGCAAAAATCTTCATTTCAGGTCGACATATGTGGTGTCCTGAAGCTATTACGTAACTCATACGTCAGCGTTACAAATGGTGGGTTTTTTCCTTGCTTCTATGAAGAACACCAATACTGCCCGTCAAGCGAATGGTTTTGCCTTAAGGGTAAAGAGATTGTTGTGGGATGCGGGTTTTTTGAGAGCTCAGCCTGTGACAAGGCATCTAGTAGGGTAGTATTTAATGCTCTTGCAACCATTAACGCTTCTGTCACAAAAAAGCATCCAAGAAAGACTATGTCTTTTATTGAGTCAGGAATCGATATCTTCATGTTGTCGGGCTCGTATCACCCCGCGAGCCAAATGACATCTTTTTTTCCTCAGACAATACGCGTTACAGAATTGTGGTATATATTTTCTAAGCCCCCGGACCTGGGCCTCTACACCACAAGTTTGAGCACCAGTAACTTTACCTTTGGAAGCGTATTGCTTAGGCTAGGTATCATCTGCACTGTTAGCTGGGCTTTCCACTTGTTTCTTCGATTGGTGTATTACTTGCGCACGAAAGAAGAGTTCAGAAAAATTGGTTCGTCAGAGCAAATGTTCCCTTTAAAAAAACGCAAGCAGTTAGTCCGATTGTCGTGGATGTCGTGGGTCCTGGGTTCACTATTCATTTTGTTTTACGCGCAATGTCTGATGACATCCACCACCATCGTACCCTTGAAGGAAAAAAGGGTGATTAGAAGACGTGAAATCGAAGCTTTCTTTGATAGATATCCTGCTTGTATTTGCACCAATTTTTACACACTGCTTCACATTAGTCAGCACGGGAATAAATTAATACGGTCTCTAAGATTCACTATCGTAGAGAACGGTTCCTGCCAAACACCCGAACTCTTTATATATCCAGATTGTCTCAAAAGTGTCAGTCAAGGTAAGATTCTTGCAATCGCTCCGCAAGAGGTTAAATGCGATCTCGAGCGCCTATTTGGAGTAGAAACTATTCAAAGTGAGGAACCAGTAGCTACCACATTTGAAAACACGCCAGTTCGCCGAGGTTTCCGACACTCCACATCGTACACAGCGTTACTACGAAGAATTTTCGAAACTGGATGGTTCAATCGGGAAGAGTCACTGCATAGAGCTGACAGCTGCGAGAACGCATACCACGAACGACCCCTGTACCCAATTTTAGCTGCAGCTGTTCTAGTGACTGGCAGCGTTCTGGCAGCCTGCATATGATTTTTAGAACATCTTCTGGGGAACCACTTCACTCCACAGTGGCTTAACTGACATAGCCCTCTTTAAATACTAAGCACATTGCAGCCCAAATATTATAGTGTTGATAATGTACTCTTATTATTTTTGTTAACACTTTGTTGGGCCATCCACGATGCCTGAGCAAAGTGCAGTTGCTTTGTTTGCACCTTAACAATACCCTGTAAAAATGTTTGCGCCGCACAGTATTGCTAGTATCAGTCCTGCTGTGTTCTGGAATATAACGCCTAAAAATTTATCGAACCGGTTGTCGTTTGTGGTTTCACAATTAGGTATTTTTTTTCTCTTCTATAATTATTTCAAAAACATTTACAGCAAGATGTTAGCCAATCACGCTTTTTATTATTTAATTATTATTTATTTATTTGTACAATACTGTGGACGTTGAGGGGTCCAAGCAGGAGAGAGTTGTACACATCCAGAATACCTGCGTACGGATACAAGATCAATACATGAACGTGGGGATACATAATCAACAGGGAATTATGCAATCATTATACATTGAATGACAGCAAGGGTGAACACTGTGGCAAAACATTCCAATCAGAAACAGTTCTGGGAAAAAAATGAATTTTTGTATTGGTCTGTACGGGCAAGGAACGGTTTATTACTTCGGCTATGTTTGTGACGGGACGCTCGACTAGGGTTGTTAGCTATGTAATCTTGTGGCTGGATTCCCAGTTTAATAAAATACAGCTGGTGTAGAAAGTTTAGACGGGCACTTTTACATCGGTTGGCCAATGACTCTAGGTGTGCGAGCTCCAACATAGCTGAAGGGGATTCGCGACGTCTAAAACGTTTATAAAAAAAGCGAGCTTCCAATCTCTGAATTTTTTCAAGCTTTTCTTTACTAGTCATAGTGTGGGGGTCCCAGAAAATGCTCCCGTATTCTAGGGTGGGTCTTACAATGGATTTGTATGCAATGAGTCTAAGCGACGAGGGGGCATCACCTAATTTATGCTTCAGAAATCCTAACTTCTTTCTCGCGGAGGAACATATGCTCTTTATATGGGTTGACCAGTTAAGTCTGGACGTCAAGGTTAACCCCAGGTACTTATGTTCCTCCACTTGTTTAATCTGGTAATTGCCAAGACTATACATGAAATGAAATTTATTTTTCTTATTTGAGATGCACATGTGAACCGTCTTGTCGAGATTTATAAGCATATCCCATTTATTGCACCATTCCGTTATTGCATGCAAAGCATGGTTAAGAGCTTGCTGGTCAGCGGCAGACACTATGTGGCTAAATATAATGCAATCGTCTGCAAACAGCCTGAGGCGTAGAGGGGGCTTTACAATTTGGCCTAGATCATTACTATAAATGTTAAACAGAACCGGTGCCAAGGCTGATCGCTGTGGGACGCCCGAGAAAACATCTACAAAACGAGAACAGGCACCGTCAATTTCAACATATTGCTTTCGGACAGTTACGTATGAAATGACCCAATTGACGACTTGGGATGGGATGCCTAAGTGTTTCATTTTTTTTATTAGCTTTGAATGTGGAACTCTATCAAACGCTTTCGAGAAGTCTATTAGAACTGCGTCAATCTGTCTGCCCTCATCAAGCACCTGTGCCATCTCATGGATGGTAACTACTAATTGAGTTGCAGTTGAAAACCCTCTTCGAAAACCGTGCTGTACAAAAGTAAGAGGAATAATATTGTCAAGAAAATCATTTAGGTGTTTAGCAATTACGTGTTCAAGAACTTTACAAACTGTGCAAGTGACAGATACGGGTCGGTTTTACAATAATCGGTGACAGAGCCTTTTTTAAAAATTGGTCTCACTCGGGCAACCAACCATTCAAGTGCTAGGCAAGAAGTTTCAAGAGACTTAGAATACAATCGTACCAAGAATCTAGCCAGCAGCTCTGCATATCTTTTAAGAAATGCGGTGGGAATGTTATCAGGTCCTGCTGATTTTTTAGGATCTAATCGTAGGAGCTGCTCTGAAACACCTTCGACAGTAATATGGATATATTTGTTGCTATCGTTGACGAAAGGTATATTACCCAGCGTGGCTGGCCTTGAGAATACGCTCTAGAAATAGGAATTAAACGTTTCAGCAATTACTTTTTTATCTGTAACAATGCGAGCACCAACAGCAATTTGATCTACGCTTCTTGAGTCCTTGTTTGATAAAAATTGCCAAAATTTGTGAGGGGATTCGGTGGCAAAGCACCCAAGGGTGGTTGAATAGAAGCGCCCTTTAGCTGCTCATAGTTTGGATTTCAACTTAGAAGGGCGGCATACCTGTTCTTCCTTTTCGGTTTTTGGCACCATATCGAGAAGAACTGTACTTCGGCCCGCACGGGCGTGGATAAAGAAGGAGCACATAGGGCCGCTAGAGAGCACAGCGTCCGAGCAAGCCCTAGCTAAGAACCTTTCCACGAAGATCTGACAGATCGAGAGCGCGTTTTACACTTTCAATTATTTGTAGCAACTTACCACCTCTGACGCCGCCAACTCCCACTCTCCTCCTCGAAACCGGGATATATCTAACGCCCGAAAACACGGTATACCTACCGAACAGCACGCGTCAAAAGGGCACACGACAGAAGAGCACCGAAATAACAGCACGGAGTCAAAAGGGCCTGCGTCAAAACACCACGTGACAGAAAACCACAGCGTCAGAACGGCACAGCGTCAAAAGCACATACGACCGAAAAGCACAGCGACAGAATAGCACAGCGACAAAAGCGCACGCGACCTAAGAGCACGGAGACAAAACAGCACATGACAAAACAGCATACCGCAATGGCAGAGCCCTGAAACACTGTTGGGTGCGGGGGCGCAGCTAGGTAGTCTGACATAGTGCACTGGCGGGACGCACTCAAGGCGGCTAGCACGCATTTTCTCGGGCCGGGGCTGCGCTCAGGCTTGAACCAAAATGTTTTCGGGGGGTGCTAGCCGGAGCTGCCCGGGCTGTCCATGAGGCCCGGCAATCCTCCGCCTCAAATTATAAATTGTTGACATCAAAAAGCGGTTAAGTGAGAACAAACAGAAGTGAAGTGTAAACTCCTTATGGCACTGTTAAAAGATATGATAAAGATACGATTGCGCTTAGGAAGCCTTTACATCAATAAAAATACCTGGGACCCATCAGCATAGTAGGAGAGAGTGGGACAGAAAACGACGGCACTCCAGCCACACAGTACACCACGATTCTCTTTTTCCTTTGCTTTTCAAACAAAAACGAACAGAACAAACATGACCTGGACTTAGCTCTGTGTGTAGAGTTTGAAGGACATTTTTCGAAGCAGATTGCATGATTTCTTCGGCTACGAATTTTTTTAAAAACCATGAATAAAGGCAAGAAAGAACAGAACCTCAGGTAAAATATTGCTGCCAATGTAACTTGAGGAAAATACTAAAATGAAGTGGTGAAACCAGACGCATCGTCTGCTCAAATTTCAGCAAGTAATAGAACAGCGAAAGCTGCAATATCTGCTGAAGAATTCTAGTATTACAAAAATTATCCAGCGGCTCGGAATCCTTTAAAGTATCCTCGGAGTGCTTTGCTTTGTTAAATGAAGTGACAACTGGTAAATGAAGACTGGTAAATGAAGTGAAAATTTAAGTTCCACGACTACTGAAAACACAGTTTCTAAGTTAGGATATTTAAGTTGTCTAAGTTCGATCCACGTTTACAGTAATTTAAGTTTAAATTAGTTGTATTCGCTTTGTGCTTCTGCTTTTTAAGTAGTCTAACAGCAAATTTCTTCGTGTTCATGTTTATAGACTGTCGGACTAGAGAGAGCATTTAACAACAGTCTGCCGTGCTGGGGTGTGGCTCGGGCTCATATTGTTACAAGTCATGGTTATGTTGTTGGCGAGCAGGACCCATTATACAAGGTGGACAATCTACGCCACTAACTGCGATCATCATTCTTTGACCCTGTCTTTATCATCTCGGCTCTCTCTCGCGCTCATCCTTGTTCGTCTTGCCCGGTGCTTGCATCCCGCTGTACCAAGCCTCCAAGTATAGTCTCTTCCCCGTAACATTTTGGTGAGGTGCAGGGTAACGCTTTACGCACAACGGAGCTTCGCAGCGGACGTCATCTTGCTCAACCACCAACGATCATGGCCAACAATGGGGCCAACGGCTCAATCACCCCACTTATCGTGGTCTCTCAACAACCCCGTGAAACTCGTAAGTTCACCGGAGCCGGCGACTTGGACGTTGAAGACTGGATCGACTCGTTCGAGCGGGTCAGTGCCTATAATCGGTGGGACCCAACCATCATGCTGGCCAACGTTGATTACAGTCTGGAGGGACCAGCCAGGACCTGGTTCAGAACTTATGAGGCGGAGGTAACAAGTTTGGGCATCTGCAAGGAAAGGCTGCGCAAATTGTGCGGCAACCCAGCTGGTCACACTCTTGCAGCCAAGAACGCGCTAGCCACACGCGCACAGACCTCCACTGAATCATACGTGGCCTACATCCAGGACGTTCTGTCCCTTTGCAAAAAAGCTGACGCCGGGATGACTGAGTTGGACAAGGTGGGACATGTACTCAGAGGGGTAGCCGATGACGCTTTCCACCTGCTCATCTGCAAAGACTGTGCTACGGTCGAGGCTATCATCACCGAGTGCCGCCGGTTCGAGCAGGCGAAGAGCCGCCGAATTACATCGCAGTTCACCCGGCTCCCAAACACTGCCGCCACATCATCTTGCGAAGACATTCCACCACAGACCCGTTCACCTCCAATCTCATCTGGCGTGACCGCGGCCACGGCTCCACCTGACGATTTGACAAGAATAGTACGTAGAGAGCTCGAGGCCATGGCCCCGCCGCTCTTCCCCAATACGTTTCTGAAGACAGCAGGCCTCCCGTCCCGTTAATTCAAGCTGTCGTGGGCGAAGAACTTGCTAAGCTAGGCGTTCAATCTCTCTGCGCCATTAGCCGCGCTGACTTTCCATCTAGCCGCTTTCTAACTACCAGTGATGGGCGAGCGCCCTATACTCGTACTTTCAACAACCCTATCAGAAACCCTGCCTGTTGGACCTTTCAATGACGATGAAGACGATGCAAGTACCGCGCGCAACAGACGCATAGGAAGAAGACGAAGACGACCAGGCGCGGCTACAAGATGGACGCTTTTTAGACGGTTCCCTGTACATAATCGAAATATATTGGCTTTTCCTATCGACGACAGCCTCCTCGCTTGCCTCCCTGGAAGTTCTTCCACATGGTGCCGAAACGCGGGACGTCAAGCGACACGACGAGGTGAGCCATGCAGTGTAATTCAATTCTTCGACCGCCATGCTCACCCCGAAGCGAGGAGGAGGCGTCGAGACAGCGAAACCGGCTCTGGATTGCCCAGAATAGCCTTCTCGAATTCAATGGGAAGCTTATTGCCGAGATAACGCCTACTCTAGAGCACAACAAAGACGTGGACACCGCAGTTTCGTTAGCAAGGCTCCAGCACAGTGCCGACCGGCTTGCTGCAATCAGCGAGAAGCTGGATGCCCTTGCATGCGTAACTAGAGTCGACGGCCAACACGACCACGCTCTAGAGTCGATCAAAGAAGCCCACAGAATTGTTGGCGCACTTCAACGAAGGCTTCACGGAGGAAACGTACTTGCCCCTAAGGAGCCAAATATCACGAAAGAAGACAGAAGGCCACACCGACCGATAGATGAGTCCACTAGTTCAAATGAAAGCAAGGGACACGGTGAGAATAACGGAACCCTTTACCCACAAATCACTTCAACGGCATCGGTGGACATTCCGATAACCGGTCTTCGACCCCAAGGAGCTTCAAACGTGATTGCCTCACCTGTACCAAAGACGGCATGCGCCTTTCTGAGAGACGTGACTGAGGATTCGCCAGAGATACGCCATACAACCTTGCCCCCTTCGCTCAGACCCGGATATGCCAGGGTACTGCATTCACTATATCCGAAACGAAGAGAAAGTCATAAAGTCATCCAGCTACCGAAATCGGTTTCATCAGAACCGAAAGAAGATGTCGTGAATGACGAGGATGATCCGGATTCGGAAGGCATTAACGGCGAATACAACGCGCCAGAGGTTCTTGCGACCCTTCCTGTGGACACAAGGTGTGGTGCAGACTGTGTGCAGAAGGACATTCACAAAGAGAACATGAGGATCTGGATGCTGGCGGACTACTTTATAAGGTAGAGACAACTACAGTGGACAATTATGCACAGTCATCACTAAGAGACAGGCGTGACCAGGATTCGGAAGTGTGTGGCTTGGAAAAGAGTGGCCACTGTGGGAGCCCTACAACCTCGACTCTGCAGCTACTACCACACGATGGCAGGGCCGTACGATACGAACTGCTTGAACGCGCTGCGCGTAAAGACTTAGACCCATCGACAACCGCCAACCCTGAAAACGGATTGAGGGACCCTACAAAAGACCACACTTTCGCTCCTCCAAGAAAGAGGCCAGACAAATATGCTGCCACAGTCATAATGACGTCGAAGATTCACCCGGCCACTAAACCAATTCGGAATTCGAAGAAACATAGAGGACGTTGTAATGCATTGTTGAAGAAACCCGGAGGACATTGAGGTAGGCGCAAATGCACGACGTCACTGAAAGTACATCGGAAATCAGTGCCCATTCTTGATAACGCGAACTGTTATGCCTCTGACCGATTCCCGGACGTAGCCATTATAGAAAAAACCAGATCGAAGGTTCGAAGAAAGGCAAAGCGTAGAAGAAAGCGAAGACCGAAGATCAAGAAAAAAGACGAAATGAGACATCGGCTGGATACAAACGAGATACTGACTAAGTATCTTCGCCCCAAGACTAGGTTACGGAACATTATATTTGTTGACAGTAGCTGCAAGACACTGCTTCACTGCTTCATCTCGCTTACATGAACTCTTGTGGGGCGGGAGAATGTTGAAACTTTCAATGACGGTGAAGACGATGCAAGTACCGCGCGCAACAGGCGCATAGGAAGAAGACGAAGACGACCAGGCGCGGCTACAAGATGGGCGCTTTTAAGACGGTTCCCTGTACATAATCTAAATATATTGGCTTTTTCTATCGCCGACGGCCTCCTCCCTTGCCTCCCTGGACGTTCTTCCACACTGCCTATTGGAGAACGCCTGACGACCGACCCATATGTTTCCACTGTCATCGTGTTGGCCACGTGGCGCGATACTGCCAGAGTCGTCGATTTATGCCTCTCCGACCCCGATTTCCTGCCTATAAAAATCCGGAAGAAGGCCTTGCTCGCTTCTCTCCCCGTCCTCACACGCCTTCCCGAGACGACGACGCCCGACCACGCGGCAACAATCGCTCGCCATCACCCCACCGCCGCCAGTCCCGTTCGCCGCAGCCCCGACGGTTCCTGTCGCCGACCCCGTATGACCACTCCTCTCCGGAAAACTGGGCAGTGCAGCTCCCGGAGGTGACGCTGCTTCTATGACCCGGCCACCAAATCCTCTGCTAACCTTGCCCGCCAGACAAAATTTACTAGACGTTACTCTCGAATGTATTCCCGTAAGTGCGCTCATTGACACCGGCGCCCATATTTCAGTTATGAGCTCAGACCTCCGCCGCTGCCTGCCAGTGTCGTACAGGTCGCCGATGGGGGGACGTCTGCCGTCGCCGGAATGTGTGCTGCCCTAATTCGCATTGGGGGCCACTACACTGTCGTTCTATTTGCCGTATTGAAGCGATGCCCTCATGACCTTATACTAGGCCATGATTTCCTGTCGGAGCATTCAGCTCTTATGGATTGCTCCACCGGTGTCCTCCGCCTTCACTGGCCTTCTCCCAATTCGTCCCCTGAAGAACCCGTCCAGATGCCTTCAGATGTGGTCAACGCCGAAGAACCTTTATGCCGTATTGTCTCCACGCATGATGTTCGCATACGGCCACAAGCAGCAATTATTACCTCCATTACCTTGTTGTCAAGCCCTCCGGTTCCTAACGGTGACTACGTGCTTTCGCCTTTTCTGGAAGTGTTGCTATCGCGTGAAGTGGCCGTGCCACACACTGTTGTGACAGTTGTGGACAGCAGCGTTCACCTACCGGTCCTCAACTTTGGATCATCCCTCAACTTTTACCGAAGGGTATATCTCTGGCTACACTGCGGCCGATAGCTGACCACCAAGTTTTAGCTTTGTGCGTGGACCAACACCTAAATTTTGATACCCAAACCACTTCAATTCCTTCTGTCGAGGATTTCGCAAACATGATCGCCTCCGACCTTCCCGAAGACCAAGCTGGCGCTCTACGCCATCTTTTGAGCACCTACCGAGACATTTTCGACTTCGATATTCGTCCTTTGGGTCAGACTACTGCTGTTCAACATCGTATCAATACCGGTGATGCCAGCCCTGTCCACAGCCGTCCATACCGTGTGTCCCATGCGGAACGACTGCTCATTCCGCAGGAAGTCGAAAGCATGCTCCGCAACGACATTATCGAACCTTCGTCGATCCCCTGGGCTTCAACAGTCGTTTTAGTTAAAAAGAAAGATGGCAGCTCGCGGTCCTGCGTAGACTACCGACGCCTTAACCAGATCACCAAGAAGGAAGTTTATCCATTGCCGCGCATTGATGAAGCCCTGGACTGCCTGCATGGCGCCAAATATTTTTCATCTATAGACCTCAGGCCTGGATATTGGCAAATTTCTGTGTACGAATCCGACCGCGAAAAAACGGCGTTTGTTACACCAGACGGCCTCTACCAGTTTAAGGTAATGCCGTTTGGCCGATGCAACGCCCCTGCTAACTTTGAGAGGATGATGGACTCGCCACTCCATGGGTTCAAGTGGTTGATGTGCCTATGCTACCTCGGTGATCCAATTGTTTTTTCCCCTACATTCGACACCCACCTCAAGAGGCTTTCGGCTATCTTGGAAGTGTTCCGACGCGCAGGCCTTCAGTTAAACTAAAAAAATTGTCACTTTGGTCGCCACCAAATTAAGCTTCTTGGACACCTTGTCGATGCTAACGGCGTTCAACCCGACCCCGATAAAGTTCGCGCTGTACAGAACTTCCCGAAGCCACAGTCGTCAAAAGATGTCTGGAGCTTCGTAGGCCTCTGTTCCTACTTTCGTCGCTTCATTGCGAATTTCGCCTATATTGCCCGTCCTCTCACAGACCTTCTTAAAAAGAATGTCACCTACGCTCGGCCCGGTTTGCTGGGCCCGGTCCCGGCCAGGGCACGGGCCGTGTCTCTATCGGGCAGGTTCGGGCCAGGCCTAGAAGTCGCGGCCCGGGTCGTGCTCCAGTTAGTGCATAGCACAGGCCCGGGACGGCCCAAAAGGCCGAGCCCGGCCCGGCCCGCGGTTTGGGCACGAGCCGGGCAGCACGCATTTCGTCGGGCCCGGGGCGAGCTTGGGCTTGAACAAAAACATTTCTTGGTCCGAGCCGTCCCGGGCAGACCCTGAGTCCCAGCATTCGTGTGCCGCAAATTTAGAATGTTGATAACGAAAATTCGTCTCATTGATCGTTCGGGTGAAATGAAAACATAAAAACGAAGTGCCATCAGTCTATCACCGTGTCGATGTTTAAAAATAACAAAATGACGTATTCCAGTTTGAAACCCTTCAAGCCAACAAAAGAAAACTTGTGGAATTTATCAGCATAGTTTGAGATAACGGGTCAGCAAACGAGAGCACTCTGGTAGTAGAGTACATGATTACTTTTTTCCTCTCCTTTTCAAACTAAAAAACGAAAAAATGGGACCTGCATTGCACTTTGCGCAGGCCATAGCACAAAAGATCAGCTAACGTATCTTTGCGTCTTTCTTACGGCTTTTATACACATTCATTTTTGCCAATAAAGCAACTTTGTGAACATTGAACGAAGACTTTGTGAACATGGGAGGAACTTAGCTCTACTTTGATACCTGGTACAAACCGACAACGAACATTCGCAAATAAAATTGAGAGAAGTACAAGTTAAACAAGCTCTCGGAAGAGCATGCTACCGTCAAAAACAAGTAGGAAAGAGAGGGTTTGGGAAATGAATTGAATGAAACACCGAAAGTGTAATATCTGTCCAAAAAAAGCATGAATAAAAATATCCACTTTTCTCAGCATCACTTAGGCGATCCTCAGTGTGTTTTAGGTCGGAAGTATGTTGCAAATACTGCGCCTATTTTACCAAAATTTTCCTTAAAGATACGTCTTTTATGTCAGGATTTTTATGTTGTACATATACAGGTGTAAGTATTGAACAAGTGTAAATTCAATATACTCCCTCTATGCTTGTTGTAGTCTAAAAAGACCAAAGTTTGAGGGCTCATCTTTGGAGTCTGGTGGACTCGCGCTGAGCTTTAAAAACAGTGCGTGGGCTCAGGTTTATTTTAATAAATGCTGTCGGGCTCGGGCCGGGCTCTGGCTTTTATCTTAATGTTTTGTCGGGTTTGGACCGGGTCCTGGCCGTGTCTCTACCAAGGGGGTCGGGTCGGGCCTAGAAACTCCGGCACCCGCATTGCTCTAGTCTATCATCCAACGATTGCTATGTCTCCCACTCGACCCGTGAATAACGCAGGCGTTTGAAGCACGCGTCCCCTCATTTTGGTTTTTTTTTCAACCCTTGAATTCACGGGTATGACAGAGGCACGCGCGCCGGCTCAAACAGCGGCCGTGTTGATGTTCACCAGTAGTATACCCCGGCCGTTCGCAGAAAAAAAGGTTCCGAAAAAAATGGTTCCGGAATAAATGGTCGCGGAACAAATGGTCCAGGAACAAATCGTTCACGAACAAATGGTCCCAACTTCAAAGTAGGAAGAAATGGTCCCACCACTACTATACCTATCCATGATCACCTGTATGATTGAAGGAGGGAGGGAATCAGTGTATTTATATTTATATGTCCGTATTTGTGGACAATGTATTTCGCATCTGTCTATATATAATATATTTGCTAAGGCTGAATTTACTTGAGGTAAATGCTGCATACAAATTTGTCGTCGTACATGTATGTTTATTAAAGCTTGAGAAGCGAGTCCCACTAAGGCATGTGCGGGGAGCCTATTTACAGTGATTTGATTTGATTGATTAATTGATTGTAGGGTTTACGCGCCGACGCAACGCAGGGGATGAGGCGCGCCGAAGTGGAGGGCTCCGGATTAATTTTGACCACCTGGTGATCTTTACCGTGCGCCGAAATCTCGTACACACGGACGTTTTTGCTCTTCGCCCCCATCAGAAAAGCGGCCGCCGCGGCCCGGAATCGAACCCGCGACCCGGTGCTCCGCCTATTTACAGTGGTAATATTATTTATTTATTTTATGTGAAGTATTGATAATGTGAGTGGGCCGGTAGCGCTGAATATCAGGCAACATAGACCTGTACTAGTGCATCACGCTCGTCGATTTATCGCTTTTTGAAAAAAACAGTTTTACACGATCAATGGTTTATTTCGTTAACTAAGCTGCGTTGGGTGCAGTTATATTTCACGTCTCCATCTTCTTGGCCCCGCACGGGGCCCCTTGAGAAATCTTGGTGATGGTGAGTGGCGACACCGCGTATCCCGAGCCCCCCATATTTACGCTGTTACCTACCGTGACGAGAAGTTGAAAGGTGAAGGGTTAGAAGCCGTGAACGGTGGCCGTCCGAGCCTTGGTCAAGCTCCGGGCGATGGGATCCCTGCCTTTTTACCAGACAGGGAGCTCCGGGACATCTTTGACTACCAGGGTAAGGCCAAAAAAGAAAGTACCCCCATCCCCTGCTTTTTTCTATGCTGTATGGAAAATTCAAAACCCCCCTCCAAACGTGATCGGTCCCTGAAAAGGGGCTGCACCGAAGTATCTTTTCCCCCATTGCCAGCGTTAACCTTTCCTGAACCGGAAAACTACTCTCGATTTCTTGTTATGGAATCTCGCGATACAGCCCATTCGCTTGCAACGACATCAGTTTTCTTGATTGCTAAATACCTTGAAGGCATAATTAGAAAATCTTACAAGGCTAAAAACAAAGAACTTGTGAGGTCCTTGTCGAGGTAAACAACAAGCAGCAGGCCAAAAGGCTTCTTGCTCAGACACGAATGGGTGATCTGGACATCAGGGTCACACCCCACCGGACTTTCAACAGCTCCCAGGGTGTAATGTCTGAGCCAGATCTGCTGAGTGAAACAGATGCAGACCTCCTTGAGGGATTGAAGGATGAGGGCGTCACGGCCGTGCGCCGCATCAATATCCGCAGAGGCGATAAGGAAATCCCATCCAAGCAAATAATCTTGACAATCAATCGATCCAAACTTCCTGAACACATCAATGCAGGCCTTATCCGATGAGCAGTTCGTCCCTACATTCCAAACCCGCGCCGCTGTTTCAAGTGCCAGCGGTTCGGGCATGGCACAAACTCCTGCCGTGGCAAAACCTGTGCCAAATGTGCCGCACAGGACCACCCTGCTAATAATTGCAACTCTGCTACCTGTACTGGTGCTACGTGCGGAGGGCCATACGCGGCTTACTCCAGGTAGTGCGAGAAATTTCAACTGGAAAAGAAAGTACTCAACATAAAAGTGACAGAAAACATCACCTACCCAGAGGCGCGGAAGAGGTTCGCCTCTTTCCTCTGGGGAGGTACGCCGACGCAGCTCGCCGGGGGGCGGAGCGGCGTCTGGTTTCGGCGGGGACCCAGTACCGCGAGTTGGACTTGGTCCCTACCGCGCCCCCCTGGGTTGCCTCTGACAGCCCAACCCGCCTCCGCACCGCTCGCTGAGCCAGCAGAGGTTGTGGTGGCAACCTCTTCAGTCGGGACCGGTGCCACTCCCGTCCCTCCCTCCGCGTCCTCCAGTACTTTGAAGGGTGCCGAAAGGATGGACACCACGGGCCCCGCAACAGCTCCAACCGCCACCCGCCCGTGCACTTCTGGTGCCCCCGACACCCGCGGCGGTGGCAGCTCAAACGAAGGGTGCCCGAAAGAGGGCCAAGTCGGGGGGGCCCGGTTCGACGGGCACACCCAGGACATCTGACGACGAGATGGACGCCGTGCCGTTCTTGCCTGCAACACACCGCAAGGAGCGGCCTCCGACGTCCAAACCTACAGAAAGGCCCAAAAAGCCTAATCCAAGAGTCACAGCCCCGAAAGACGACACATGAACATACACACTCCAGTAGCTCTCACACTAAATAATGGGAAGAGAAAACATAGTTCAATGGAACTGCAGAGGCATTCTGAATAATCTTGACGACGTGCATGAGATTCTGCATGCCAATCAGCCAAGTTTAATGTGTGTCCAGGAAACACATCTGACTTCCAAGCACACAAATTTCTTGAATAGTTACCTGCTATACAGAAAGGACAGGGTTGGCTGCACACACTCTTCTGGCGGTGTGGCCATAATCGCCCGCATATCCTTAGCGTGCCACCCTGTCACCTTCAGCACCGTCCTTGAGGCTGTAGCCGTCCGCACAATAATATTTAATAGGCTGATAACGGTATGCTCCATCTACATCTCTCCTGATCTTGCACTTCTGAGCTCTGACTTTGAGGCGCTGGTCGACCAGTTGCCCGATCGAAACATCCTAACAGGTGACTTCAATGCACACAATTCTCTTTGGGGCTCTTCTCGCACGGATGCCCGAGGTCGCCTGATAGAGAAGTTTTTAACATCCTCTGGAGCATGCCTTTTCAACAAGAAACTGCCTACATACCATAACATAGGACACAACACATACGCAAATCTTGACTTGGCTATTGTTTCGCCAATTCTCTTTCCATGTCTTGAGTGGGGTGTGGGCACTGACCCATATGGCAGTGACCACTTCCCACTTCACTGACATATATAGGTAAAGTCCCAAGCAGTTCATCTTCCCATAATAGGTTTAATGAGACACGAGCTAACTGGAACACATTTACAGAGACATCGAAACTACACCACACACCCATAGGACACCTACGCGTTGAAGAAGCTACCCAACTCCTCACGGCGCACATCCTCGAGGCCGCCGAGAAGTCCATTCCTCACGCCTCTGGTTCACCGCGCGACCAGCGGAGGCCGTGGTGGAATGAGGACTGTAGGCGGGCGCGAGAGGCCGCCCAGAACAAGGCTTGGGGTATCCTTCGTCGGTACCCGACGTCAAGAAACCTCCTTTTGTACAACGGGCCAAGGCGTTAGGAAAACGTGTGCGCCCTGAGGCAAAACGAGAGAGTTGGCACACCTTCTTGACATCCATAAACTCTTACAGACACACACAAAGTCTGGACATGAATACGAAAACTGAAAGGACAACAGACACACAGCCTGCCCCTGGTTGGCCCAACAGGGTACACACTCGAAGACCAGGCTAACAAGGGTCCATAGGTCGGCAAAACAGAAAGAACTCACTCAAAATAAATCCCAATTTTTTTTCATTCACGCTGTACTCAATCAAACTGAGACTCAGAAAGGTCGTCTGTTCACCAATTCACTCGTACTCACTCATCAAATATTCATTTGTAATCATACTCACTTGTACTCAAACTCACTTGTCCTCACGAGTATTCGTACTCAATCTGTACTGGAGAGTACTGAATCTGTACTCATGAGTACTCAATCTGTACTCATGAGTACTCAATCTTCTATACTCATGAGTACTACTCATTCTGCAATCATGAGTACTACTCATTCTGCACTCATGAGTACTCAATCTGTACTCATGAGTACTCAATGTGTATTACTCACGAATAATAAACTTATCTGCACTGTTAGCTAGGTCGTATCTCGAATGAAAGACTAAATAGAAAAAAATTAAATGTTTATTGATTAGGAAAACACAGGTTACTTATAGATCAGGAAAAAGGAAGAAAACGTCTGACGCAGTGCACGGTCGTAGGGCGACTTACTGCGCGAAGGCACGTACGTGTGAGAGAGCGAAACGGAACGTAAGCACTCGCGTTGCGACTGGCGTCTCCTCTTGTTCTCGAGAATAAAAGAACGATGTCTGGGCCTAGTAGGGCTCAGGAGAGCTTGGGGCTTGTCGGTGCGGCCGTGGCCGTAAACTGGGGTTTTCTGCGTGTCTTCGGGTGGCGGCTTTTGTCGTCCATTTTCGTTTCCGGGCGCGCTGATACTCTCCTAATCGTGCTCCAAATCCGAATTGTGCCTGCCCCCAGGCACAATGAAGCGTTTCCGTAGATTGACGTCCGTTGGTATCCAGATCACTGTCCGCCTATTCACAGATGCTCGATGCTGGCGTTTGTTTTTTTGTTGTTCCGGATACTAGAAACGTCGTTAAGAGAGTGTTCGTTTCATTCAGCTTCGGTGAATTTCAAATCTGCTTTATTTTATTGTGTGTGTGCCGTGGGATTCATTTCGTCAGACCTGAACTTGACAGTGTTTACAGCGTTGGATTAGTCGCGCCGCTTCCGTTGGCGATTGTGCTCGTGTAGCTCGTCGCGTGCTTGATGCATGTGGGGGCGTAGACGTCGGGTTTGTCCTCTGCCGAGCTGCGCTGTGTAGGGATGGCATTGTTCGGCGCGTTGAGGACGTTGCTTGAATTGACGTGTGCTTGTGTATGGTGCGGGAGCCGGTTCGCTTTTCATTTAGTGTGCGGTAGCGTGGCGTTTTCGTAGGGTGTCATGGCTGATCGGTCAAAGTCGTTGCGGCTCCGTGCTCGCAGCCACCGTGGGTATTTCGGAAGTGAAACCGTTGTGCTGGGGAAGCGGGCGTAGTTCGTGCCGTCCGTTCGGTCCCACATTCCTTGACGTCGCAAGCGTGACTTCATCGTTAGGGCATTCGATGCCTTCATCTGGATCGAGTTCATTCGTTGCCGTTCTTACTGTGTCCGCGTCGTCGCTCAAGCCCTCGTCTTTTGCCCGTTGTTTCGAGAATGCTATAATCGCTATCTCTCCCATACAAGCCGGCTCCGTTCATCCTGAGTCCGCTTGCTCGCGGTTGCGTCCTCTTGTACGAAATAGCGTTTATCATCTGAGTCTCGGTCGGAGCGCGGGTGCCGGGGATCTTGTTCGTCCTGGCTCGGACATGCCGCATATGCGCTGGCCGTGTCGTTGCTCGCTGACGGACCTACCTGCACGAGTGTTATGTCATTCATCCGCTGGACTAGGACTGGAGCAGCGGGTGTCGGAGAGCTTGTACGTTCCGGTAGGGTTGGATAGCGTGCGCTGGGTCTTTTGTTGCTTGCGGCCAGGTGATTTTTGGGGTTGTAACATTCGCTGGCCAAGTCCGAATAGCAGCCGTGGGAGCGGAGGATGTCGCAAATAGGAGTTTTCTCCGTGTGTGCTGGCTTGGCGGCGTTCCGTGCGCTGTGCATTTCGTTCCCCGTGGTCAGCTCCACTGGTTCAAATTGGATGTCGTTCATTCCCTCTAGTGCGTTTCGCGCGCTGTGCGTCTCATTTTATCTAGAAAACTTCCCTATAATTTGCCTGCGGTCGTTCGCCACCTATAGTGCATTTCGGGCGCCGTGCGTCTTGCTCGCTTTTCGGGCCATATCCACCAATCCGGATGCGATGTCGTTGGTTGCGTGGACCGGTTCCGGGACAGCACGAAAGAGGAACCGGCGAAAGAGGAACGGGCGACACTGCAATACCTCGCGCTACGCAGCGCGAAGTTGCAAGTTTCACGGCGCAACCACCGCAAGTACTCCCTCCCGCATGTGTTTACCTCCAGGCTAAGGCTTGCGTGTTCGCCGATCCACAGGGCGGACCAAAACGATTATTTGGACCGCAGTCCGCGCATCACGTGATATGACGTCACCAGTTCGCGTGGACCGCCATTGGACCGCGCAGGACCGCGGCCTTCGCGGTCCAAATATTCGCCGAGGCTTTTCGGTCCGCAGTCTGGACGGCGGACCGCGACATCAATCAGCGTTGTCTGAAAGCGGCCGCGTCGCGCGGGCGGAGCCCCGTCCAGTTGCGCCAATAGAGCGGGCAGCGCGGCTGTTTCGAAGAGCTCGAAGGAGCCTGTCAATCACCCCCGGTTGGATAAGCGGCGGGCTAGGCTTACAATCGCGACGCATACTTCATTCGCGCTTTTTCTTGCGAGTCCTATGACTCTTAGTAGTGCGATGTTAGCTATGATTATCACTTTGTTTCACGCATGTGGACCTCAATTTAGGGAAGAGTTCGGTTCCAGCGAGCGGTGACGAGCCGTATTCAGCCCGGATCGCCCCGCCGTCGCCGCTCGTCTTGTCGCCTTCGTGCGAACGACGGCGGTGGCTGCGTGTGCACGCCCGCCCGGCTTGCATGCGGGTGGCTGTTATTCTGGGGATAAAACGTTTCGTGCAGGCTTGTGCGTTACAACATGTTGTCGCGGCCAAACGGCGCCTGTGTTCAACCTTCTAGCTTGCGAGTTCAGACGGGTGGCCATTCGAGGTCCGCTCAGCCGGCCCGCCGTGTGGATGCGCTCTGCTTTGGATCGGATCGCGGCGGACCGTGGCTGCCGTGGCGTCTCATCACGTGACCGATTGGAGCGCGGACTCGCTCCGTCGTGTGTATCGGGGCGCAGGGAAAACGTCAGGGTGGCACCACGCTTCTTTCTTTCTCTTCAGGGATGCTATCACGGTGCCAGGAAAGGAGCTGAGGGCAACAGGCAATGGGATGCCTCTCCTTGGTCGATGGCGTGGGTTAACCAAGGCCAGCAAAACAAACAAACAAAACAAGCGGATTTTTCGCCGCCTTGTGCCGCCGGTTGCACACCCTTTCTTTTTACTTTCACGCTCGCGCTCCCGGTGCCGGCGCACCAGCGAGGTGGCTCAGCGAAGAGGGAAAAAAATCGCCCTTCTGATGTATTTCTGACACCGCGCTCTGGTGTTTTTTTTCTTACTTTCATGACGTACAGTTCCCATAATAGCTCCAAAGCGCGGCAACGTTTTAATCGTTGTGTGCTCCACTGTACATATAAATAATGCACTGTCGACGCCGGTGGCGTCAGAAAGCTCACGGCTGTTAGCCAAGCTTGTATGGGTACGGTTCCGTGTATATTTCATGTCTGTAAATAAGAACTCCTGAGACTCCATGTGTCTTCGAAGCGCGCGGGGTGCTGTAGCCTGAGACTTTCACTTTTACTTTCATATCAATTTCGTATTTATGTTCGGGTTCAAATATTCCTAATGTTTTATTTTTGTTGAACAAAGCTCGTAAATAGGAAGCATGGTAGGAGCTTTAGTAGCGAGGGAATATCGAGGGCCCTCGATCAAGGATTTTTTTCTTTTGCCCGAGCGGCTGAATTGCGGGGCTGTTGGCCAGTAGTAGAGAGGGCACATTATATACATAAAGCTACTTAACGGCGACCCCAGTAGCTCCCATGTATACAGCGCGGTGTGATATTAAGTTGCAATATTAATTCTCTTAATGAGAGACACAGACAGACAGACTGACAGGCCAACATTGTCGCGCTCAAGTGGCCAAAGAAAGGCTATCGTCTTTAAAACCAGCTGCAAAGAGACGCTGCCGCCACTATTCCGCATTCTGCGAAGATTGTGCAACCGTACCCCTCGCAACCACCGCCACCCCGCCAATTAAGAGCTAAACAGAAAGACAAAAACTGGCTACCGTGCGAAAAACCAAAGAGGGAGGTCGCGCCGCGAGAAAGGAACAGGACAGGGGCGATAGGCGTCGTTGGGTTTATTTCCGTTAACAGCATGGTCAAAACCCACAGGGGTCTGACCTTAATCACTAATGTTTGTGTGCGTGTGTGTGCGGTTAACCAGAGCGCCCGACAAAAATTTGCTGCACCTGGCGACGCACCGACGGTGTGCCCGATTCGCGCCTCGGTCAAACAGCCCGCGGCAGACGTGCCGCAACTTGGCGGCACATGGCGCAGCCGAGTCTACTCTCCTATTCTCATCAAGGCGGCCGCACCAAATCATGCCTCGGACGACCGGCCCGAAAAAGACATGCAGCGAGTAGACCCTGAAGATGGCGCCGCTGAGTCGCCTTCCCTTTCTTGGCGTGGCTCGGCTGACGCAATCACTTCGCTTTCAAACTGCGACCAGTGATAGTCCTGGTTGGAAAGATTCGAACTGCACGCGGCTTCAGCGGAACCCCGGGGGTATAAAACCAGCCCTGAAGCAGCGGCTAGGCGGCGGCATTTCATTGGAGGCACTGAGTTTAGAAGTGCTATCGCGTTTGTGCGAGCCATGTAACACTCTTGCTACCTTTGTATATAGTTTATATAAATGCAGCTTAAAATCACCGTCGGCTCGACAACTTCATCGCTCTGCTCTGCGCCGCGTCGATGGCGGACTGAGCAGGGCAACGTCGCAACAGTGGTGACTGAGGAGGAATGGCCCCGTCCCAACAGTGTGTGTGTGTGTGTGTTCGGGGGGGGCGGGGGTGTGGAGAGGGTATTGCTCGCAGTCGAGGGCCGCAGGGCACCCAGTTGCTGCCGGTGCTTGGCAGCCGTTACAACAGTGTCGAACTGCGCTGCCGTGCTTCGTGTACTCGAGAACAAAGTTTGCAGACGCGTTTTTCGGAGGGGTGATAGCTTGCACTGAAGTTACTGTATTGCCGTGTTGGTGGGTTGGTTGCACAGTGGAAATCTGCACCTCTTATTTCGAGCAGTGCGGATGAAGTTGACAGCGATCGATCAATAAGTGCGGTGGTGTCGCTATGTGCAATCCACATGTTTTACGAGACGTTCCAAGACGCGAGCTTAAGCGACAATCCCGGCGTCTGGCGTTGGCGTTCATCATTTCAAAACGATTCCTTCAGGAGGCCTCCCACAGTGCGAGCTTAAACTCGGCTGTAGCTGATAGCGAGGGGTCGTCGCCCGCCTGTTAACAGTAGTGCAGGTAGGGGAATAACAACCACCGAACTTCACCGTCATCGTCAGCGCCGTCATTATACGGTGGCATAAACGAGAAGCGGCTAATTGGGTTGCCACTGGAAAGTAAAGCCAATAGAATGCAAAACACTCCTCCAGCGGCAAGATGCCAGAGCTCTTCGACAAAATATGGGAGGCTAAACAAGGCGTCGCCCGCGTTCAACTGGATATTATGATGTCCAATTCACAACTCACAAACGTGCTTAGGTGTACTTGGATATTTTATTTCCATTGCTGGGGCAACTTCCACCACCGCGCATGTACGGTGGGGCTATAAGCTCACTTGTAAATGGCACTACACGAGACCATATTACTAGCGAACCTGTGCAAAATATTTCAAAACGGGAACCTAATAAAACCGTATGGGCGCGCGTACATCAGCCAAATTTTTGCTTGAATACTCACAGCGGAATGGTGCGGACAATTTCGGTGAGACAAACGTTACAAACCACGCAGTCGGTTTGACGCGAGTTACGTAAATTAACTGCGACTGTTGAAATCAGCGGTTCGGCTAACGAAACGACTACACCGCGTGACATGCATCTACGGAAACATCTGAAGACTGAAAAAGAGGGACTCCAGTTGGTCTGGTGCGTGCATTGTTAGCAGCCTCCTCCACCTCTCCCCTAAAACAACTGGAAGAGAGCAAGCGCAATGAAGCCGCCACGCGTTAACAGGCCGCGTCAACAAAAATAACTGCGGTAGTCAACAAGTGCCATAGGAGAAGAGCAACTGCGGCCGCGTTTCCCGCCTGGCCCTCACCCCCTCGTTTTTCCCTCTTTACCGTGACCCCTTTGCAAGCGACCGCCGAGAAACGCTTACAGCGCCAAACAGAGACCAGGAAAGGGAGGAGGTGCAGTTTTAATTGTCTAATTTTGCAATCCTTGACAGTTAAACTCAACAGCGGCACCGCTAAATGTTTGCGACTCGTACACACGTGTCCGGACTCGAGCTCGTGATAAAACTTGTTTGCACTACTGTACTCACGAGTACACATACTCAAGAGTGCAAGCACTCGCAAAACCAGTATTTATGAGTATTGTACTCATGAGTACTGTATACTCATGAGTACTGTGTACCCACGAGTACTGTGTACTCTTAAGTACTCATACTCATCAGTACTCACACTTATGAGTACACATACTCATGAGTAGTGTACTCAAGAGTAGTGTACTCACGAGTAGTGTACTCATGAGTACTGTACTCACGAGTAGTGGACTTACCCCTGTACTCACTCGTCATCGTACTCATTTTTTTCTGGGTGTGCACTCACTCATCATCGTACTCACTCCTGAGTTTGAGTACAAATGAGTACAAATGAGTGTACTCACGAGTGAGTACGCCGACCTATGCACACTTGCAGAACACTTACAACATGTTTCCAGCTCTGCACACAACACAAACACTTTCCTGAAACATAAAACCCCTGGTGAAAAAAAGTCCCTACATGACAATAACAGTTCAAAATCTGGTTACAATTCTGAATTTACACTCTATGAGTTGAGGGTTGCCCTGAGCACATGTAAATCTTCAGCTCCAGGGGCAGATAAGATTACATACACCATGATACAACACCTACAACCAGACACTCTTGAAACACTCCTACACCTATACAATAAAATATGGCTTTCGGGGCATATTCCACACCCTTGGAGAGAGGCCATAGTAGTGGCGTTCCTGAAGGAAGGGAAGGACCCTTCCTCTCCCACCAGTTATCGTTATATCGCTTTGAAAAGCTGCCTGTGCAAGCTGCTCGCGAATATGATATATCGCAGGCTCGTGTAATTCTTTGAGTACAACGGTCTTCTCGAGAGCTGCCAGGCAGGCTTTAGGGTGGGGCGATCTACCAACGATCAACTTGTTGCGTTGGAATCCTTCATAAAAGATGTATTTGCTCATAAGCAGTTCTGCCTAACGGTATTCTTTGATCTTGAAAAGGCTTACGACACAGCCTGGCGATATGGCATCCTTAGCGACCTCAAGTCCTTTGGTGTGTCAGGGAACATGTTCAATACCAATTCTAGGTACATGTTCCCCAGGACATTTCGTGTTAAGGTTGGGTCATCCCTGTCCGGGATACATGTGCAGGAAAATGGTGTGCTTCAAGGTGGAGTTCTAAGCTGCACATTGTTTATAGCTAAGATGAACTCCCTCCGAAAGGCATTGCCACCAACCATTTCCTGTTCCATCTATGTAGACGATGTTCAAATATCTTTTAAATCCTGTAACCTGTCAATTTGCGAACGTCAAGTACAGCTTGGTGTTAAGAAGCTTGCTGGATGGGCCGACCTTAACGGTTTTAAACTGAACGCGGGCAAAAGTACTTGTGTTCTGTTCTCCCGCAAGCGCGGGCTTAATGCGGACCCTGAGATTGCTCTTGGCCGTGCATCTATTCCTGTTAAAAGGGAGCACAAGTTTTTAGGTGTCATATTTGATGACAAGCTCACGTTCATACCTCACGTCAAAGCACTTAAACATAAATGCCTCAAAACACTAAACACTCTCAAGGTCCTCTCCCACCAATCCTATGGTGCAGATAAAGAACTGCTTCTCCGGATCTCGGTTAGACTACGGCAGCGTCGTGTATGGGTCGGCATCAAAAACTACACTAAAGATTCTTGACCCAGTACTCCACTTGGGCCTCCGCCTTGCATCGGTTGCGTTCCGCACTAGCCCGGCAAAGAGTCTATACGTTGAATGTAACAAATTGGGCCTTGAGGACCAACGAACGTACATGGACTTGCTCTACGCTTTCACAATTTCATCGATGAACAACCATCCTTTTAAACCTGTTTTTAATGATGCATCCACATCACTAGTGTTTGTAAATCGCCCGTCCATTCCTTTGCCAATCTCACTTAGAGTGAGACCGGAAGCTTCGGATTTCAATATCTCTTTTTCACACATTTACACATCTTCTTTTACTGACGTTTTACCACCCTGGCAGCTTCAACCTGTGTGTAGTGACTTGTATTTCATGAATATTGATAAAACCAGGGTACCACAAACTGTAATTGTGCAGCACTTCTTGTCCCTGCAGTAGAAGTATCAATGTGCAGAGTTTTATAGTGATGCATCAAAAACTGCAACTATAGTGTCTTGCGATGCTCATGGACCAAGCTTTGATGCATGCAGAACCATGAGCACATACACCACAATTTACTCAGCTGAAGCACATGGCATCTTACTTATTGCACAACACATTCTTGAACACAAAATCTCGAAGTCCATCATATATACAGATTCCTTGAGCGTTGTGCGCGCATTGGCATCATACAAGCCATGCAAAAACAGAATTGTCCATTTGGTTTTCAACACTCTCATGTCTATATATGCACAAAAACTTGTTCTGGTGTTGTGCTGGGTTCCAGGCCATGCTGGGATTGCTGGCAATTTGGTTGCGGATCAGAAGGCCGCAGTTGCTGCACTAAGGAACACAGTAGATATAACAATACTACCACAGAGTGACCTTAAGCCACAAATTCTACAACACCTTCGGAGGAAATGGCAAGCACAGTGGAATGAACAGACAGATAACAAACTACACGTAATAAAGCCACACTTGGGACGATACACAACTAACTCACACAACAGACACACGAAAGTCGCATTGGGTAGGCTGCGGATAGGGCACACCCATGCAATCCACTCGTATCTGCTGACGGGATCTTCTGGACCCCACTGCAGCAGGTGCGGAGAGGTCCTATCCATAGTTCACATACTAATCACATGCAAGGCACTTCACACAACACGACAAAAACACTTCAGAGAACTCTTCAGACAACAGATCCCCCTACATCCATCGCTGTTTCTAGGTGACGATGCCATGGTTTCCGTGAAATGTGTGTTTGAGTATTTGTCAGACGTTAAGTTTTTAAACCTAATTTTCTGTCATGCATAATCAAATCTGGCCCTATAGACCAGCCATCACCATTGCCGTTAATTGATTTTATTGTTGTTCTGGCTTTAGTAGCCACTATTTTTTTAGAGATACTTTTGTTTGGCACTCTTTGCCCCAGCTGGACTTGCGCCAAAAAAACTCCAACCATCATCATCATCTTCATCCCTCTTCTTCGTGACTGATGAAGACGAAATAATGAGGTTCTTTTAAAACTCGAGCCGAGAGGACGATGTGGACTCACCCCGATGACCGACGACCGATGCTGGAAGCAGGTGAGGGATGAGGACTGCCCTTCTTGCTGGATATTAGGTTTATTTACATTAGTTACATTACTCCAAGTATCTACACAGGACAGAGGGACGGTTATATTGTCATTCTGCACGCAGCAGCGTGTTCGGCCAAGATCTATACTGAATTAGATCCCTCTCGACCGACCCCGAACAAAACCCAACACTCCGGTTTTGATACCAAAAAAAAAAAAACTCCACAGGGGGCGTACAAGAGCGAAAACCCCTTTTAAATAATTAATATGAGCTATTGATTGGCTACAACAAGCAGCCAATTCTACACACGTCCGCACCAGCGGTCACGTGACACAACACTCTCTCATGCACTCATAGTACGTTTCCCACGCACTTTCTTGAAACCGACCAGCAAGTGCAACCTAAAATCACTGACCGCGCGGAGTAGGCACACTATTTCGTTGAACGGGGCGGCATCTGCTCAAAAGCCATACCGAAGGCTCTTTGCTGGGATAACCTCTTCCCGCGTCCTCGCCGCATTGCCCCGGCGTGCGCGCCGGGACAATGAGGGAGTCGTTGCTAATTCCCTCCCAGACTAAGGGACGTCGCTGCCCGCCGTCTGTCCCCCGGGAAAAGGCGCTCCAAGCCCAGGCGACCATCTTCGAGGCGAATAACCCATGAACGAAAAGTGCCGACGCCGGCTTCGCAAATCCTCAAAAACCGAATGACCGCATACCAGCAGAGATACTCGGGCTAAGCACCCCCGTCTTTTGCCACACAAAAGGAAGGGAACAAAACATTCACTCGGCGGCCCCCAACTTCGCGTCCGGCTCCGGTCTTTTCGGTAAAGGGCGGTTGGGTACAGGGCGTTTCGGTACGGTCTTTTCGGTGCACGGACCTTTCGGGACAAGGGGGTTTCGGGACACGGGCGTTTCGGTACAAAGACGAATTCCGGCGAGCGCTGTAGGCTGCGCCCGTTGTTTACGTGGTGGTTGCAAGCACGCAGTTTGTACCTAATTATCACAAAATGTTGTTGTTCGCAGTTCTGCGTTACTTTAGTCCAGCAGTTGGTCATGCAGCCTTGCCAAAAAACTTCTGTTTATTTGTTGAATATTAGCTAGGATTTTTGTAGCATTTATAAAACCTAATTTTTCATTATTCTGTTTTAGCGACTTATTATCACCAGTATTTTATATAACAAATCAGTGAGAGCATCACCGGGTTTCCTCGCTCGCTTTTTGACGACTTTTTATAGCTTTTGTTTTTTAAAAATCAGTGAGAGTAACTATTTTCTTTTTGCACTTTGTGTAGTTCCTACGACAACGGCTGCCTAAATGAGTGCTACCTCACCGGTAAAGGAACCTGTGAAAGAAATGGCGGTTTTATAAATGATGATTTTATTATGACAAAGAGGTTGCAATTTCTTGGCGTTCTGCATTTGTGTGCGATGCTTTGTTCTGATAACGCAAATACTTGAGGCGTTATTAGCAATGCATCACGGAAGGCGCCTTATGTAACGTGCCGCACGCTTGCGTCCCGGCTTATTCAGAGTTTGCAGGAACTGCGGCGGGTTTACTGTGTTTGCGAATCAGAAGTTGGAAATGCTGTGCAAAGACGTTGAAAGCACTCTGAAATGTTTTCTGCAGCATACTTAGAGTTTTTCACCTTCGCAAGGACTGCTCTTCTGAAATTCTTGACGTTTTACCGCACAGCGGAATTCTCATATTATGGTCGCGAGATCTGAGACCAATGTCACCTGCAGCTCCAGATTCTCAGTACAATTTTCAGCCGCACACCAGTCAAATGATGTCCGCAGAAGCAGGTGTCGGCGCGACATTATACATTGTATATAAAAAAACAAGTGCTGAATGCAACAGGCATGCTGCTGGTTATATTAAACCGCTGCAAGTCAAATCGCGTGGGATGAAGTAAGTGAAAAATCCAGTGTAAAAATTTAGCGCTCCTATTCCGACTGATAATTTGTTTCTAACTGCACTGTTAAACCATTTAATTTATATTTACACATAGTTGTTTACTTAGTTTAACAGCTCGAGAGAGCTCTTAGTGCGTAAGGAATATTTTACGCAGCAATCATGCACATCAACGTAGAGTCTCCGAATAGGGCCGACGTTGGATCGCGGCTCATTGGTACCTCTGAAGTTCACATTCGGTGCTTTTGTGAAAAAGAACTTCGGTACTCCGAAAAAATTTAAAACAATGTCTAAGTAACTGAATAATCGATTCAAAGAACATTTATGCGAAAAGTAAACAAATAAAAGGGGTTGGAGGAACTATCTTCAACAAATGTTCACAGGAGAAATCGCTTGAAAAGTATGCGGATTCGCAATCACAAATAAGAGCACAGATGCTGTCTGTAAAAAAAATAGATGCTAAAGATCCTGCACAAAGGCAAATCAAAACAAAAACAAACTGTAATGTTCGCAAACTGAAAACTCCTTAAAACCCGTTAATTTTTTATATTGGACCGAGATTTTGGACCGAAGGGGCTGCTGAGTCCGGATGGACGTTCGGCCTGGGGGTCAGCCTCCTGTCTTCCCAGAATTCTGTGGGACGCGCTGGAAGTACGGAAGGAGGGTGCATGGACCATTGATGAGCCCAAGATAGACTATCGTCTTTAAAAAAATACTAATGGTGCACATCAAGGTGCCATTTATCTCTCATAAGAATAAAACCCCACCAAATTATCACAGGATAATTTTGGGCACAACCATCTCAAAATCACAAGCGACCGCAAAAAATATATCGATCGAGGTTGCAGAAAACATTGCAGATAGCATTTAATATTGTACTAGAGACGTTTCAACTTCCAATTCACAAAAAACAGTAAACCCAGAATATTAACTGCTAGCGTTGATAAGGCCGAAACGAAAGCGTGCGACAATGTACAACAGGTGCCTTCGCTAATGAATTGATAATGACTCAGCATGTGCGTTGCGTTATCAGGAGAAAGCAACGTCCACAAATACGGAATGTCAAAATACTGTAAAATCTTCTTCATCACTACGTTGGAAAGATACATATTCGATGGGCCCTGCGGTGTTGCTTCATTACGCACGCTGTTATTGTAGTTTCTGAAAGTGGAAAAAATAGTTACTGTAGATAAATATTGATAAAATAAGCTAGAGGAAATACCTGATGATACTGTAACTAAAGAGACGAAGTAATAAAGAAGCTATACGTTTTCTGGCTACTCTTACACAAAATAGATAGGCATTTTTTTGGCATGGCCACATATTTTACTGGACACTGAAATATGAGCAACAACCGCTATAATAAACAGCATCGATTTGCCTGCTTCCAACTCCCACGTTAAAAACGCACGCGAATTTTGCTGCCTCGAACGCTCACTCGAATTCGTTTTTGTACCGAAACGACAAGTACCGAACCGCCCTATACCGAAATGTCCTGTACGGAAACACCCGTGTCCCGAAATGTCCGTGTACCGAAAAGCCCATACCGAAACACCCTGTACCGAACTGCCCTGTACCGAAAAGACCTACACCCCTTCGCATCCACGTGGTTGCATGAAAGGAACGCTCCCTGACCGCCACTGGCGGAGGCGATGTTGATACATGAGCCAGCAGCGGCTTACATTCATTAAATGAAGAGCAGGAACTTAACAGGTGCTACACTTAAAGGCTCGGATATCTGCAGTTCGGATAAAGCGAAGTGGCACTAATACAGATTTTGGACCTTGATAATTTTGCAGCTTGCAGCTTAGCTACTTTTATTTTTCTCCGAGAATATGCAATGTAGTTATGAATACACCTCTCATCTTGCTGCATGGTTTAGAAGACTGCTGGATAACTTGCTTTGCAAATTTTTCCAGCGTGTTACGAGAGCGTAACCATTGCTAAGGGCAGCAGGAGAGCTCACCGAAACTGGTCACTCACCATCAACAAACTTTATTGTTCGGAATTGCATTTGAGCACGAATATATGCAGTTTATTCGCGCAACGACCGACACGTTTTCGCTCGTCTTTTTGACGACTTTACTTTCCCAGAAAATGCGAGAGACAAAGACAGTCACTCGTCATAGTTCAATGAAAACCCAGCGATTCGAGCGAGTTCATCAACCACGTCACCAGACTATCCTTTTTCGACGCCACTTAAAAAGCACAGATCAAACAGGGAGGAGGGGGCGGGCGGGAGTGTAGGTGGGTCGCTTCGGTAGAATATTTTTTTTTCCTTCAGCTGGCCCCCATTGCCCTCTTTAGAAGAAATTTGTCATGGTGCTCAATGTCGTGATAGCCACGGTGTATCAACGGCCAAGCCGATGGTGCGCAAGCTAGTCGCAATCAGCCATTCCCATGTCATGGAACTCTGCCTGTCTCCAACCTCTCTTACACGCGGCGGCGTCTCGCGACAGGTGCGCCTTCGTGGAACACGGCCGGACTCAAAAACTATCTCCCTGAGTGGGAAAAGACCGTGGAGTCTGGCCGTGTCTGGACTTAGTTGCTGTAACAAGGAAAACCTCGGAGAGGGGTGGGAAGAACTAGCTAAAATGTATTATTATCGGATTTATAATAGCGTAAACAGAGATAAATTGTAGGGCGGAATTTTGATAAATACTAAAGAAAAAGTCATAAATAAAACGTACAGAAGATATACAAAAATAAAAATAATAGAAACAACAAAAGGAATAAAATTGCGTTTTCAAAAAGTACAACAAAGAATGAAATGAAAAGCCCGAAAATAACGGGGGAAACAAAAATAAAAATACCAATAACAGGCCAACTGTGTTACGCCTTGCATTTGCATTTGCTCAAAAATGCTTATTAGAATGAACCGATGGCTTACTGGCAGTTTTTGTTACAGAAGGGGATACAACACTCCAGCAAGATGGAACAAATTTTAAAAAAGTATCAACGTAAGGTTTTGTGGAATCATTTTGCCCAAACAGGTTCCCCGGACCATTTGTTTCGAGGCCACACGTTCCGGGACCATGTGTTGCTACTTTAAAGTTCGGACCATTTGTTCCGGGACACTTACCAGGCGCGTCAGGCCGGAATGTCCCTGCATCGAAATGTCCGCACCGAAACGTGCTTCACCGAAATGTCTGGATCCTTGTGTAGGGCACATCGGTGCAAGACATCTCACTGCACAGACATATCGGTGTACGGGCATATCGGTCCATGGACATTTCTGTGTATAAGTTTTTCGGCCACCGAATGATCCGGTACTTGTTAGTTTGAAATAGCCGTTTTTGTATTTCCGCATAAAGGGACGTATGAAAAACAATCTTGCCAAGTGATTGCAGTTTTAGATTAATTGACCCTTTGCAAAAAAGCAGAAACAGCTGAGAATTCAGCGGTGGTAACACTGGAGGTGAACGCTACGACGCCATCAGAAAGAAAGCAGGTCTCAGCAACTACAGTTAACTAAAAAGTAAGTGCATTCTGGAATTTTTTAAATTAAATCATGGATGACACTGACGTTTCTCTTTCTTTATTAGTTTGTTCTGAATACAGTCTGTTTTCTTGCTTGTGGGAACCATAAGCAGTCGCTTATGCGGGTAACTTCCACCTTTGTAGAAAGATTACGTAGAACCGGCCGTACACTGATGGTTCCTAAATCATAGGCTCCTGACAACACCCCTTTTGCTAATCGGAATTTTGTGTGCTATATTTCAAGGCACTCTGTAGTACCCTGAATGTTCTAAGCCATTCCTAAAATCTCAGTGGCGCACAGAACACGCTAAGGCAGCCTTAAAAGAGTTTCGCCAGTATTTCCTCCCTCCTTTATGGGATACAAAGTTCTCTTCGTATCCCTCGGCTTGTTTCTTCTCATATGCTTGAGTGCCTACACCGACCATTTTTGGTTATTAGTAGAAACTTGCAAGCTAAGTTTCTAAGTTCAGTACTGTCTCCTGGCTTAATGTTGCTAGCTTACTGAATTCTCCAGAATTGCTCCTCAAGTTTCTTCTCATCCATTTTTATGTCGGTCTTTCTCTGTGTATGTTATATCTCTGCGAATAGACGGCTCTTTATTATGGGTGCTAAAACATTAGTTTAGATTTTATAACTGCTGATCGACAACATGGCGTTTATGGAACAGAAGGGGTAGCAGGATTCATGCACAAAACATGTGCGCAAAGGATTCATCCACAACACACGCCGGCAAAGTGGGTGTTTTTAAAGGAACAGAGAGCAATTAAAGAACGCTAGGAAAAAAACGCCGCAATACTAAGGAAAGGCGTATACGCAATGTGACTAATTTGCGTGAAAGAATTGCGTAAAATTCTGCACGGTGTAGGGTTTGAGCCAGCGTCTTCTGGAATGCGAGATGAGCCCGAAACCCCTGGTCAAACCAAGTTTCTATTGTTTTATGTTTTGTAAGCCATATATACCCAATGTGTCACCGTTTTCTTATTGGGTGCGCTGGTAGAAGATGTGAGGAGTCGACTCAAGCTTACAAACAACTCCACCGAATCTACAGGGCCAAGGTGACAAAGGGGGTGGCCGTCTGATGCGTGGCTTTCGCAGACCAGAGCGGTAAGAATGAGTCAGAGCCTTGAACGAACAACAACAAGGACTTATATTTAGACAGGAAAAACACGGTACAAGCATGAACACAAGTAGCGTTAAAGAGAGGTAACTCAAAACGAATACAATTGCGGGAAACAGTTCAAATACAAAAGTACAACAGGGAGCTTTGCCCAGGAATACTACGAGGTAAAAGAAGCAACTAAACGAACGACAGTTCGATGCATATGAGAGACAGAGTTCCACAGTATTCACTTACCGGGCTGGTCGTTGCACCAATGTGGGAGGCGATTCCGCTACCTGGTAAGCGTGGCTTCATGGTAGGCCATGCCGCCCGAGACGATCACGGTGATTCGAGGCCCTAGATTACGTTGGAGTACTCCAGGGCACGCGTCACCGATGGTGTGATGCATAAACTGGCAGAAGCCGTTGTCACATCACGATGTTCAAACGTAGCTGATTTGCTTCGGCACGGCTTCTATTTTTATAACTGTGCCGGCACGGAGAGAAAGGGTATAACGCACAACGCGCCTGCCGCCGTCGAGCGAACCCCTTCCCGGTTTCTCCATTCTGGAATCATCGGCGCGCCTTAGCACTGACAAAGCTACGCTCGCCCCCTCGAAAGAACTCGAAGCTTCGGTGAAAGCTGAGCGGCGGATCTTTTATTTTGGTATTCTCTTGCCGGCGAGCCGGCGAGTAAGCGGCGTTACCGCCACTTCGTTCGAGAGAGTTCCAGTGTTTTCTCGGGCGAATAGAACCGAACTCAATGAATCGGACGACTGTAAAAAGAATTAGGCGCTGTAAAATAATGCGAAAAAGCTATAGAGTACTTGTGGACGTCGTACGCTCGAGTTTGTGACACTGATATTTGTAATAACTGTTAACAGATCGTAGTGGGTAGAATAAAAACAAAAAGAACTAATAACAACTATGCCCCTAGTCAGGTGGCAATGATACACGGGCATAAAATCATTGTGGTCGTAAAACCCCGATTGATAATTCATATTTTAGCGTATGTAGGATCCAGAATCGAAAATAAGCAAGGTATTTATTGACCCATGGTGATGAACAGTGTATCAGATGATTTTGTACAAACGAGTATTATCGTGACCGAAGGTTTTGTCACTAGAAATATGCCGGGTTTCAAGTTTTGCACTTATTCTGAATCCTGTTTTTTGTCGGCCTAGTTTAAAGGATACTGCGTTTCAGAGGGAAAGCTTGACTGCGTACATATTTTAAGGTCTTTCATCGCATCGCAAGGACTATCAGCCGCAGACGCGCAAGCTACCATTTTTTTTTCTTACAGCTTAACTTGCTTGGAGCTTCTTTGCTCCAAGAAGCTTGGAGATTCTTGGCGATGAAAAAAACGCAGGTTGGTGATTTATATAAAACAAAGTGGCCCCAGAACACGTACTTGAGGAACACACTGAAACTTATAAAAAGAAAAAGGAAACGCGCATGCAATTCGGACAAAGTGGGTTGTTTCATACAAGAAACTGAATAGTGTTAATGATGAGCCATGCATTCCAAATAATTACAGTTCTGCAAAGCTTAATTTGTCCTTTCTTAATTAGTCGTTAGCAATTAGCGTGGAAGACATAATGATGAGTGGTTACACGAAAAATGTATTGACAAAAAGAATTAGGCGAATTACCATAGGTTTTTTTGTGAGTTTGCTGAAAATAGGCAGGGCTCGTATTGAACGGCAGCTACACACGAGGAAAAAAGAAACCTTCTTGAATACATTGTCCCCTTTTTCTTTGTCAGGCAGATTAGAAAGACCACCAGCTTCGAAAATAGTGTTAACAATGCTGGCCAGAATGCTAGAATATTGACGAGCAACTGCTTTGATACTCGAAACAAGAATATTGTTTACCCGTAGTTTGTACTGGCAATCTATCGGCGGTATGATTATATTTAAAATATTTTTGTTTCCGGCTGCCATAAATTCTTGTTGTTTTTTACTCCAAAGATTGTACTGCCCTTTATTTTAGGCCATTCGCTCTTTTCAGAAGAAAGAATATTTTACTTCATGGTAACAAATACATTTTTTTTGAAGCCGCACCACGAGAGTATACAAGAGTTACAAACACTGATTAGAAAAGCATTTGGATATCGCATGTGTACTTCACATGCGGCCAAATATTCCTTGACACGTGTGTAACGGAAACGTACGCCAAATAAAACCAATTTGGTATGTTCGCAAATGAGCCTGACAAGGACGTTTTGAACAAACAAATCCTCACGCGTGTCCTGAGGTAATTTACTGCAAGGCGTAGGCTTGTTTTGGGATTGTACCTTCCACAGTTTAACTGCATTTTTTGTGTCAGAGTATTGTCGAAAAGTCATTTTCGAGACGGGATTACCTGTCGAGGCCGGCCTGCGTTGAATCAATTTTTAGGAAGCATACTTCTAGCAACCTTTTTCCTGCTTTTTTATGCACGTGCCTCAAGGTGAAATTCTAATGTGGCTATTTTTAATCAGCTCGGGGTGTCAGTGACTCCAGAGCTAGTTAAGATTGGTGTGCGGGAAGATTGTTTTACTGGTTGCCAGGGACAAAAAACGTAAGATAGCACATGTATGTATTTTCTCAAGGGTATACACTGCAGTACTGACCGAATGCCTTGCGTGGGAGCCGATGTCAGAACCCATTCTCTGGTGTAGTTATCTTTAAACTTGAAGCAGGTGTACAGGTAAGTTAAGGAAATTGCAATTTTTTGTTGATCTCATATCGCGGCGACTCCCTTTTTGTACACAATACCGTAGAATGAGGGTGCCAGTATTGCCGCGTTTGTAGCGGTTTGCAAAGAGACCATGACGATTAAATTGAATTATGTAAATAAACTACTGTTATGGAATTAACCTATCTTTTTCAGGTTTCAGGTGTTCAGACTTTATTGAAAAATATTTCCATATAGGAAAAGCACAATGGCAATTATTATTACAGAAGGAGGTCCCAGAGTTTACAGTGTACAGAGGACCTCCTGCGCTGAGTACAAAAGAAACGCACGCACAGGCAGCAGAGCGTTACAGAATAAGTGAAGCGATATTTGGCAAACAACAAAAAACATCAATACAAAAAAATTAACAGATATATTCAAAGAATGGGTTACACGTAGTAAAGCAAGAATAATGGACATTGATTAACGGCAAACTGTTTACCAGGAGTAATTTTTTTAGCATTTATGAAATAAGCGTTCAGAGTTGATGAATTTTATGTTTGTGGGTAATGAATTCCGAAGAATTATTCTTCAAAGGTGACTGTTTGTTTCCCGTAATTATTGCGCTCTTTTGGTAGTAGCATATTGTTTTGTTGCGCGAATCTGGTAATATTGGTGTTTAGTAATTGTGGGGCAGAAATATTATTAACGACAGTGCCTTTATTTCTAATTCGATGAATTAGAAGGCAGAGCTTTATTTGTAGTGAGTATGTGAATGGAAGAATGTTCAGATATTGGTAGATTGGGAGGGGAGATGTTTGAACAGGATTGAATGTAACCGGGCGTACTGATTGGTTTTGCAAGTGTTCAAGGCGAGATATGTGAGTTTTGTAGGTGTTTCCCCAGGAAGATAGACAGTATGTGAGGTGGCTGTGTATGAAAGCGTAATACATTGACAGAATAACATGCTGCTTGAAATAATTCGCGAGATTTTAATATTACGCGTATACCAAAACCAATATATTTATCAAGGGACATGGCATGTTTGTTTATTTTACATGAGAGCCAAGCACGACTCCTTGAAACGTGGCCGTATTTGATACATAAATCACGTGGTTACCTCGAATAATGCTCGGAACTAAAAAGGTTTGCTTATGATGGGTATGAAAAACCAAGAAGCATGTTTTTGTGGATTTATGTGCAGAGCATTATCGTTACACCATGACACAACGTTTACCAGGTCCTTGTTAAGTCGTCTCGTTATGTTCGTAAGGTGCAGAAAACGACGCTGTTTAATACAAATCAAGTGACAGGTAAAATAAAGCTCCGAAAGTGATCTATTTGAGTGTGCTTTGTACAGTAAATAACAATCATAAGCGAAAACGTTTATGGAAACACTTTCACTATTAGGAATGTTATTGGCATATTTATAAAAAGAGCAAAGCGTTATACAGAATCCAGCGGTGCAACAAATTTACCATCAGAAGGGCGAAAATTGCACTTGCTAGCTAAACAAATTGAGTAAAGTTGTTTAAAAAGAATGATTGTCATACAAATACAATAGGTTCAATCTTTAGGCTACGGTGCTTAAGAATTATTAGTTGATCATTTTATCAACTGCTGTTTCGAAATCTACAGTGGTGGAATCTCCAGAGAAACGGCGATGTAGATGTGGTGAAATGTAATGTGCACACTTTTTATGTTCGTCTCGCAAAAATAATGTTTCCGAAAGTTATGCTGAAATCAGCCTAAAAACGAGTTACACTCAAGGAGTGGCGCGAGGTTGTAATAAGTGGCGTGCTCTGAAATTTACCAAGCCGTGAAAGTTACCCTGACAGGCAAGCAATTTAGATAAGAGTTCTTATTTTAATACTTGAATAGAGGACATGTACCTTTAAGTCGATTGTTGCAGCGGAACACTGGAAAAATTGAAAAAAAGGTGCAACAGAATTATGAATGAGTTCAATTATCTGTTTCTTTAGAAAACTGGCATTAGGTTATAAATGCCACAACTGAAAGCAGATTTAAGGTTACGATAGAACGTCATAATACTCACAGCGAATTTTGCAACATTTTTAATGTTAAAACGTTACAATCACCTAATTGCAGTAAAACATCAGTGGCACAACTAAAAAGCAACTTTCCAAATACCTACGTTAGCAAACGAATATTCGTCGCTGTAATTGACCTGTTGTTACGATGTCCAAAACAAATACAGTAATATCTCGTTAACTCGAAGTAGTAAAAACAGGGAAATATTTTGGAATAAGCGGACTTTGGAGATAAGCAAAGCTGCGCGAATTGCCATGAAATGTGGAGTTCTCCGGGGAACGCGTGCACTCAGTACATTTTTTTTATTGCAAAAGAGACCCGCTCTCTCCATTGGCTTTTCCCCCGCACGATAAACCTTTATCTTCTAGTACACAGTACCTCTGCGCATGTCTCTACCGTAACAAGACGTGCCACAGGATTGCCTGACAAAGTTTATGTGCCTCTTGGCTCAGGCTTCACGTTCGGGGAAAACATCGGCTTTGTGGTGGGTGCGGATAAACGAGAAAAAAATTGAGGGGCTTTGGCGCGGCAGCATCGCGCGAATCATGTGAAACAATCCGCCGTGGCGAAATTTTTGTTCCACTCTTAGTCAAGATTTCGAGATATGCGCAGGTTGGCCCGAAAATGCTTCGGAATAAAGGGAAATAAATACATGGGACGTCAAGGAAATCGTTCGGTGCCACGCAAAATTTCGACGTAACCGATTTTTCAAGGTACGCGAGTTCCACTTAAAGAGGTATTAATGTATGTTTTATTTAGTATAGCTATTTTAAAAGTCTTCGTTGGGTTTTTTTAGAGAAGCAATGGGGTCGCGTTATTTAAAAAAGCCTTTTGCTTCTTTTGGGTCTTTGCAATAGGCGCCTGAAATATTTTTGCATTCGCTGGGGCGGGATTACTCCTTTTTGTGTTTTGCGTCACAAAATAAGCGTTTATTTATGCTTAGCAGTGTTTAGTTAAGATACAAAGCAAGGTGAGCGTTGCTTACTTGAGACTACAGCTAAGCGAATCTTTTTACTTTTGAAATAACCTTTTTAAACACATACCAGTTTAGCTCAACTTTAGAATTGAAAAAGCCGGTCTTGTAAGTATCAATAAAACTTTCAAGATCAGCGCTAAAATAAAGGTAGTGGGCTTTGGCATGTTTTTTTTATTCTTTTGCTGTGTGTGAGGCCCAGTGTAAGATGAGCCTATAAGTTGATATGAATAAATAATTTTTCGCGTCACACAAAAAGAAATAATATGTCAAACCGAGGATTGCTTGCATCTGTGAAGACGAAATGTAGTGTGCTAGTCGGCAACATCAAGTACTGAGATGTAACTAATCTAAACGTTTACTAAAACCACCAAATAACAATATTTATCCATATAGCTAAAATCCTCGCTAAGTCCCAACTTAAAAAATGCCGTGGTTTTTGCGGTAATTGTATAATAAAGGGGAGCACGTTACCGTATATTTGTTTTACTGAATAAATTTATATTACGCCAATCATGCACTTCACCTGTAATCAACTTGCTTGCAAATTAAATCTTTTGTCTTACGTCCTATCTTTTGTCTTACGTCTTACGTCCTAGCGGTGGTAACACTGGAGGTGAACGCTACGACGCCATCAGAAAGAAAGCAGGTCTCAGCAACTACAGTTAACTAAAAAGTAAGTGCATTCTGGAATTTTTTAAATTACATCATGGATGACACTGACGTTTCTCTTTCTTTGTTAGTTTGTTCTGAATACAGTCTGTTTTCTTGCTTGTGGGAACCATAAGCAGTCGCTTATGCGGGTAACTACCACCTTTGTAAAAAGATTACGTAGAACCGGCCGCACACTCATGGTTCCTAAATCATCGGCTCCTGACAACACCCCTTTTGCTAATCGGAATTTTGTGTGCTATATTTCAAGGCACTCTATAGTACCCCGAATGTTCTAAGCCATTCCTAAAATCTCAGTGGCGCACAGAACATGCTAAGGCAGCCTTAAAATAGTTTCGCCAGTATTTCCTCCCTCTTTTATGGGATACAAAGTTCTCTTCGTATCCCTCGGCTTGCTTCTTCTCATATGCTTGAGTGCCTACACCGACCATTTGTTGGTATTAGTAGGAACTTGCAAGCTAAGTTTCTAAGTTCAGTACTATCTCCAGGCTTAATGTTCCTAGCTTACTGAATTCTCTAGAATTGCTCCTCAAGTTTCTTCTCATCCATTTTTATGTCCGTCTTTCTGTGTGTACGTTTTATCTCTGCGAATAGACGGCTCTTTATTATGGGTGCTAAAACATTAGTTAAGATTTTATAACTGCTGATCGACAACATGGCGTTTATAGAACAGAAGGGGTAGCAGGATTCATGCACAAAACATGTGCGCAAAGGATTCATCCACAACACACGCGGGCGAAGTGGTTGTTCTTAAAGGAACAGAGAACAATTAAAGAACGCTAGGGAAAAAACGCCGCAATACTCAGGAAAGGCGTATACGCAATGTGACTAATTTGCGTGAAAGAATTGCGTAAAATACTGCACGGTGTAGGGTTTGAGCCAGCGTCTTCTGGAGTGCGAGATGAGCCCGAAACCCCTGGTCAAACCAAGTTTCTATTGTTTTATGTTTTGCAAGCCATATATACCCAATGTGTCACCGTTTTCTTATTGGGTGCGCTGATAGAAGATGTGAGGAGTCGACTCAAGCTTACAAACAACTCCACCAAATCTACAGGGCCAAGGTGACAAAGGGGGTGGCCGTCTGATGCGTGGCTTTCGCTGACCAGAGCGGTAAGAATGAGTCAGAGCCTTGAACGAACAACAACAAGGACTTATATTTAGACAGGAAAAACACGGTACAAGCATAAACACAAGTAGCGTTAAAGAGAGGTAACTCAAAACGAATACAATTGCGGGAAACAGTTCAAATACAAAAGTACAAGAGGGAGCTTTGCCCAGGAATACTACGAGGTAAAAGAAGTAACTAAAAGAACGACAGTTCAATGCATATCAGAGACAGAGTTCCACAGTATTCACTGACCGGAGTGGTCGTTGCACCAATGTGGGAGGAGATTCGGCTACCTGGGAAGCGTGGCTTCATGGTAGGCCAGGCCGCCCGAGACGATCACGGTGATTCGAGGCCTTAGAAAACGTTGGAGTACTCCAGGGCACGCGTCACCGATGGTGTGATGCATAAACTGGCAGAAGCCGTCGTCACATCACGATGTTCAAACGTAGCTGATTTGCTTCGGCACGGCTTCTATTTTTATAACTGTGCCGGCACGGAGAGAGAGGGTACAACGGACAACGCGCCTGCCGCCGTCGAGCGAACCCCTTCCCTCTTTCTCTATCATGGAATCATCGGCGCGCCTTAGCACTGACAAAGCTACGCTCGCCCCCTCGAAAGAACTCGAAGCTTCGGTGAAAGCTGAGCGGTGGATCTTTTATTTTGGTATTCTCTTGCCGGCGAGCCGGCGAGTAAGCGGCGTTACCGCCACTTCGTTCGAGAGAGTTCCAGTGTTTTCTCGGGCGAATAGAACCGAACTGAATGAATCGGACGACTGTAAGAAGAATTAGGCGCTGTAAAATAATGCGAAAAGCTATAGAGTACTTGTGGACGTCGTACGCTCGAGTTTGTGACACTGATATTTGTAATAACTGCTAACAGATCGTAGTGGGTAGAATAAAAACAAAAAGAACTCATTTGGAATTTGGCAAACAAAAACAATAACAACTATGCCCGCTAGTCAGATGGCAATGATACACGGGCATAAAATCATTGTGGTCGTAAAACCCCGAATGATAATTTGATATTTAGCGTACGTAGGATCGAGAATCGAAACTAAGCAAGGTATTTATAGACCCATGGTGATGAACAGTGTATCAGATGATTTTGTACAAACGAGTATTATCGTGACCGAAGGTTTTGTCACTAGAAATATGCCGGGTTTAAAGTTTTACACTTATTCTGAATCCCGTTTTTTGTCGGCCTAGTTTAAAGGATACTGCGTTTCAGAGGGAAAGCTTGACTGCGTGCATATTTCAAGTTCTTTCATCGCATCGCAAGGACTTTGAGCCGCAGACGCGCAAGCTACCATTTTTTTTTTCTTACAGCTTAACTTGCTTGGAGCTTCTTTGCTCCAAGAAGCTTGGAGCTTCTTGGAGATGAAAAAAACGCACGTTGGTAATTTATATAAAACAAAGTGGCCCCAGAACACATATTTGAGGAACACATTGAAACTTATAAAAAGAAAAAGAAAACGCGCATGCAATTCGGACAAAGTGGGTTGTTTCATACAAGAAACTGAATGGTGTGAATGATAAGCCATGCATTCCAAATAATTACAGTTCTGCAAAGCTTAATTAGTCCTTTCTTAATTAGTCGTTAGCAATTAGCGTAGAAGACATAATAATGAGTGGTTACCCAAAAAATGTATTGACAAAAAGAAAATAGGCGAATTACCATAGGTTTCTTTGTGAGTTTGCTGCAAATAGGCAGGGCTCGTATTGAACGGCAGCTACACACGAGGAAAAAACAAACCTTCTTGAATACAAGGTCCGCTTTTTTTCGTCTGGCAGATTAGAAAGAGCACCAGCTTCGAAAATAGTGTTAACAATGCTGGCCAGAATGCTAGAATATTGACGAGCAACTGCTTTGATACTCGAAACAAGAATATTGTTTACCCGTATTTTGTACTGGCAATCTATCGGCGGTATGATTTATATTTAAAATATTTTTGTTTCCGGCTGCCATAAATTCTTGTTGTTTTTTACTCCAAAGATTGTACTGCCCTTTATTTTAGGCCATTCGCTCTTTTCAGAAGGAAGAATATTTTACTTCATGGTAACAAATACATTTTTTTGAAGCCGCACCACGAGAGTATACAAGAGTTACAAACACTGATTAGAAAAGCATTTGGATATCGCATGTGTACTTCACATGTGGCCAAATATTCCTTGACACGTGTGTAACGGTAACGTACGCCAAATAAAACCAATTTGGTATGTTCGCAACTGAGCCTTACAAGGACGTTTTGAACAAACAAATCCTCACGCGTGTCCTGAGGTAATTTACTGCAAGGCGTAGGCTTGTTTTGGGATTGTACCTTCCACAGTTTAACTGCATTTTTTGTGTCAGAGTATTGTCGAAAAGTCATTTTCGAGACGGGATTACCTGTCGAGGCCGGCCTGCGTTGAATCAATTTTTAGGAAGCATACTTCTAGCAACCTTTTTCCTGCTTTTTTATGCACGTGCCTCAAGGTGAAATTCTAATGTGGCTATTTTTAATCAGCTCGGGGTGTCAGTGACTCCAGAGCTAGTTAAGATTGGTGTGCGGGAAGATTGTTTTACTGGTTGCCAGGGACAAAAAACGTAAGATAGCACATGTATGTATTTTCTCAAGGGTATACACTGCAGTACTGACCGAATGCCTTGCGTGGGAGCCGATGTCAGAACCCATTCTCTGGTGTGGTTATCTTTAAACTTGAAGCAGGTATACAGGTAAGTTAAGGAAATTGCAATTTTTTGTTGATCTCATATCGCGGCGACTCCCTTTTTGTACACAATACCGTAGAATGAGGGTGCCAGTATTGCCGCGTTTGTAGCGGTGTGCAAAGAGACCATGACGATTAAAAAGAATCGTGTAAATAAACTACTGTAATGAAATTAACCTATCTTTTTCAGGTTTCAGGTGTTCAGACTTTATTGAAAAATATTTCCATATAGGAAAAGCACAATGGCAATTATTATTACAGAAGGAGGTCCCAGCGTTTAGAGTGTACAGGGGACCTCCTGCGCTGAGTACAAAAGAAACGCACACACAGGCAGCAGAGCGTTACAGAATAGGTGAAGCGATATTTGGCAAACAACAAAAAACATCAACACAAAATATTTAAACAGATAAATTCAAAGAATGGGTAGGACGTAGTAAAGCAAGAATAATGGACATTAATTAACGGCAAACTGTTGAGGAGAAGTAATTTTTTGAGCATTTATAAAATAAGCGTTCAGTGTTGATGAATTTCATGTTTGTGGGTAATGAATTCCAAAGAATTATTCTTCAAAGAGGACTGTTTGTTTCCCGTAATTATTGCGCTCTTTTGGTAGTAGCATATTGTTTTGTTGCGCGAATCTGGTAATATTGGTGTTTAGTAATTGTGGGGCAGAAATATTATTAACGACAGTGCCTTTATTTCTAATTCGATGAATTAGAAGGCCGAGCTTTATTTGTAGTGAGTATGTGAATGGAAGAATGTTCAGATATTGGTAGATTGGGAGGGGAGATGTTTGAACAGGATTGAATGTAACCGGGCGTACTGATTGGTTTTGCAAGTGTTCAAGGCGAGATATGTGAGTTTTGTAGGTGTTTCCCCAGGAAGATAGACAGTATGTGAGGTGGCTGTGTATGAAAGCGTAATACATTGACAGAATAACATGCTGCTTGAAATAATTCGCGAGATTTTAATATTACGCGTATACCAAAACCAATATATTTATCAAGGGACATGGCATGTTTGTTTATTTTACATGAGAGCCAAGCACGACTCCTTTAAACGTGGCCGTATTTGATACATAAATCACGTGGTTACCTCGAATAATGCTCGGAACTAAAAAGGTTTGCTTATGATGGGTATGAAAAACCAAGAAGCATGTTTTTGTGGATTTATGTGCAGAGCATTATCGTTACACCATGACACAACGTTTACCAGGTCCTTGTTAAGTCGTCTCGTTAAGTTCGTAAGGTGCAGAAAACGACGCTGTTTAATACAAATCAAGTGACAGGTAAAATAAAGCTCCGAAAGTGATCTATTTGAGTGTGCTTTGTGCAGTAAATAACAATCATAAGCGAAAACGTTTATGGGAACACTTTCACTATTAGGAATGTTATTGGCATATTTATAAAAAGAGCAAAGCGTTATACAGAATCCAGCGGTGCAACAAATTTACCATCAGAAGGGCGAAAATTGCACTTGCTAGCTAAACAAATTGAGTAAAGTTGTTTAAAAAGAATGATTGTCATACAAATACAATAGGTTCAATCTTTAGGCTACGGTGCTTAAGAATTATTAGTTGATCATTTTATCAACTGCTGTTTCGAAATCTACAGTGGTGGAATCTCCAGAGAAACGGCGATGTAGATGTGGTGAAATGTAATGTGCACACTTTTTATGTTCGTCTCGCAAAAATAATGTTTCCGAAAGTTATGCTGAAATCAGCCTAAAAACGAGTTACACTCAAGGAGTGGCGCGAGGTTGTAATAAGTGGCGTGCTCTGAAATTTACCAAGCCGTGAAAGTTACCCTGACAGGCAAGCAATTTAAATAAGAGTTCTTATTTTAATACTTGAATAGAGGACATGTACCTTTAAGTCGATTGTTGCAGCGGAACACTGGAAAAATTGAAAAAAAGGTGCAACAGAATTATGAATGAGTTCAATTATCTGTTTCTTTAAAAAACTGGCATTAGGTTATAAATGACACAACTGAAAGCAGGTTTAAGGTTACGATAGAACGTCATAATACTCACAGCGAATTTTGCAACATTTTTAATGTTAAAACGTTACAATCACCTAATTGCAGTAAAACATCAGTGGTACAACTAAAAAGCAACTTTCCAAATACCTACATTAGCAAACGAACATTCGTCGCTGTACATGACCTGTTGTTACGATGTCCAAAAGAAATACAGTAATATCTCGTTAACTCGAAGTAGTAAAAACAGGAAATATTTTGGAATAAGCAGACTTTGGAGATAAGCAAAGCTGCGCGAATTCCCATTAAATATGGAGTTCTCCGGAGAACGCGTGCACTCAGTACATTTTTTTTTATTGCAAAACAGACCCGCTCTTTCTATTGGGTTTTCCCTCGCACGATAAACCTTTATCTTCTAGTACACAGTACCTCTGCGCATGTCTCTACCGTAACAAGACGTGCCACAGGATTGCCTGACAAAGTTTATGTGCCTCTTGGCTCAGGCTTCACGTTCGGGGAAAACATCGGCTTTGTGGTGGGTGCGGATAAACGAGAAAAAAATTGAGGGGCTTTGGCGTGGCAGCATCGCGCGAATAATGTGAAACAATCCGCCGTGGCGAAATTTTTGTTCCACTCTTAGTCAAGATTTCGAGATATGCGCAGGTTGGCCCGAAAATGCTTCGGAATAAAGGGAAATAAATACATGGGACGTCAAGGAAATCGTTCGGTGCCACGCAAAATTTCGACGTAACCGATTTTTCAAGGTATGCGAGTTCCACTTAAAGAGGTATTAATGTATGTTTTATTTAGTATAGCTATTTTAAAAGGCTTCGTTGGGTTTTTTTAGAGGTCGCGTTATTTAAAAAAGCCTTTTGCTTCTTTTGGGTCTTTGCAATAGGCGCCTGAAATATTTTTGTATTCGCTGCGGCGGGATGACTCCTTTTTGTGTTTTGCGTCACAAAATAAGCGTTTATTTATGCTTAGCAGTGTTTAGTTACGATACAAAGCAAGGTGAGCGTTGCTTACTTGAGACTACAGCTAAGCGGATCTTTTTACTTTTGAAATACCCTTTTTAAACACATACCAGTTTAGCTCAACTTTAGAATTGAAAAAGCCGGTCTTATAAGTATCAATAAAACTTTCAAGATCAGCGCTAAAATAAAGGTAGTGGGCTTTGGCATGTTTTTTTATTCTTTTGCTGTGTGTGAGGCCCAGTGTAAGATGAGCCTATAAGGTGAAATGAATAAATAATTTTTCGCGTCACACAAAAAGAAATATTATGTCAAACAGAGGATTGCTTGCATCTGTGAAGACGAAAAGTAGTGTGCTAGTCGGCAACACCAAGTACTGAGATGTAACTAATCTAAACGTTTACTAAAACCACCAAATAACAATACTTATCCATATAGCTAAAATCCTCGCTAAGTCCCAACTTAAAAAATGCCGTGGTTTTTGCGGTAATTGTATAATAAAGTGGAGCACGTTACCGTATATTTGTTTTACTGAATAAATTTATATTACGCCAATCATGCACTTCACCTGTAATCAACTTGCTTGCAAATTAAATATTTTGTCTTACGTCCTTTTCATGTCTCTATTTCATTTTCCAGCATATATTTCTTGAAGGACCCGAACCACATAGTCCGTAGCTGACGACGAAATCATCTCCTCTTTTTTGTTTGTTCCTCAACAAAAAAACTTCATCTGCTTCCCGGATTCTTTTTTTGGATGAAGAGACTTTCATCTTCCAAGAATGGGAATTTTCGTAACCCTGAAACTTTCAACCGCCCAAATTTTTCCGGCCGTTTTAATTTTGATTGGTTTACTCATAGCACAGCAAGATGCCTCCTGTAATAACGATACGACGAGTCACACTATTCAGAACGTTAAGGGTGCTCTCAAATATGTGTCCACGACGCGTTTACGACACATTCCTTTAGAAGTGAGAGCTGTGTGCCTCAGCCCATCGATGTCTTTAGCTGTTAAAGACGTGTTTGAAAACGTAACCGCAATCGTGCAAACCGGCTGCCCTAGACCTCAAGATTTGGTGACCGCGCTTTACAGGAGTCTTGACTCTGGCTACCGACAGTTCATTATTTTGTGTAAAGAACCATTCGCGAAAAACGTGGCCTCCGTCTTGCGCGGTAGCGTCGAGTTAGCTTCAGCGGCAACCTTTGTTGTAGCGCACACATCTTCATTTCAGGTCGACATATGTGGTGTCTTGAAGCCGTTACGTAACTGATACGTCAGCGTTACAAAGGATGGGTTTTTCCCTTGCTTCTATGAAAAACACCAATACTGCCCGTCAAGCGAATGGTTTTGCCTTAAGGGTCAAGAGATTGTTGTGGGATGCGGGTTTTTTGAGAGCTCAGCCTGTGACAAGCCATCTAGTAGGGTAGTATTTAATGCTCTTGCAACCATTAACACTTCTGTCACAAAAATGCATCCAAGAGGGACTATGTCTTTTATTCAGTCAGGAATCGATATCTCTATGTTGTCGGGCTCGTATAACTCCTTAAGCCGAATGACAACACTTTTTCCGCAGACAACACGTGTTACAGAATTGTGGTATATATTTTATAAGCGCCCGGACCTTTGTCTCTACAACACAAGTTTGAGCACCAGTAACTTTACATTTGGAAGCATATTGCTTCGGCTAGGCTTCATCTGCACTGCTAGCTGGGCTGTCCGCTTGTTTCTCCAATTGGTTTATTACTTGCGCACGAAAGAAGTGTTCAGAACAACTGGTTCCAAGGAGCAAATGTTCCCTTTCAAAGAACGCAAGCAGTTGGTCGGATTATCGCAGATGTCGTGGGTCCTGGGTTCACTATTCATTTTGTTTTGCGCGCAATGTCTGATAACATCCACCACTATTGAACCATTAAAGGAAAAAAGAGTGACTAGAAGAAGTGAAATCGAAGTATTCTTCGATAGATATCCTGCTTGTATTTGCACCAATTTTTACACACTGTTTCACATTAGTCAGCGCGGTAATAAATTATTCCGTTCTTTAAGATTCACTATCGACGAGAATGGTTCCTGCCAAACACCCGAACTCTTTATCTATCCAGATTGTCTCAAAAGTGTCAGTCAAGGTAAGAATCTTGTAATCGCTCCGCAAGAGGTTAAATGCGATCTCGAGCGTCTATTTGGAGTAGAAACTATTCAAAGTGATGAACCAGTAGCTACCACATTTGAAGACACGCCAGTGCGTAGAGGGTTCCGACACACCACATCGTACACAGCATTAGTACGAAGAATTTTCGAAACTGGCTGGGTACATCGGGAAGAGTCCCTGTATAAAGATGAAAACTGCGTGAACGTATACCATGAACGACCCTTGTACCCAATTTTAGCTACAGCTGTTCTAGGGTCTGGCATCGTTCTGGCAGCCTGCATATGCTTTTTAGAACATCATCTGGGAAACCACTTAACCCCACGGTGGATTAACTGAGAAAGCCCTCTTTAAATACTAAGCACATTGTAGCACAAAATATTAGTGTTGGCAGTGTACTCTTAGAATACTTGTTAACAATTTGTTGGGCCATCCAGGATGCCTGAGCAACATGCACTTGCTTCGTTTGCAGCTTGACAATACCCAGTAAAAATGTTCTCGCCGAACAGTATTGCTGCTATCAATCGTGCTGTGTTCTGGAATAAAACGTCTGGAAATTACATCGAACCGGTTGTCGTTTGTGGTGTCTCAATTAGGTATTTTTTTTCTCTTTCATAAATATAAAAAAAACATTTACAGCGAGGTGTTAGCAAATCGCGCTTTTTGGCACCATATCGAGAAGAACTGTATACCGGCCCACGCGGGCGTAGATAAAAGAGGGAGCACATAGGGCCGCTAGAGAGCTCAGCGTCCGAGCAAGCCCTAGCTAATAACCTTTCCACAAAGACCTAACAAGTCGAGAGAGCCTTTTAAACTTTCAAGAATTTGGAGCAACTTACCGCCTCCCATGCCGCCAACTCCCACTCTCCTTCTAAACGCGAACATATCTAACGCAGGAAAACGCCTATGGAGATTGTTGCAAAGCGACAACCAGCCTTGTCACTACCACCCGCACTGTATTTATCTTTCTATGTACACGTCCCTGCATTGTCCTGCCTGTGGAGCAGTCAAAACACTCGAACATCTACTCTGGAACTGTCCCCGCCGCCCCTATCCCTTCTTACCAGACCGCGGACACTGGGCTGATTCAGTGAACAGCTCCAACTTGATGGCCCAACGGGTAGTCAGTGCGAGGGCTTTTGCGACCACCAGTACGCCGGTAAGCATCCCTTCAAAGGGGTTTTGAAGGCCTGATAATGCTTTTCTCACTCCTTGAGCAGAAAACAGGTGGAAGCAAACAGAAATAACGCCGCACAAGTGCTGACGTGACAGTAAAAAGGAAGAACTTAGCAATACCAGACGCGAATAAACGCGACAGAGCGGCTCACGCGTCACTATGTGTGTCAAAGATGACGGTTTCACATTTGACGACCAGGCATGAGAAGTCCTCGTCAGTATCTTAAAATCGAAGTGGCAAGACGACGCCAACGAACACGTGCGCAGCCAGTCGCCAATAACACTTCCCGCCGGATGGAAAACGCATTGACGGTTGTAATATAAAACGCGAATGATACATAGCATAGAATGAGGGACAGATTCCATCGAACAAGCAGCTGGGCTCCTGAGAAGTGGTTTACCTCCGTGTAGAAGTAATGGGACAGAAACCTATTTTTGTGGAAGGCACGTTGTCCAGCTCAAGTGAAAGCCAGCATTTCATATTTTTGAGAGCTGCAAGGAATTTCTAAATAAACAGGCGGAAATAACTTTAGTTTCCCCCAAAAATGTCTGAAGTCGCAAAGTTGGCGAAAAGTGGTGCCTAAACGTGTCACTACGTCACTTTTCCAAACACCTCCGTCGACTGCAGCGCGTCATTCAACCAGCGCACAAGGAATAGCGAAGGTTCTGATATTTCTTATTTATATCAATGACATTGGTGCGAGCATAACTTCAAGTATAAGGCTATACGGAGACGACTGCATTCTGTGCAGAGAAATCCGAGGTGATGATGATAGGCTGCCGTTACAAGCTGACTTAGACAAAATCTGTTTTTGGTGCAGCCAGTGGCACATGTCCCTAAACGTATTTAAATGTAAACGTATTCAATTTTCCCGGAAACGCAAACCATTCCAAACACAATAGAATCTGGGTAACGAAACTATTCCTCAGGTCACCCACGATAAATATTTAGGACTCACATTTTCTTGCGACCTAACATGAAATCGACACGTAGAATAAATAACCACTAAGGCAACCCGCACGCTTAACTTCATTAGTAGAAATTTTAAGCAGGCTCCGCAGGCTGTAAGACAACTTTCATATAGCACAAATATCCGTCCTATTCTCGAATACGGTTGTACGGTTTGGACCCCTTCACGCAAAATCTGATAGATAGTCTCGTGGCAATACAAAACCGCGCTGCTCGTTTTGTTATGCAGAGCTATGCATTTCCAAGCAGCATTACTCGGATGAAACATTTTTTTGGCTGGCCTGTGCTTCCGTCGCGTCGGGCCTTTTTTCGTATGACTTCTTTAAGAAACGTAAGCGTCAACCGAACACCATTGAACAAAGATGCTTATCTGCTGCTGCCCACGTATGTCTTCCATCGGCTTGACCACACGCTCAAGATAAAAGAAATGCCTACTCGTACAACTGCTTTTATGAATTCATTTTTCCCCGCACTATAAAATCCTAGAACCAGCTTCCCCGGGACATCATCCGAGTTGCAAGCGACAATGAATTCCTGGTGGCTATATGCAGTCATCTTGAATGCTCAAATTTGAACGCTATTATTCCTAGCGTGCATTTCTGTTTTTGCATACATGTTTTCTTTTATACGTTAGGTAATGCATACGTTTATGCATGCTTGTGTTACTTTGAATTCTGGGCAGTGTTACTTTCTATGCCACTTTTCATGCGGTCATTTGTTAATTTTTGTCTGTTATTTGTCTCCCTGTTCTTTCTTATTCTTTGTATCTTTCATTTTGCTGGCGCAATTCGTGTGCGAAAATGCGTTCTTACCCCCTACTGTAATGCCCTCCGGGAGAAATGTAGGTATGAGGATAAATAGGTAAATAATAAAGGTTAAAGAGTATTGCTGTTGTAGCCGGGGATAAGTTTTTAAACCCCTGTTTTAATCACACGTGCAGTTTAAAGTGTGTTGCCCCATGGCTCATTTTCATGGGGGTCAGATATCGTTTTGGCGGGATAGGTATTGCTGCAGATCTAAAAATTCCAATTTCAATCGCTCTAGGGTGCCATCAGCTAACCCGGTAGGGTTGTAAAGGTTTTAAGTCATGGCTTTTCATTTGCGATGTAGAAAATAAAGCCCCAAAAATCAGTTGCCTGCCCCTTAATAACGGCAATATCTAATGTAGTGTACCGCAAGGCCAAAGCGACGGCCCAGATTGTCCACGTATGCGCGTGGTTTGAAAGATTTCGCCAAAGCGCGATATCGAGTGCTTTTTTCACGTAGTATACCGTCGATGCATTTATCTACAAGGAGATAATGTACTAACAATCGCAACAACTCGTGTCTGTAGTCGCTTCGCGGAGGAATAGCCGGTTGCGGTGACGAGGCCAGGGGCACCTTGCGTGCTCGCTCCGAAGTTGTCTCCGAGTATAGCCGTGCCACCCTCCAATAAAAGTGCAGGATAACTTATAAAGGCCTTTGCAACTTAGCTGTAATTGTAAGCAGCTAAGACTCTTGCGTACTGTTTAAAACAGTGATATGCAGACCCGGGTGCAAAATAGGCCGGGGCACACGAGCGCGTTGCAAAATGCATTGACACGTCATCTGACGTTGCACTTCGGCTGTAGAGAGAACCATTATCGCTTGCGCATTTACCCACCCTCTCTTTTCTGTATTTTTTTTATTTGATGCAGTAAATCTGATCACATTCGGCGTTTCGAGCTAGTGCAGGGGTCCCCCTCTTTGCTAACATGCCTCTCCGGACGTAGCTTCGGCAGCGAACGGCGATGGTTAAGTGCGCAATGCTCGTTCTGCCCCTATCTGAGAGATAACATATTATGTTTGCATCGGTGAGGAACTTGTGCCCCATATAAGCTATCTCGTTTATGTGTTTTGTTTTGCTTAAAAATATGCAGTTGGTTGGTAACTCAAAATGAGCAACCAAAACCGGTAGGAATTGAGGCGTTAAATAGTTTATATGAATAAAGAGGGATACGGAGACACCTTGCACACGCACTAAAACAAGTATTGACGGGTAAAAACGAGAGCAGAGGTCGGTGCAGTCGTCGGTTTGACAAAACAAAAAAACGTTCACCCCTCGATGATGATTGGAAGCAAAGCTTTCTTGTCACAAACTCTTTGGTTGCCGCCTCACTTTAAACTTCGTATCCATCATGTCAAAGTGAAACAATAGGATAGAAAGAAAAAATGTTTTTAATTTTTTTTTGGGGGGGGGGCATGATACACGTACATCACACGGTACATTTCAATTTTCGTATTGGGTCGATGTGAACGGGGCAATAGGCGTTCGAGACGCCTGTCGAGGCCCCGTATCTGAAGATTGCACAACGGCAGCAGCGACAGCTTAACAAAGCACATTTAACAACGGAAGAATGCAAATTATGACAATATATTGACACACGGCGACGTAAGCGAGCATGCATAAACATAATTACAGGTTGATTTTACACCATAAAGCACAAGTGAACGTACAGTGAATACGTAATTCATAGAAATGTTAGAGACAGTAAAATAGTCAAAAGAATTTTTAGCAAACTCAAAGTTGTAAACAAGAAAAACCAATACCCAGACTAAAGGTGTTACTGAGATCGGGGATGGTACTTATAGTATGTGTGTGGCTATAGCCAATAGAAATAGAATACACAATGACATCGTATTAAAAAACAATGTGATGGCAAAAATAAAAAATAAGAAAAAATATGGCCTAAGGTGGTCCGGTTCGACAATTATTTTCTTTGAAAAAAAAAGTTTCACTTCTTTCTTCAGTAAGCCGATCGAACAATAACTTTGAGAAACTTTGGTAATTTGGGGGTAGTTGTTCCAAAAGTGGGGAATTTGAAAAGCTAACGTTTGTTTGCCATAAGATGTGCGAATCCGTTTTGTTAGGTTATGGTTCATGCCTGCGGTCGTAACGACATTTTTCTGTTTTAAATTTATTGAGATACACGACAGGATCGGGTTTTCTATCGTGGAATATCTTAAAAGCTAAGCGTTGGAGATAAATATTATCTATTTTAAGGAGGTTATTTTGTAAAAATAAGGAAGGGTATGATCGTCCCACTTAAGATTTTCTATGAATCGAAACAACGTTTTTTGTAAGATACAGATACGGTCTAAGTTGCCTTTGGTAGTGGTGTCCCAGACGAGGATGCAGTAGCAAAGACGAGATTACATTAAAGCATAATATAACTGGCACTTAAACCACCTAGGAAGAAAATTTCTTAATCTGTTTAACATGCCGATAGTCTCAGATAAGCTTATACGTAAATTATTAATGTGTTGTGTCCAGCTTAAATGTTCATTAAAAGTGCCACCGAAGAATTTAACTGATGTCACCTTTTCAATCTTCTTGCCAGCTATTGACAATACAACATTGGGAACCATTGGTTTGTTCCAGGACCTACATAGAATATATTTTGTTTTATCCGTATTTAGGGCCAATTTCCACTAAATATTTCATTATCCAAAATTGCCACAAAGTAAACGTTTACTCCACTTCTACGTAATTCCAAAAAGGACAATTAAATTGTGAGTAATTCCTATAATGTCAAGATATTCCAAGTTGTGTCAGGTAATTCCAAATAATTTCAACCAATTCAAATTATATCCCAATATTTTTCAAGTAGTTACACGTAATTTCAACTGAGTACAAGCAATTTCAAGTTAATAAAACGAATTCGGCAAGTATTTTTCCGGACCTCGCAAGCACGAAAGCGATGGTTTTTTGAACAGCCGTGAATTGTCGGTTACGGAAACCTAAAGCGCGGTTAAACTTACGGAAAGCTACGGAAAGCTAAAGCTAAAGCGCGGTTCAACTTACGGAAAGCTACGGAAAGCTAAAGCTAAAGCGCGGTTCAACTTACGGAAAGCTACGGAAGGCTAAAGCTAAAGCGCGGTTAAACTTACGGAAAGCTACAGAAAGGTAAAGCTAAGGCGCGGTTAAACTTCCATGCAACCGGCGGCGACGATAAGTAGCGTTTTTACTAGCTTCGAAAAAGCGATAACGCCGCTCCGCCGGTCGCGGACAGGAAACAAAACATAAACATAAATTCGCGGCAGTATCGACTACTGGCGCGTGAATTTTGATCGGCGGCCATAGAACAGTTCGTTCCTAAGAAGACTTCATTTAGAATTGGATATATTGTTTGTAGGAGAAGTGGTCGATGGCAAAGTCTCGTCCCGTAATCAAAGAAAACCTAAACTTATGACGCGAAAATTAAGAGTCACTAGGGCCTTGGTATGTGATACATAGCACGGGATGGACGTCGCATTAAAAAAGTACGCCCAGCTCCCCTCGGGGGAACCCTGTGTAGATGCGACGCATCGTGGGTTTCCCTCGGCGTTTCCGTTGGGTTGATTCTCCAATCGCGTGAAACGTGCCATGAACGCGTACGATGCATTTCCGTCTACTACGGGGTTCCCGCATCCCGTGCACGTCGCTTTGCAGCCTCATCGTCGGTGGTGCTAGCAGTTCTGTTAATGGGCTGACCCGTGCTTGTTGCGGTTGCGCCGACCATCGCGATAGCAGGCTTGTTAGTCTCCATTCAAAGCAGCGTTGGACATCGGAGCACTGGTGCTGGAACGACGGAGCGGAGCGGCGCAAGTACAGCGTTGTATACCGCCGCATAACGGTGAGGGGAATAAGAGAGAGCAGCGCTTGCGCATGTGTTATCCTAGCGCTAGCGCACGCCGAAGCACAGCTGGCATTGCGAGGAGCGAGCGCCAACCCGCAGATAACGCTGCGGTGAGAGCGGCGGAGAGCGCATGCGCAGCTGGCGCGGACAACGTCGACGCCGGATGAATGGAGGGATGCATGCATGCATGCACGGAGGAAGAGAAAAGTTAGGAGACGGCGCCACCGCAGGAACGTGAAGCCTACGCATAAAAAGTAAAATCAAAGACGGCCGAGGGCGTCACTGCACTACGTGGCCCCACTGCGCCGCCGTGCGAAAGCACGCGGTGGGGTTTTGGGCCGCTGCGCGCTCTTAGTTTGGTCTGCTCGAAACTACTCTGCGGCCCGTTGTCGCGAAGCCTGTTATATGATGGTTTTAAGTGCGAATGCACTTTATAAGCGACCCCAAACCTTCCACCGCCGGCGGCGGCGGCGGCGGCGTCCGCAGTCCTCCTCTCCCTAGCAACGGCGTGGAGCGGAGAGGAGCGTCGGTAGCAACGGCGCGGTGACGTCACTTCACCACGTGACCGCGCTCGCTCCGCCTCCTCGCCGTGGCTGCGCGGGTGCGCGCCGCTCCCCGCACCGCTCCTCGCGCCGTGACGTCATGGTATGACGTCACAGCGTGCCTCCTCTCCCCAGCAGCTGCCGCGCGCCTCTCTCTCCACCGTGACGTCACACTCTCTCCTCTCCCCCTCGCTCGGCTGCAGCTGCCGTGCGCCGCTGTCCCTCTCCCCTTGCGCTCGCCTCCTCTCTCAGCCACCTGGCTCGGCGCGCTCGGCGCGGCGTACCCCCCTATATATGCAGCGATAAACTGCCAGGCCTCCGTGGGTCGGCTCGCGCGCGCTCACGGGCGAATGCCAACGGATTTTAACTTTACTCCCCCTCATAGCATCACCCCGTGCATTCGCACTTAACCATGTTCACCCTCGGGGAAATGCTTGGGAGTTTTTTTTTCCATGTCTTTGGTCTTTCGCACGTACGCGGCACTCCCGCCCGCACAGACGCGGGCATGAGATTTCCGAGCAGACGAATACAGGAAGGACGGGGGAAAGCTACGGCCAACCAAACACGAGAGATACGGAGTAGGAGACCGCCGCTGCCGTCGGCCCAGCTTGAGAAAGGGAAACGGCGGAGGGAGCGGCTTCCACGGAGGTAGGCTTGCGAAGGCTAACTGCGTTACGTCATGCCGTCTTCTAACTTTTTCTTCCACCATGCATGCATAGACAAGGCGGGTGAATGAGATACGTCGCATCTAATAAAACAATAATTTCCGTGTCTCAGTAAAACGCGAGGCACATAATTAAATTTTGTTGTGTGCTGGCTTCAGACTTAAGCTCAAGTAATTCTATGCTGGCGATGCGATGAAAACAAATGATCAAGGGTTATTGTGTTGAGAGTAGAAGTTTTGTATTCCTAATATACCGTAGATAGGATCCCTACCTACAGCATAAACTGGCTCGAGAAAATCCGAAAGACTTTATTGCGGAGTGTATCGTATGACTAGAACATGGTAGATGATAATGCTTTTAGGAGATATAATAGGTCCTGGACAAATAAATATTGCAGTTCTAAATTGCCTAGACGTACTAAGTTGGAATTTTAACTTCATTAGCTTAAGAGAGCAATTATTCTCCAAAGTATCAATGAAACAGTGTATATTCGGCTGTGGACGCCAAGACACAGCCAACAAATGTTTTGTGGTCTTTCCAAAATAAAGGGTTTAGAGTGCGTTTTCCGAAACGGGTTCTGTGAACAAATGTGTTTTTTTAGCTGAGTCGAGATTTTCTATGGCAAATGCGCTCACACAGAAAGATAAACGAACACTACATGTATGTGATTTATATTTTCAACCATCATCCTTCGCGCAAGCAACACTGACGCTCTTCTTGGTAGCCTTGACACGTCTTGGCTTAACAGCAATGACTAGTAATTAGAGGGGGAGTAAAGATCGTTTCCCCGAAGTCCGGTGTCGATCAGGAACCCAATCGCCCGGGCTCCGGTTGATTTGGCAGGAGGCTAGTAGGGCGATGGTGTTGAAGTTCTTGGAAGCGGCGGTCAAATTGACGAACTCAAGGCGTTGGGGTTGATGAAATGAATAGAAGGGTTTATATGCAGCTATTTACAGTGGGAAAACTTGGTACATGAAAAACAAAGGAAAAACTGCAAACTTCAGCTAGACGCTACCTCCGAGTGCGCACAAATCACTCGAGCTCTTCAAGTTCGTCTAACTCTCCTATTCTCGGAGCGTACACAAACCGCTCGAGAAACCACGGCCGAGACTCTGTCGCAAGATCCGTCTAGTTGCCCGGTGTGTCGCTGCACCCTAAACCTCCGACGCGATCTTAACCTCGACTAGGGGGCTCACAACTCCCAACCTAGCGTTAACGGTCGAGACTCCTTGTCCCGCCGGGAACTGCCATCTCATCACTCAGACAAGAACGATTTCCCACGGCCAAGTTCGGCCTTATAAAACCGCGAGATCACCCTCTCGCGGGAACGCCCCTGTAGCGTGCGTACACGCGTATGGGAGTGCCCGAATTCACGTAGACAGCTGCCACTCAGCACGCCACAGAATATTCAATGAGTCGTAGCCATATCTGGGTCAACGGACTGCCCGCGGGCGCCAGGGGTGAGAGCGAAAGACGCGACTGTGCGTCATACTGACCGGGCGTGTAAACAATAGACATTCGTGGGGTGCTCGTCCCGACGCCGGTAATCCCACCACCTCCGCGCGTCGGGCAGACGTTCCTGGAATCCGGCGGTGCTGTCTGCTTTCTCAATTGGGGATTATCCTTGAGGAATGCGGTGGGCCAGACAATCCGTCTCCCGTGCGCGCCGTGACGAATTAGCGGCGGTTGCAGCGCAGTGTTGGCAGTGCCACGTCGCTAGACAGCGCGGCGGGTTCACACGTGCAGCCTCAGCGCCCGGCCGCTAATTTCATAAGTGGACCTTACAACTCCCCCCTTTAAGAGGGTTACTGTACCTCTTGGTTCAGTCAATCCGAAAAGAATTTAAAAGGGCCACTCCTTTCATCTCCCCTTCAGAAATAACGGCGGAACAAACAAACCAACAAAAAAAACACGTGGACGGAGCTAGGCATAACCGCAAATGAGCCCGCTCCCATTTCTGCAGCTGAGCCGAACTCTCTCTCGCCTAAACTACAAACACAACCTATTCAGTAGCCGTTCAACAGGGACGGAATACTCAAGCAAACCAGAAACACACCAGAAAAAAAGATGCTAAAAACACTAAGTGCGGGTAAAGAGAAATTGGGTAGTGTCTCCGGAGCCCGTAAACGCCACGAACAACGAGACCACTCAACCTAAAGCACTGATGCGCGCTATAACTGCAAACACGCACAATCATTCTAGCACTCGACAACAACAACAAAAGGAATAAGGACTGGCAAAGAACACGGGCAATTTTGCAGTCAACAAAAATAAAACGTTAAGAAAGTTTGCATTGCAACTATGCACACGCGCGCAAATGTCCTTCTTGACGGCGTGGCCTGATAACGTTCCTACAAGAATGTTCGGCTCTGCTGTCGCTCACTTGCGGTGCACAGAAAGTTCAGTTCGGTGCACGGATCGAGCTCTCAAGGCCTCTCGTCGGGCACAACCGCGGCGCGCGCGCGCGCACGCGCGCACGCACGCACGCACGCACGCACGCACGCACGCACCACCAACGAAAAAGAACGGGTGAACGGGAACGTTCACGTCCGTCATGGCGGTGTTAAGGGCCGGAGGCAATTCAATACTAGCCTCCAAAAGCAACAATCTGAAAGCAGGACAGTGCATTCGCGTACTTCCCGCCCCCTCTGCAGATGATCCAGACCGCGTAGCATTGCAATTTCAACGCAAGTCTCGGCAATTTAACCCCATGAGGTGAACACAACTTCGGGGAAGAAGGAGTGGTATCGCAACATGCGACTTCGCTTCCTGTCCCATTGGCCAAGTGGCCATGCCTCTCCAATGCCCCAACGTGCGGCAATTGTACGCGCTGGCAGCGTGAGCGCAGGGTTGATGCTGGAGCACACTGCCAGGTCGCAGAACTTAGTGCGTCAACCCACCCAGCGCGGCTCCCGAATAAATCTCGGTAATGGCCGCAACCAACACTAAATCTACGAAGCTCTATCTCAGCCACCGGTTTCGCGAGATCGCCGATTGCGTCTCGTTCCTCGCTTTCAACTGTAGCTGCCTCCTCACACGTTTTTCCCTCTCCTTCACAACCTCCTCGGGAGCTCTCATTCTTGGTTTCGCAGTCTCTACTCCTGCGTTTTCGTGTTCGCCATCGCCCTCCTCGGTTACACTCTCACCATCAAGACTACCAAACCAACGCGACATCTCCGTATCGTTCCTACCCTCTTCAAACGTTCTGAGTACCTCATCCTCCGTGTTTTCGCGTTCTCTCTCACTTCCTCTTCCATTTTCTACATGTTCAACCCAGTCTACCTTCTCAGCTCCCTTATCCGCCTTTAACTCCTGCTTTTCCTCAGCCCGATCGTCAATTCGTTCTCTTTTTCGCTCCGTCTCGTCACATGCTTTCTCGTCTTCTATCTCCTTTCTCCCCTGGGCGAGCTCCTGAACGCCCCACGCGGAGTTCGCTTTCTCGTGCAACTTTCGACCATATTTGGGAGCGCGGCGGGCCCCAAGGCTTTCCTGGGCGACTCCAATCTCCTCCACTCCACCGATTAGAATTTGGGTACTGCCCGTGCCAGCACGTTCAGCGTCCATTAGCGCAGTGTCCGGAGGAAAAGCAGCTGGCGGCTTTACATTCGCAACAACGGGGCTACATTTTGACTGTGCTCCTATACCGGACGTGCTCGCTCGAACACTCCTCGCGCTCGCTTCCCTTTCCATGCAGCTGTTCCCGGCTGAGGCGCTCGCCTCCCGTGCGCAGCCACGGCCGCCTATCTCGTTCTCGCGCGGCTTCGAGTTGAAAAACGGGCTGGCCCCATTCAACTTTGCTGTCAGTGCATAACTGGGCCCGCTCGACGGGTTCTGCCCTATGCACTGCAGCTCCATCCCCAAACTTTGCCTGCGAGGCTGCTCGTCATGTTCGACCATCACTTCATTAAACTGCTCTACGGTATCATCGGACGTGCTTTCCTCGTCACTCCTCATCCCAATGTCCGTCTCCACGCGTTCGACACCGGAAGAAACGCTAGCCTTGTGTAGGGAGTCACGGCTGCTTACTTTCTCATCGCAATGTTCAACTTCCGAAGACTGGGCGGAACCATTGAACCTCGCGGTCGCTGTAAGACTTGGTGGGTCTCCGCCCCATTGTTTCCGCTCACGGGAGTCCGAGCGCAAGAGCGTCCGCCTTCTCCGCTCCAGCTCCAACTCATACCTTCGCAACCGCTCTTCAGATTCGCGCTTCAGCGTTTGCATGCGCTCCCTAAATTCTTGCGCCTTTCTTCTCTCTCGCTCCTCCGCTTCGCGCGCTGCTTCTCTCTCCCGTTCTTCGACTTCGCGCGCTGCATTTCTCTCCCGTTCATCTAATTCGCCCGCTGCTTTTTGCTCCCGTTCGTGAAACTCCAATTCCATCAGTGTAATAATTATTGTTTCGGACTCCGCTTGGACCACCCCTTCTGCCGCTGTTCCTCCTTGCGGCGGCGCCTCATGCGTCTGACCATTTCCGTTTCCATCCGCCATGTTCGCCAGCATGCTCCGCGTGCCTACCATGCAACCCCAGACTCAGCCTACACCGCCACAACGAAGCGCAAGAGATACCACTCACCCGCACCTTCGGTGGTCGGCTGCGCGTCACTGGCTCCGTGCGCTGGCTTGGCTCTTCCTTTCCACTCCACGCGGAGCTCGGCTGCTGCCGATGAAAGCGGGCTTGCGTCCGCTTGCTGACCATGGTTGTGGCCTGGTGATTTCTTTTGCCAAATCCTGTCGGCTGCGCCAGTAAAGATCGTTTCCCTGAACTCCGGTGTCGATCAGGAACCCAATCGCCCGGGCTCCGGTTGATTTGGCAGGAGGCTAGCAGGGCGATGGTGTTGAAGTTCTTGGAGGCGGCGGTCGAAATGACGAACGCAAGGCGTTGGGGTTGAATAAATGAAACGAAGGGTTTATATGCAGCTATTTACAGTGGGAAAACTGGGTACATAAATAATAAAGGAAAAACTGCAAACTTCAGCTAGACGCTAGCTCCGAGTGCGCACAAATCACTCGAGCTCCTCAACTTCGTCTAACTCTCCTATTCTTGGAGCGTACACAAACCGCTCGAGAAACCACGGCCGAGACTCTGTCTCACCGCAAGATCCGTCTAGTTGCCCGGTGCAGCGCTGCACCCTAAACCTCCGACGCGATCTTAACCTCGACTAGGGGCTCACAACTCCCAACCTAACGTTAACGGTCGAGACTCCTTGTCCCGCCGGGAACTGCCAGCTCAGCGCTTAGACAAGGACGATTTCCAACGGCCAAGTTCAGCCTTATAAAACCTCGAGATCACCCTCTCTCGGGAACGCCCCTGTAGCGTGCGTACACGGGTATGGGAGTGCCCGAATTCACGTAGACAGCTGTCACTCAGCAGGCCACGGAATATTCAATTAGTCGCCGCCATCTCTGGGTCAACGGAACGCCCACGGGCGCCAGGGGTGAGAGTGAAAGACGCGACTGTGCGTCTTGCTAACCGGGCGTGTAAACAAAAGACATTCGTGCGGTGCTCCTCCCGACGCCGGTCATCCCACCGCCTCCGCGCGTCGGGCAGACGTTCCTGGAATCCGGCGGCGCTGTCTGCTTTCTCAATGGGGGATTATCCTTGAGGAATTCGGTGGGCCAGACAATCCGTCTCCCGTGCGCGCCGTGACGAATTAAAGGTGGTTGCAGCGCAGTGTTGGCAGTGCCACGTTGCTAGACAGAGCGGCGGGTTCCCACGTGCATGCCCGGCGCCCGGCCGCTAATCTCATAAGTGGACCTTACAGGGGGAAAGGGGCTACGCATAGAATCGAGAGCTCGGCTAAGAGGAACGCTGTAGAGTATAGCTACACAATAATTGACGCCACTTGGATTTCCTCTGGCGTGCGTAATAATTTATAGCACATAGGCCTTTCCGTAGCTCGCCTCCTTCGGAAAACTGGGGATTCGAAATGCCTTATTCAAGCCAAAGCATAATGACGGAAGTAAAAATGGCCCTACAGGTTTCCTGAAGGCTCCTTTTATTCTTCGGAGTAGACATCAAGCCCACGCAGCAGCTCCGCATCCTCGGTCTGTTGCTACAACGAGACGGCAAGGCGGCAGCGGCCATCGCTAAGATCAAGATGGCCTCCGAACAGGTCATCGGAATGATCCGACGAGTTGCGAATCGAAACAGAGGATTTAACGAAGACGACGCCTTCCGCCTGGTCAGGGCGTGCGTTCATCGTGTCTCGCATCACCTACTCTGCCCCGTATCTCCAGCTAACGAAGGCGAACTGGAACACGCTAGACACGATCGTAAGGAAAGCAGCCAAGATGGCTATGGGCCTGCCCCCGTACTCGTCTACGCAGAAGCTGCTGGGCATGGGGGTAGACGAGCTCATAGAGGCTCATCGGTCTAACAGGAGAGTGCAACTGAGCCCGACGGAGCAAACGATCGGCTGACCCATCGAGCCAAAGACACACAAGTAACCTATAGCTCCGCCGTGAATGGAAGCAATCAAGACCAAGCCCCTGCCACGCAACATGCAGGCCTTCAGGAACGACGAGAGGCGCACCACGCGGGCACAGGTACTCGCCCGGCAGCTGAAAGCAGTTCCCTCGTCCTCTACGCAGACGCCTCACTTCCCAAGTACAGCAGAAAGGCAGTGGCCCCCATCACGACCATCGACAAGCTGGTGACCATCGCGTCGGTATGGACGACGGACCCCAGCCAAGCAGAAGAGGTGCTCATCTCTCTCGCCCACACGCACGGGGACGTGCAGACGATCGTCATGGACTCCAAGACGGCTTACGGCAACTACCACAAAGGGATCGTCTCCCACGCTGCCCTAGCAATTCTCGCAAAGCGCAGACCACCGGGACGAGGCGTAGAGCCCGTGTAGGTTCCGGCACACTCGAGAGTGGAAGGCAACGCCCTCGCCGTCCACTACGCCCGGTTTTTTCCTCAAAAATTCAGATTTTCCCCCCTCAAAAATTAAAAGTGTTACTTTATAACTTCCTGTTTTTACCATGCCTAACGTACTCATATTTGGTTTGGGGTACAACAACGAAAACCAATATAGAAAAATTAAGAATTCAAAAGAAAGCCGTTCGTACAATTTTTAATGCCGCGTATGACGCCCATACGGAACTTGTTTTCAAGTCCTTGAACCTATTACCTGTAACGGAACTCTACCACTCCACACTTTTAAAACGACACCAACTAGCTCTTCAGAATAATGACGCGTTCATGACACAACTTTCTGGGCTGAAGGCAAAAGAACAAGTGTGAGAGTTGCGGGTAAATGAACGTTGGGAAATTCCATGAGTTAGAACCAACTATGGGTACGAAGGAATTCACTATCAATTACCTGTCCTATTAAATACCATTGAATCGTCTTGTAGCAATGTATAAGTGGTCATTATACTCATCAAAGAGCGTTTTTTTACTGTTTTGTGTGCATTTTACTTGTTTGAATTTGGCTGCTTGCTTGTTCGGTCTCTTCTTTGTATTGATTTTTGTTAATATTGCCAATGCCACTTGCCGCCTGTTGCACTGGGGGGGCTAGGGCTAGTCAAGCTGTTTTTACGGCTTTTTGCCCGGCTCCCTTTGCGCGAAAGTGATTTGTTTGTTGTTTTTTCGCGCAAGAATAAAAATAAACTAAAATCAAATCAAATCAAACTGGCAGACCGGGCCGAGGACGAGTCGAAGCTACCGCACCCAAATACGAGCTACCGGGAGATTACCCGGCTGTACAGGAGCGCCAGGTGCAGGCTTCCCGGGCCGCACCGGCAAATCGAACGCAAACAGAAGACGAACGTGCGCCGCGCACAAGCGGGGTCATTGGTACACCCGGCTTTATTGCAATGGATGTTCCCGGCAGAACTCGACCGCATCTGCCCGTTCTGCAAAAAGACTGAAAGCACTCTGCCGCACGTACTGGCGGAGTGCACTCAGCTCCAGAATCTCCTGCCTTCCCCCCTCCTCTCCCTACCCGAGCGATGGGAGATCCTGATGTCCAGCCCGGACCTGTCGACGCAGCAAGAGCTTGCGTTCAGGGGTCAGGAGTTATTGCACTCGTATCGGACTCGTGAATAGGGTTCCACTTAGTCTGCCGCCTGGGGGCGTCACCTGAAATGGGCTCAATAGAAGTTGTTTCTCTCTCTCTCTATCTCTATTCTTCAGTCCAAAAACACGTAGTTTATATTAGTCACCCTGTTCCTGCGAATACCGAATCAGTTTCATCTAACCAGATAAATTTCGTCCGACGATATTGCCGCGAACCATACATTGGGTTTGTTTATTTGTGTTTTGCTTTTACCGCCCGGCTGCGCCGGTCTGTGTTATCTCTGCGCCAAGGGAAGCGCTTGTTCCATTCTTTCTTTCTGTGCCGCATGTGTTATCTGTTGTGATAGGGAGATCATTCCCATCTAACGTGAACAGCCCAGAATAATCTTCTTGCATCTACTATGTTCTCGATGCGAATCGACGTTTCGAGAACCACGCGCGCCAAAAGATAAAAAGCCTGTAGTGCGGACACCGGGGCATTCGATTCGACGACACTCGCCTGTGCAAGTCACTTTGTTGACCGCTGCTTCGCCGCCTCTGTATCCTTTTGAGTTGTTAGGGGAGCACAAGTTCGCTCCAATAAACGTGTTTCTCATTCAAGACAACTGCATCGTCTTTGTCTTCGTGACATCTGGTGGAGGGGCTGGGTAGCACCCTTCATGCCCACTGCAACCTCGGGAAGCCGCCAAGCCAGTCCAACAAGAGCCAGCCTCCGCCTGCAAGATTTACCACCCGATTTCGGTTTGATGCCAGAAGGGCCCAAGAAAAGGAACGCTGCAACCAACACCATGGTGCAAGAAACAACGTCGCCAATCGTCCTGCAGCAGCCCCGGGAACCGCCATCGTTCCGGGGGCCCCGAAGAATGGTTGGAGAAGCTGGAGCGCGTCCGCATCTTCAACAGGTGGGACGACGAAGAAACTTTCCGGCATGTCTTCTTCTACTTAGAAGATGCTGCTCGAACTTGGTTCGAGAACCATGAGAGTTTCTTGACCGACTGGACTCACTTCAAAAGGGAGTTCCTTAAGACATTCACTACCGTTGTGAGAAAAGAGCGAGCTGCACTTATGCTTGAAACTCGGACACAACACCCCAACGAAGGGGTCGTGATCTTCGTTGAGAAGATGAAGCAACTATTTCGCCGCGCGGACCCCGAAATGACGGAAGAAAAGAAGTTACGCTTCTTGATGCGCGGTGTGAATAAGGAGCTGTTTGCTGGACTTGTCCGCAACCCACCCAAAACCATCGCTGAATTCGTGACCGAAGCCAGCACGATTGAGAAGGCTCTCGAAATGCGTGCTAAGCAGTATGACCGGAACTTTGCTGGCGCGGCCAGTGCGAACTATGTCGACAACATGCGGATTCCGGCTGATAGCCTACGCGAGACCATCTGCGCAGTAGTGAGAGAGGAGCTGCGGAAACTTTTCCCGACGACGCCGCAACCCCAAGTCGCTTGCCTAACTGACGTGATCCGGGAAGAAGTTCAAAACGCTTTGGGAACTTCTGTGGTATCCGAAGTACACTGCGAGCCTCAAGCTATGACGTACTCCGCGGCTGTTCACTGACCCCATTCTGCTCCAACACGTCGTCAAGAGGCACGTCGTCAAGAGGCCCCGCCCTACCGCCGCCCACTGTCGCCCGCCCGACCCCCGGTAGCACAAACCCAGACGCCGAGGAAGACTGACGTATGGTGAAAACCGGATAATCGTCCTCTGTGCTACCACTGCGGAGAGGCCGACCACATCTACCGTCGCTGCCCATACAAGAGACTCGGACTACGTGGTTTCTCCTTCGACGCACCACGCCCCCGACCCGGCCAGCACCCATCTGAGATTGAAGAATACCTGTCGAACACCAGCCGTGGACCAGCCCGTTTCAACCGTTCGCCATCGCCCTACCCGTACCAGTCGCCGGCCCGCCGTAGCAGTGCTGACTTCGCACGTGGAAGGTCTCCCAGCCCACGCGGGGGAAACTAAAGGCGGCAACTTCTGGAGGTGAAGTTGCTCTACGGCGAAAACCTGGAAACCCTCTAACGACGCAAGGACGCGCTGAAGACAGCGATTCACGACATGCCCTCATCCCGACGACCCGACCTAACCCTGACGAGACTCCCGAACACGACGACAGCTACACGGCGCGACCCGTACCCGACCTGACCGAGACGTCCGTTAAGAAGACGACGACAACGACGATGCCCAGTGCCCGACGATCAACACGTACAAGCAGAGATACGACGCCCCGACGAACCCGGAACTCGAGGAAGACTGCATCTGACGTCAAGGTGTCCATCGACGGCTTTGACGTAGTCGCCCTCGTAGACACGGGAGCTGACTATTCAGTAATGAGCGGACCATTTGCGTCTAAACTGAAGAAAGTTATGACCAGATGGGACGGTCCGCACATACGTACAGCAGGAGGCCACCTCGTGACGCCAAGTGGAACGTGCACATCGCGCGTCACCATAGACGGCACAACGTACCCTGCGGCGTTCGTCGTTCTGCCTAACTGCTCCCGCGACGTAATTCTTGGAATGGACTTTTTGATGGACAACGGTGCAATAATCGATCTGCAGACTAAGTCAATAACTTTTTCTCCCCATCACTCCATGACGCCGGAACCGAACCCCGAACGACGTGCTGCTGTAAGGATTGCCGATGATCATGTCACCCTGCCACCCCGCGCAAGCTTGATGGTCGCAGTCTACTGTGAAGATGCTGCTCCTGACGTCGACGCTATCGTAGACACTGATCAAAGGGTGCTTCTCGACCGTGGTGTGTCTGTCGCAAGAGGCATTGCGCGCTTCAAGGAACACCAATCCCACATTTTGGTTACTAATTTCACCGAGGAGTACCAGCATTTAAACAAGGGGGCGGTAATTGCATTCCTCGAAGAAACCAAAGAAGCAAGTGACGTGATCGCGGTCGCCGACTTTGAACGCACACCCGTAGAAACCCTCAAGCTCCCGCAGGCATTCGACGTGAATCCGGCGCTACCGCAAGAACAACGGAAAAAATTATTGGCTCTCCTGCGTCGCTATAGCGAATGTTTTTCGTCGAGCGCAAAACTACGTCAGACCCCTCTAGCGAAGCACCGAATAATAACCGAAGATGGAGCCCGACCTACCCGACAGTCACCGTACCGCGTCTTTTCACACGAACGGGAATCCATCCGGACTCAAGTCGACGACATGCTCAGCGACGACATTATACAGCCATCGAAAAGCCCCTGTGCTGCACCCGTCGTACTCGTAAAGAAAAAAGACGGCACATTAGGGTTTTGCGTTGACTACCGGCGACTGAACAAAATCACGAAAAAGGACGTGTACCCCCTCCCCCAAATCGACGACGCCCTCGACCACCTCTGCCACGCGAAGTACTTCTCATCGATGGACCTGAAGACCGGCTACTGGCAAATTGAAGTGGACGAGAGAGACCGAGAGAAGACTGGATTTATAACCCCAGACGGCCTATACGAGTTCAAGGTGATGCCGTTTGGGCTGTGCACAGCACCAGCGACGTTTCAAAGAGTCATGGACACTGTGCTAGCTGGCCTTAAGTGGCACACCTGCCTCGTATACCTCGACGACGTAGTGGTATTCGCCCGGACATTCGACGAACACCTTGAAAGGTTGGAGTCTGTACTCGAGGCCATTCGTACGTCGGGGTTGACGCTGAAGCCTGAAAAGTGCCGTTTCGCATACGGGGAACTTACGTTTTTGGGCCACGTCGTCAAAGCCGCGGGAGTCCTACCTGACCCGGCAAAAACTTCAGCCATTGCGAACTTCCCAAGGCCGAAAGACAAGAAGGGCGTGCGAAGATTTCTCGGGCTGTGCGCATACTACCGGCGCTTCGTCGCAAACTTCGCACGCATTGCAGAGCCACTCAAGCGCTTGACGAAAGATAGCACCCCTTTCAGCTGGGAAAACGACCAAGAAAAGGCATTCTGCGAGCTGCAAAAATGCCTGCAAAGCCCACCCGTGCTCGCTCATTTCGACGAAAATGCCGAAACGGAAATGCACACGGACGCCAGTGATATAGGCTTGGGTGCCGTCCTTGTCCAAAACCAAAGCGGCTGCGAAAGGGTAATCGCCTATGCCAGCCGTGGTCTGTCGAAGGAGGAGAAAAACTATTCTGCCTCTGAGAAAGAGTGCCTGGCTATTATATGGGCGATTTCAAAATTTCGCCCATACGTGTACGGAAGGCCCTTCAAGGTTGTAATAGACCACCATGCGCTGTGTTGGCTCGCCAATTTGAAGGACCCCTCTGGCCGTCTTGGGCGGTGGAGCTTGCGCCTGCAGGAGTTCGACGTTACAGTCGTTTATAAATCCGGCAGGAAACACTCCGACGCCGACTGCCTGTCCCGCGCCCCCGTCGACCCACCACCACAAGACTCTGATGAAGACAGCGCGTTCTTCGGGATCGTGATGGAGAGCGACCTAGCCGCCTAGCAGCGTGCCGACCCCGACTTACGCGTCATAATCGTGTACCTCGAGGGATGCAACGTTGTCGTGCCTAGGACCTTCAAACGCAGCTTTTCAGCATTCAGCCTGAGAAACTCCGTCCTTGTGAAGAAGAATTTCAGCCCCGGAACAAGAGCGACTTACCTTCTCGTCATCCCCGCGGACCTTCGTGACGAAATTTTGGAAGCGTGCCACGACGGGCCGTCTTCCGGACATCTGGGCATAGCCCGCACTATTGGAAAAATCAAGGCGAGGTACTACTGGCCCGGCCTTACCTCTGACGTCACCCACTACGTCCGGAGCTGCCGTGACTGCCAACGACGAAAAACGCCGCCGACAAGACCCGCCGGACTTCTGCAACCGATCGCCGTCCCATCGAGACCATTTCAACAGATTGGAATGGACCTTTTGGGCCCGTTCGCTACGTCACGATCACAGAACAAGTGGATTGTCGTAGCGAAAGACTACATGACGCGCTACGCAGAGACCGCCGCTCTTCCGAGGGGGACTGCACAAGAAGTGGCGAAGTTCTTTATAAGCCAAGTTGTGCTGCGATATGGAGCCCCGGAAGTCCTAATCACAGACCGCGGAACGGCATTTACTGCGGAACTGATGCAAGGAGTATTACGGTACAGCAACACGGATCACCGAAGAACGACGGCGTACCACCCTCAAACGAACGGACTAACAGAACGTCTGAACAAGACAATCGCAGATATGCTGTCAATGTACGTTGACGTTGAACATAAGACTTGGGACGAAGTGCTCCCGTATGTCACGTTTGCGTACAACACGGCTATCCAGGAAACGACGCAGCTGACGCCGTTCGAGCTTGTCTACGGTAGAAGGCCGACTACGATGCTCGACGCCATGCTTCCGCACGTAGAAGACGACGACCTCAACGCCGACGTCCACGGATATCTTCAACGTGCGGAGGAGGCCCGCCAGCTCGCTCGAGTTCGTATAACGGACCAGCAGCTGGTGGATGCGGGCCGCTACAACCTCCGACGCCGAGACGCCAAGTACCGCCCAGGGGACCGTGTGTGGGTTTGGACTGCCATCCGACGACGCGGACTCAGTATTTCGGACCCTACAAGATTCCAGGACGTGTTGGCCAACTCACCTACGAAGTGATCCCCAATGGTGACTCCGGCACATCACGACAACGCACGCGGCCTGAAGTCGTCCACGTGGTTCGCTTAAAACGTTTTTACGGCCGATGACGAACTTTTATTTTCATTTGTTCGGACTGTCGCTTATGTTAGCATCGGGTCGATGCACTCTTAGAAGGGGGGTAATGCCGCGAACCATACATTGGGTTTGTTTATTTGTGTTTTGCTTTTACCGCCCGGCTGCGCCGGTCTGTGTTATCTCTGCGCCAAGGGAAGCGCGTGTTCCATTCTTTCTTTCTGTGCCGCATGTGTTATCTGTTGTGATAGGGAGAGCATTCCCATCTAACGTGAACAGCCCAGAATAATCTTCTTGGATCTACTATGTTCTCGATGCGAATCGACGTTTCGAGAACCACGCGCGCCAAAAGATAAAAAGCCTGTAGTGCGGACGCCGGGGCATTCGATTCGACGACACTAACCTGTGCAAGTCACTTTGTTGACCGCTGCTTCGCCGCCTCTGTATCCTTTTGAGTTGTTAGGGGAGCACAAGTTCGCTCCAATAAACGTGTTTCTCATTCAAGACAACTGCATCGTCCTTGTCTTCGTGACAATATTGTGGTCATACGCGATATTTCCCGACATACGGAATACAAAAACGTGACACACGAAATAAAAAACGTTGTTAATGAACGTGAAAGATCGGCCAAAAATAGGTTCCTAATTATTTTCCCCCAAAGTTTTAACCTCTAACTTCGCGCTCAAAGCTTCCCTGCAACTTGGCCAAGGAGTAACAAAAAGATAGCGTACAAAAGCGTTTCCGTATGTAAAACCAGCTGTGTTTTATGGCGATGAGTTCACTGTGAACAGAAAATGTTTTACGGTGCTGAAGAACGCAAGACAGGAAAATACGGCAGAGTAGGACTCCAAACTAAAATTTTGGTTGACCATAAGCGTGAAATAAATGCGGCCTGAACGGCTAGCAAACCGCCACTGCTCAATGAAAACGACCAGGAAAGATTTCCCGTCGCCCGGGAATGTGAAATTCCAGACTGAGTGTGGCATCAGCGTTGACAAGTACCTGGACGCCTTGGTGTTTTACCAGGACTACACGTTCGTAGACTGCAATGGTCAACTGTACCTGCAAAAGACCGGCGTTTGCATTGGCTCCTCCTTGGCACCGGTCCTCAGTGATCTGCTCCTGTCCGCGTTTGACAGGACACTTCAGGCATCTCTACATGGCTTGGGTCGGGTGCAAGTCTTCCGCTACGTGGACGATTTCCTTGTCCTTTTTGAGGCTGCGCCAGATACTACGTCCGTGTGCGTGGATGATCTTTTTAGTGTGTTTATGTCCGCCCTCAAACCCCTGGAGCTTACCAAGGAGGTTCCCGAAGAAGGCTCTATGCGTTTTCTGGACCTACTGCTGTCGTGCCAATTTCGTCACATATGCTGGAGGTACCCCCTAGAAGCAAAAAAGGGGTGCTGCCATATTCCTCGGCCCATTCCAAGCTTACGAAGCGTGGAATCGCCCACTCCGCACTGTTGAACGCTTTGGTTCGTGTCCTCACGGAATGGAGTGCAGCCTGGACACGCAACTGGAGCGGTTGCGGTCGGCAGGCTACCCACAGGCGTTGGTCCTTGGAATTGCTGATGCGCTCCTGAAGAAAGTCCGCTCGACCCACGAGACCCAAGAAGACAAGCGTAAAAAGCCCCTAAGCGTCATACCGTAGATCCACAAGGTATCCCACCGGATCAAAAAGGTCGCTGAAAAAGCAGGTGGGCGGGCAGTGTTCTCGGCCCCGTAAAAAGTTGGAAGTTTGTGTGCTAAGGTAAACTCGCCTGGGCGCACAAATGTGCGATGCATGACAAAGCACGCGAAGCGCTTCGTGGCTTGCCGCGACAGCGTCGTGTACGCATGTGGCCCCTCGCATGTGGTCCTGTGTATCTGGGGCAGACCGGGCGTTGCCTGAACGAGCGCCAAGGCAGCATGCGTACTCTCTTAAAAAGGATATGTGGGACAAGCGCCAGCGACTCACGAGTTTCGAACGCTTATGTCTATAAAATTCCCCCGCATTTCCCCGAGGGGGAGAATGTGAAAGTGCGAATGTACGGTTGTCGGCCCGCTTGCGACGCTTGCGCTCGGCCCCCGCAGCCCACCGCCTCGCCGCCTTCTCTTCCATCTCTTCCATCGGGTTTGTAGTATCACGTGTACACCACGCAGTTATCAAGCCGCTATAACGCCGCTGAGTCGCCAACGCAACACCGCTGACGACGTAGTTTGAATGCGTTAAAGATATAAGGAGCGTTCCTAACTCTCAAATCAGCGTGGCTTCCGTGGCTTATTCGGTAGAGCGTCGGGCTGCGGACCGCAAAGTCCTCGGATCGAAACCTGGCGCCGGATGCTGTTTCTTTTTTAAATATAGACGAGCACTGCGGACGCCGCCGCCGCCGCCGGCGGTGGATGGTTTGGGGTTGCTTATAAAGTGCATTCGCACTTAAAACGGCACATGAAGCAACTTGGAAACGCCCTGCAAGGACGGCAAGGCCTGTAAGTGCTCCCCGCGTTTGAAAGACACTAAGGTACTCAAGAGGTTTCACGACACACGAGCACGCGAAATCTACGAGGCATGGCAGATCGCCCAGCGTGGCGAAGAATGCGTGAGCACCCCTTCCGTAGCTCTGTATCAGAAAGAACTTGTGTACTTGAACATGTATTTTTGAGTTATATTGGCATAGCAGATCCGCCTGTAGTTTGTTAGTGTTTTTTTTGTTTTTCACGCATGGGTGTGACGGTATTCTATTCTTCCTTTATATTTCCGCAAGCAATAAAACATTCTTCAGTTGATAGTCAGCGCTAGTGCCTGTGTCTTCTCTCGCTGTCTTCGTTTAATGCGCTATTTCCCAGTTTCATTATGAACCAACTAGCCCAAACCCAAACTTTAGTTGGGTAATGCACTAACAAATTATTTTTTAAAACCCTTTAAATCAACGTTTCGGTGAGCAAACAGTTGTGGGTAGAATAAAAAAAATGCCTGCTCGATGTCCTCTTTTTGTGTCACTACTCAGCCTTCCCAATCTATCTCGCTTATCAGGCTACGTCGAGCATGCGCCTTTTCTAAGCAAAGCGCCCGCTTGCTGGGCGTTTCGCCTGGGGCTAACTGATCCGCTCTGGCGCGCATAAGTGCACCGCGGTAGCGATATGCATCCCGCACCTCTAGTTTTTGCTTCATTTTTAAGTGCGAATGCACTTCTTAAGCAAGCCTGAATCGTCCGCCGCCGCCGTCGTCCGCCGCTCCTCCGGAGGTGTTATCGGGCTCCTCCTCTCCCCTAGCAACGTAGCGGAGCGGAGGGGAGCGCGCCTAGCAATGGCGCGACCGATGATGGCGGATAGTTCGCAGGCAACGGTACCACCAACAACGAGTGAAATACAATTAAGCAAGAGCATTTCAGCTGTCGCTGAAGGTAACGTCACCGCGGGATCTTCGAATACTTCGTCGTCGTTCGAAGACAAGTCTGCGAAGCGGAGTGCCCGCGACGACGAACGAAGGCGGGCGAAGCGAGCTGCCGATCAGGAACTGCGAGCGCGGGAAGCTGCGGCCCAACGTCAACGACGAGCTGCGGACTCCGAACTGCTGGCGCGGGAAGCCGCGGCCCTACGCCAACGTCGAGTGGGGAAAGCGGCCGAAGAAGCATTCGCACTTTCACATTCTTCCCCTCGGGGAAATGCGGGGTATCTTTTTGGATGTCATCTTTAAACAGAGCTGGCGCTTTGCACTCTTCACCAATAAGCCTTTCCAAGTTTGATCGCAGTGCATTTTTTTAAGCTTTCGCTCATATCTAATACACCTAGACCTTTCAATAGCCTCTATTTTTTGCTTTGCCTACATATCTCGCATTGCTCGCCTATGTAATTTTGCTGCGGTTCTATGTCTCGGATCCTTTCGTTCACAGTTTTTATAAAGTCATCATCATGAAGCAGTTTGCTATTTATTTTCCAGAAATCCCATTTGAAGGAGTTCTTTTTGCTTTTTATGCCCTAGTGTGCACACTCCGAGGCAGTGGTCGGAAAAGGATACAGGCTTTACAATATAGTCTTCACATTTGTCAATTAGACCAAACGGGACGTATATTCGGTCCAATCAGGTGTGGCTCGTATCTTGAAAATGCGTGTACGTTACTTGCCTTCCTCCAACACCTTGCAAAGCGTGGAACAAGAGTTAGCCTATTACGTGCTCACTGGCGACAGCTCCCGTGACGCGTGAGTAGAGAATGTGCACACCAGCCACGGAGAGCTACGATTCTGCGGAAGGTGGGGCTGGAAGTGTCGCAGTTGTTAGTTGTACTTATTTGCGCCAAAAGACAGCTCTCCATGGGGTCCTTACTTACCCCCGTGATAGCTAGGTACGTGTGCCCCAGTGTTTATGAAAGTGATGTGTGCAAACTGTGTGCGAAGCAGAGAGCCACCGCGGCTCACATCCTGTGGGACTGCAGAGTGAACCCAAGAGAGGCAAGCAAGATGACGACGTTTCCGCCGCAAATTGAGGCGGCGATGAAGACCTACGATCGAGAAGCACAGCTCCAGGCCGTGCAGCACGTCCCGGCAGCTCTGAAAAGGCAGCGACCGAGCGAAACTGAGGGGAAGGGGGGAAGCACCCCCAAAAAGGGGTCGGCGGCCCTCTTGACCCGAAGGAGTAGCGAGTGAGCAAGGCCTCGAGGAGCACGACGCCCGAGATAGACGTCATGGCCGCTTTGCAGTGAAGACCGGTCTTCCCAGTGGGGAGACATCTTAACCGACAGCCATTCAATAAAGTTGTTCTCTCTCTCTCTCTCTCTCTCTCTCTCTCTCTCTCTCTCTCTCTCTCTCTCTCTTCAAAGCACGCAAGCACACTTAAAGGGGCCCAGAAACACTTTTATAGGAAAAACAAACGACCTGTGATGCCTCAAGGAATCAATGTGGAAACGCGTTGCCGCTGTAATTATTGCCGTACGTTCGGTATAACGTATGTCACAAGGGATAAAAGTACCCCTCCTCCTCTATGGATGGCTTCCTCCTCCCTCTTCGCTTCTTTCGAAAAAGCTAACAACACTCGGACTCTTCGATTTACCGTCTCGGACTCAACCAGGATTGTCCGCAGGTAGTCCGAAGATTGTCCATGCCATAGGAATACATATGAAAAACGAATGCCGGATTCCTTCTCAGGGAGTCCGCGGTGAGTCCGACACGGTAAATCGAAGAGCCCCACAGTAAATAGTCACGTGACATCAGGACGCTCGACTAAAGGTTTTTCAATTAAACTAAATAGAGAAAATACACTCAATAAACTTCAAGGAACAAAACTTTAATGCAAAAAATGCAAAAAAAGACAGTAAACTGTTCCGAGTAAGTACAGAAGGCCAAACCAACAAAAAGAATAATATGTTTGTAAAAATGAAAGCGTCCATAAGTATACGCGCGAGCCATTTAAAGATTACGATTTTTTCTTGTGCAGGTCCTTGCAAAAAACGCATAAAAATTTTTCATGCAAAGAAGGGTATCCGCAAGCACTTTCTTTTAATTACATACCGTTCGCACGTACTCCCTATTTTAGAGTTACTACGTCCATCGTTCTCTGGGTCCTACATTATTCGGTGTCTAGTTCTTCTGGAATGCAGGCTCTCCGCTGTTTCTAACGATTGCCGAAGGGTGCTCCTAGTGCAGTCGTTTACTCAGAAACTCGTGTTTCTCTGCCCTACCCTAGGTTTCACCCGTACTTACCATGAAGAGCTTCGGAGAATCAATGAGTGCGGTTTATAGGACCAAGGTTATCTGTATAGTTGGATCAGTCCTGGTAATTCTATACCCGGGAGCCCAGATCGTTTTTTTTTACTTTGATAATTTGACTTGCGGCATATGAAAGACTCAGCGGGCAATGGAGCGGAAAATGATAGGTGTAACATTAAGGGACAAGAAGAGAGCGGAGTGGGTCAGGGAGCAAACTGGTGTTAAAGACGTATTAGGAGAAATTAAGAAGGAGAAATGGACGTGGGCAGGGCATGTAATGCGAAGGCGAGATAACCGCTGGTCATTAAGGGTAACAGAGTGAATCCCTAGAGAAGGCAAGCGTTGCGGGGGCGGCAGAAAGTTAGATGGCCAGATGAGATCAAGAAGTTTGCGGGGATAAATTGGTCACAGTTGGCACAGGACCGAGGTAATTGGAGAATAATGGGAGAGGCCTTTGCCCTGCAGTGGGCGTAGATAGGCTGGTGATGATGATGATAATGATGATGGTATGAAAGAAGACGTACAATAGTTAAAAGAAAATAAGATAGGAAACTAAGGAAAGAATGGAAACTTGAAAATCAAAGTTAATATGTAAAGCAAGGGCAGTCACCTTGTGAGAGGGAATTTCACAGGAACGCATGAAGTCTTGTTTTATGAAGAATCTTCAGGAGAGTCTTGTAGTTAAGTTGTTGTGCACGGAGCAGCCGTGATGCTCTGGCTTATCCAACCGGATACTCTCAAGCGGTCTTTGGGCCCGGGTACATCCACAGATGTCTGGCTTTGCTTTAGGCATGGGAGGCAGGCACTTCGAACGGGTTCAAGGATCATCCTGTGTTGATCCGGAAGTCAAGGTGACAAAAGCAGTGAGGGCCAATTCAGAAAAAAAAAAACTTCAGTAAAAGGCTCTTTCTGCAGTAAATGGATACATTATTAGCGATTATCCTTTCCTTGATACAGCTACACGCCTCCCGTGCATCTACCACTAAGTTTTCCTAGCATTTTTTGTAACCGTGGTCTGCTTCTTCCTTGATACCGCTTCTCTCAATTTTCCATTGTTGCCACATTGCATTGTTTTCTCCGTTCCCTTTCAGATAAAACCCACGTTATATATATCTCTCCCTGTTAATATTTTCTCGCCCCCACTCAATCTTCTTTCGAGAATTTGTAACGCAACGTAACGTAAATAATAAATTTGTGTTTTAAATTATAACCTCACTATACCCCTCTCGACTTGTCAGCTGTCTCCTAGAGGTAGTTACACCTTTATTAAGTCTGATGCATATTTTCACAATGGGCTCCTCAGAGTTGTGATAAATCTTTAATACGACCACTCTCTCTCAACTGGCCTCCCTCGTTTCGTCACCGGGATTTCAAAAAAAAAATCCTTCTGAAGTGTTCTCTGTTGTTCCGGCTCTAAAAAAGAGGCATCCCTATATGACTGCTTTAATGATTTTAGGTTGCTTTTTCGTTGCCTTTTCCATTTCTGCCCTAAGAGATAGTAGGCTTCAATGAACGTATAGATCACTCCTGCCGCAACATCTAACTGCAGTTCACCCTGTTTGATTTCCTGGGCATGGTGGGTCATTGTTAACCAAGCTGCTACGCGTCACAAAGGATAGCGCTGTGTTGCTATGTCAGATCGCTTATGCACCCAATGGCCGTATGATCATCGTCGTCACACATCGTAGGAAGGTAATCCTTCAAGCGTTACAAGTATCAGCTTTATTATTGTTAACAAATTTGAGTCCCGTGAAACTCTCCCGCCTATCTTGACGCTGCTTTTCCCGTCACGTTCATGTGACTAGCACCGCCTTTCTCTGCCGTCTGCCTCAGTTAAATAGTACACTTTTTCGTTATTTCGAAAAAGACGAATCCTTTCACCTTTACCTACTATTCCGTCGATTAAGTGACGAGTCATTCATATGCTTCCTGATGTGACGCTTTACCGGCTGTTCATTGCCACTTTAATGCAAGCCCTTGTTTTTGTAACCTCATCTACAGTTGTCACAAAGAATGCTCGCGCCAACTCCCTCTGTTTTAATGAAGTCTAATAAATTTCCGCTACTATAACAGAAGTATACCTGCTAGTGAGTATGGCGCACATATCGGTATTTTGGATAGGTACGTTCAACATTGCGTTTGATTGTGCCCTATTTCCCATGCGTCCTATTCGTTTAGACCATGGAGACGTGGACAGGGGATAAAACATATCAAGTTAAATTCGCAAACGTCATTCATCACAAGACTATCTATCTATTACGGCAAGTGTCTATTTGCGATTGATTGATTGTGCTTTCATTTGTGCATCGGAACAAAATAGCCCGTCTCTCCATTTTGCCAGGATTTATTTATTCATTTGTTTTGTTTGATCGCTGATTTGTTTATTGATTGAATGAAGTCTGTGGTGATTTTGTTAACTTGCTGCAATGGCTCTGACGCCTGTATGCTTTTTTTATCATGAATCCCATACTCAGATCTTCTGCTGAACTTTTGTGTCATCCGACCGAGGGGCAGGGCCCAGCATTATTCATAACGGTAAAAAAAACACTCACGATGAGAGTTTGTTACGGGATTGAGCCGATGTTTGCTTTGCTTCCTTTGAGCCAAAACGCCAGGAATCTGAGTACAGTTCAACCTGTTCGGCCCCTTCGCTTTCAATAACTCCATTCCATTTTCGGGCATTCACCGAACCCGTAAGTGCGCTTTTTTTCTTCCGGGCAAAAATTTGTGATTCTTCGCTGCTTTAAAAGCAAGTGAAGAGGCAACGCCAAACGGAAAGCACTCACACAGGAGACAGTTTGTGTGTTCTGGAGCGAAACATTGGGGCGTGCTGCGTGAACATTCATATGAATAACTTTCGAAAACACCTCACGTATTATCAAACGACGAACACGGCACAGCAGTGATAGGGGCTTGGGAATAAGGTCGGTAAAGCGAGCGCAGGGGCTCTGTGAAATTTAATTTGGCAAGAGGTAGTAAACGCTTTTTTAGTAGGCGTGAATGAGCGCCCTTTTTGCGAGTGACAACAGATTGTCCTGTTTTTACTACTCGTATCTCTTCGTGAGCCGACACATACTGTTATTGTTCCTTCGCCGTACCGCGCTTCTTTGCGTGTGCTGCTCTTTACACGTCTGTTTTGTGCTGCAGCTGTCGTCCCCCGTTTCATTTTCACTGCGTAAAGTGCAGTTTGTCTGCACAGTGTGAAAACGCCGAGCCTGTGCGCATCGTCCTTCAATTTCCCGAATTGGGCCTGTCTCTTTTTCTTTTTGTTCCGTGAGCTTTTGCTAAACTAATCTAATGCGCCATCTTTAATAACATGTTTCTTGTGATTGTTCGGGTGAATGTTCCACGGGAATTGAATTGCACCAGCCCTGCGGCACACAAAACAGAATGTACTCTTAGCAAATCTTTCTCTTCAAGGCGGTATTTTTTGTTTGCGCGTGCGCACCAGTAGTGCGCACGCATGCAATCTTTGCGCACTACATGCAATATTTGCGCACACACTTATCTTACATAGTTCAGACGACTATTGATCACCCCTGCAGAAAAAGAAAGTCATCCAACCTTATAGTATTGCGGACATGCAACGAAGCGGCATTGCCCGCTTCCAAAAAGTACGCATCATGAGTAAAAAAATTTATATTGCTCCACTTTTCATGAACCCGAGCTTCACACAAAAAGTGAGCGCCAATAAACCCTGTGGAGGTGGTTGGGAAGCAAAGCTCTGTACACCTCCTAACACGGCTGACTACGCCCTGCCTACGTTAGGCGCACGTTACAGTGTACCTGTAACACGTTCTTTATTATTTCACCTTAGCTTGACGTTAATAACGACCATAATATGAGTGTGATACACACTCAGACTGCGTTCGGTTTTTCGGTTTTTCACACCAGTTCAATTTCTTCTAGGGCGAAATAGACGAACCACTGGCACGCACGGCTGCTACACGTGCCGCGGGTGGAGCCACAGCGGCCTGAGAGGTCGCGTGAAGCTATCACTTCGCATTCAGCGAGAGCGCTGGGGGTAAATTTGTAGCGGTGGTCGGTTAGTACACCGTCTGTCTTCCCCCGACTCCGCTTGCGCTCGAAGCTCAATAGGTAAAACAACGGGCACTCGCTCCGTTTCTCGATTCGGCCGAGGTTCGATTCCTGGTGGTGCCAGTATGTTCTTTAATTTGTTCGCCGAAGTTTTGAATTGATGCCGACGGTCGCGACAGAACCCTTGGCTGTTAGAAGTACAAAGCTTCGCTTTAAACTGGGGCTAACCACAGTTTCATACTTCCCATTGCTGGGTGGCAGACATTCATGCTTTACCATATACGAGAAGCCGTTACTTGTACACGAGATGCCGTTCCCTTGTGGGTAGAAGTTCAGCATTTCCTGTGTGCTCCAAGCGCCTTCTGCTGTTTCGCTTCGTGGCCCATTAACGCACTCCTTTTGCTAAAACTGCTCTACTGTACTGCCTCAGTAGCCTATAACCCTGGGTTCTGGAACAAAAATCTGGATTTCAAGCCCCAGCGACGCCAATATGTTTTCAAAGACCTAGGTTTGTATGTGCAAAATGTTCTCTGGGTAAATTCTCCCCACTTTTTTAAATGCACAGCAGTTCTTAGCCTCGCCTCTTCCTGCGTCGGACGGCGTCCACAGCTCAGCGTCCGCAGCAGGTGCGCCTCCCCTCCTTCCCTACTCTCTCTCAACAGCAGCTGGCGCGCGCATGCGTCGTAGTCAGCCCGTTCACTCCGTCGCGGTCTCGGCGTAACAGGTGCGTGATAGATAGCAGCGCGGTGGGGCGTGGAAGGGCGCGCGCTGCTTGGGCATGCGCGGTCTCACCCCCGTACTGCTCTCCCTCTACTGCGCGCGCTGCAAATATAAAGCGGCTAGCGGTCGCTCGTGCTTCAGTCACTGCGTTGCTCCTTCCTTCCTTGGTTGACGCTCGCTCCACCCTAACGCGACTTTACTATCCTCTCTCTACCCCAAACCAACACCAACGCAACTACGACCCAACTACCCACCCTAACGCGACTTTACGCGGCGTTAGTGACCCCCCCAATGCTCTGCATTTACTCGTGTTCCCCTCGCGGGAAGGCGCGGGAATTTTTTTATAAATATCTCTAATTTGGTATTCTTTTCGTCGTTTCAGAACTGAGAAATGGCACATCAACATTTTTAATTGCGTTTTGCATAGCGGCGGAAGTGCCGGGTTGGCACCTTATCTTAGAACGGAAGGTCACTACGTCTACAAAGATAGGAATATTTGTCCAATTTTAGCAGCGCCCCGCCACTCGATCGAAAATAAGGAGAGAATAAAATACTGCTGGCGCTTAAGTCTGCTTACTTGCGTTCAATGCGAACGCGTTACGGTAGCTCCCATCATCACTGGGCAATCACCTTGAGTACGTATGTGACCATTCCACAGACCGTGCAAAGTTTCGTAGAGAGAAGCAAGGAATTTGTATTATGGTAGCTTCCTGGAACCGTATGAAGCTCACACGGTGCAGTAGGAAAGTAGCGCCAGCGCAAGATGTTCTGCTTTCTCGCATACAAATCAGGCATGCAGACTTCACTGAGGTGTACCTGGGATGCCGCGTAGGCGTACCGTGGTGGTTCAAGGGGCCACGATAGTAAATACAAGTTAGGTTTCTTAAAAAAGGCTACTGTGTCTCGTAACAGCGGTAAAAAATTAATCACAACCTTCGAAATTATGAGGGAGGTATTAACTAAAAAGGATGAACTAGTGGCAACTCCCCAGCCAATTTCCGTCGTTTTTTCTATGACGCCATAGAATCTTGGTTCGGCGAGTGGCAACCGCCGACGGAAGCCACCACCTAAATACCGGACTGGCAGATCGTAGTGCTGCTCTTGGTTCCATTTGTTCGCCTAACTTGGATGCTAAGGCGCATTTAATACTCCGATAAAAATGTTCTCAGAGCCGGCCCAGGACACGTTACTCATGGTCATTATGCGTCACAATGGCGCGGGATTTAAAAGTCGATAAACGTTTTTTGCATTTTTTGGTTAAAAAACAACTATTTGGTCTGAAATGCAGCTGAGTGAGCTGCCTAAGTCTAGGCAGCTCAGCTGGAACAAAGTTTTACTTTATCTTCACGGCCACTTTAGGTAGTTGACCTGTCGCCGCGCGTCTCTGGGCATAATTATCGCTCCTTCAGCTGTTTTTTGTCTAGCTCAAAGCAAGCGGAATTTTGGGTCCATTCGTGGCTACCAACACACGACTGATGGGTTCTGAAAATGGATTTTGCGTTGAAATGAATGAGCCTGTGCATGAGGCCACATGACGGAGCGCATTTTGTGACCTGTTGAATCCACGCTTCTTGGCCCCCTCGCTAAGATTTAGTAACGGTTGCCGCATCCGGGAACACAGAATGCCATGCCTGGAGCAGGGACTGGTTAATTCTTCATCCGACTTTTTGTTTAATCAGTTTTCATTCGTACTTTGGATTGCCTACCTTTTTTTGCATGTCTCTATGAATCATGCATTTGTTTTTTTTCACTTTTCCTCACTTCCGTATCCCGATCACCTTGAGTTTTTAGTGGCATTAACACTCATTTAAAATCGGTTGTTCATAGCAACGCATGTGTACACAGAAGTGAAGCCGATTTAACGAGGCTCTTCTTTGTAGCGCTTCATGAGCATACGCAGGGTCTTTTTGAGGTTTTAATAAATACCGCCGAAAAATCACACTGTGCTGTTTCGGTAATTATGCTGTGGGTAAATATTGTCACAAAGCCAAGGACGACGCGATTGTCTTGAAGGAGAAACAAGTTTATTGGAGCGAACTTGTGATCCCCTAACAACTCAAAAGAATACAAAGGCGGCGAGGGTCGTGTGTCCTGTGGCGAGGAATGAATGCCGTGGCGTCTGCTCTGCAGGCTTTTATCTTTCGGCGCAAGTGTTTCTGGAAACGTCGATTCACAATTAGAACATTGTAGATCACAGAAGATTATTCTCGGCTAGTGACGTTAGGGCGAAACAGTCTGTTTATCTGAATGTGATGGCCCGTGTGGCATAAAAGTAAAAAGAATGTAAGACGCGCTTCATTTGGAAAGCAGATAACACAGCCGGGCGTGGCCCGGCAGTAAAAACAAACAATAAAGAAAAAAACCCATACTTGGTTCGCGGCAATATCCTTTTTAGAAATGCATTTGGTGATGCACTGAACCTGACGTCAAAATTGATCGGTGAAAAAGAGCTCTGATTCTTATGCATTTATCCTGCACTTCCTCGTTTCTGCTAATAATTTCGAGAACAGCATTAGAACCTAATACACCTTTTTACGGTTATGTGCTCCTTCCAGCAGTATAACATCACATAACTTGTTTCGGGATGTCATATTGTCGTATACACTAGGAGTTAGTACTTCTTTCTAACCGGAATAGAGAGAGAGAGACAGTAGCTTTTATTACCGACTCCAACAATTACAGGTATATATATGTTTTTTAATCATGTTAGCTTCAAGTACGGCCTTTTTCTCGGCACAAAAGTATTCCTTAAAGGCCGACTGCACTCAAATTTTTCTTCGTCCGAATTTGATTCAAATAAGTAGTCTACGATCTTAAAATCCCCATGGCGAAATCCTACGCTTCGAAATTACAGAGCACGCCAGGTATGTCGTTCAAAGTATGTCCGTGCAGACGACGTTTGCACCTGGCGGAGAGTCGCCGAAAGAACTTCCGAGCGGCCTGTGACGGAGGTAGGGGAACCTGTCCCGTGAAGCTCGCTCTTCTCAAGCGACTTGAATAGTGTTCCCCCGGGTGCAGGCATGCGTTCACCAGCGCACTATATTGCCGTCGCCATCGCATGTTTATAACTAACACACAGGTCGGTAGGGAGAGTAGGCTGAAACGTCTGCGTTCATCAGTGTCAAAATGGAGTGGTGTCACGACGGCATTTCGCCAGGGTCTAGAACCGAGCCATCCCCGCTTTGGGGGTTTTTTTCAACCAATCCAATATTCCACTGATTCTTTCATTGATTATGCGGTTTAACGCGTCAAAACTACATTCGGGCTACGAGGTGGTCCGTAGTGGAGGGATCCGGATTAATTCTCATTCACCCGGCTTCGTACACTTCTATGCGTATCGACCATGATCATAAGATAGAACCAGTATTTTGTCGCACAAAGAAACACCAATTTTCCCCTCTTGCTTTGTCAATAATTGAGTGGAATTCACTACCTGCTAGCGTTGTCGCACACTCTCTGCAATCAACTTTCCAAACTGCGTTACTTGCTTTTCTTGAAACCGATAACCAATTTTAGTCATTCTAATCTCTTGCTTGTGTAAAAAGTACTGCTTTCGCAATGTGTTTGCTCTGTGAATATTTGTTGCGGTATTTTCTGTATTTTTTGGAATTCTGACTGATTATATTTCTGTATCCTGCATTTTTGAAGCAATTTGTTGTTGTTATTACTGCTGTATGTCCCCCCCCTTATGTAATGTCCTATTGGGCCCTTAAGGTATATAAATAAATAAATAAATAAATTTTGACCACCTGGAGATTTCCAACGAATGCCGAAACCTCGACGCACTGGCGTTTTCGTTTTTCGCCTTCATCAGAAAAGTAGCCACCGCTGCCGGAATCGAACCCGCGTCTTTGGGCTCGACAGCATGGTGCCCTAGCCACTGAGCCACCGAGGCGGTGGTTGAAAGAACGTGGCATCTATGCATAGCCTTAGTGAATCCCCGACGTCCGTTACCTCTGCTCTCCAGCCACAAAACGAAGGAGGAGCTTAGATTCAATGGCCAGGCGCCAAAGTGTACATATCGACACACCATGAAATGATTAAATTGTTGTCTCTGTTACGCCCCACGCACACAAACATATCATTCGTTGATGGCCAGATTTAATTGCGCAATCATCCTTCAGTGACCACACACGAAAACATGTCTCTATGTAAGACTCAGGGTCGCACTTAGTTTCATAAAAATTTGTTAATGAAAGGCCCTACAGCTTTCATGTATTTCGTAAAACACCACTTGTATTGCTCTTCAAAAGTCTGTTCCTAACACGTATAAGTGTATACAGTAAAGGGGTATACAGTATACGTACACAGCAAAGGGGTTGGGCGTATAGCACACTTTTGTGATATATGGAGTCGTATCGAGATATTTGAAAAATATGTATATCCATACTTCACACGAACCACCTCAGTGGTTAAGGCATAGTGTTGCTGAGACCGAAAACGTGGGTTGTACTGCCGCCGCGGTGGCCGCTTTTACGATTGAGGCAAAAACCGAAATAGCAGATATGCTGAGATTTCAGCGCACTGTAGAGATCCCCAAAAGGGGAAATTAATCCGGACTCCTCCACTACGAAGCACCTCATATTCCAGGTGTATTGCGGCGGTTTAATTCCAATCTTAAATGAATACATTTACCACGGACTTCTTATATATTGGCCGTTAACTGTCCTTGAAGCAAAGCCGATGTGTATAGTAAGGAAGCCGGCAAGAAAGGGCATCGCTGTGTAGTAAAGATGCTGGAAAAAACTGGTTACGCGCTCTCGCTAAACTCCTACTTGACAGTTTGTGCAAACATTTTTCAAGACGTTAGTGCGCTTACGGCCTTGCTGCTCTAGAAACAGAAACGCTACATTATAACCATTAGCAACCGCGCGATGAGCGATCGATAGTACGGTAATGACGTTTTGACTGCACCGGAAAATATTTATTTCAGACTCCGGATAAGTGGCGCCCTCACCCCTGATGTGTTCAGTAGGAACAAATGTTTTGGTTTCGCTTTCGTTTTCCTGCTTTCAACGCAAGGAGGCCACGAGAAAAAAAAAGTTCACGTCGGGGTAACGGCGTAGTTTGGCAATCATAGTGGCTGCTTCTTCGCGCGTGCCTCCGTACTGAAAGGCGAAGCCAAGCACTTCTGCCGCTTCAAATTTCGTTTCTTTTCACGAGAGCAGCAGTGAGAAGTCCAGTGATGATGTTCAATCAGTACATTTCAGTTCACACAGTAACACCTTATCTCACCAGCCGGAGACATCAGCCACTGTGCGCACGTAAGTTTAGTTTCAGCGCCCTGCTTGTATAAATACAGCGTGTGGTCTTTGTAACTGACGACAGCTGTTTCGCTATGGTCTAGGCTACATACCGTGGAGATATTTTTCCCAATGCGCCAAGGGGTGTGAAGTTTGAGCCTAAGCAACAGCCCGGTCGGTTTTCATATCCATTCAACACGGCGGAGCGGCTCCCGGAAGTTCGCAAGAACGTTGATTTTCTTATGACGTTTTTTTACGGCTGAATTAATCAAGATGTTGTGTGACAACACCACCAAGTACGCCTGGATGAATATTTGCAACCGGCCGAGCTATTCTCATCGTGATGGCTTGTGAAAAGAAGTTACTCTGCTAGAGAGGATGCGTTTGATTGCGATCATTATCTACATGAGAATTGTTGACGTTCTTTGACTGCACCCATACCGGAGCACGGGAAGTATATACAGTGGCCTTCTCCCACGAAACATCATGCCTCGAACCTGGTTTGTAGCTCTACTAGTCTACCTCCACGTATCACAGCCGGACGATTGTGCAAGTAAAGTCTCTATTCGCAAGACCCGGAAACTACCTTGGCTTCTGAAGCATATCCATCAAGCGTAATCAAATGTTTTTCTACCAAAGAGGGATCTCTCGGTAGGCGAACGTATGGTGAAGTCAAAAGCCAGTTCAGGAATGTGGTACTATATGCCGAACAAGGTGACCTAGTGGTGGTACAAACATGGGTACTGGCCGACTCCGAAACAGGGTATACTCTTTAGGTCTCAGTATACACAGGTAAGCGTGAAAGACCAGGACCACACGGCCCAGCGTTTGATCTGGTCAGCAGCTTGTTCTTTATGCACCTAGACCAGTGGTGCAGGATTTACACGGACAACTGCTACATTTCTGCGAAACTTTTTACCACCTGCTGGAGCGCAAAGCCCTTGCCTGAGGTACCACACAGAACCATTGCCGGTATTTTTCAAAGGAGCTGAAGAATGTTGCGAGGGAACGAAGAGCTCAGCACGGAGACGTTCAGTGGCTTCGCGATGGCAACAGTTTATATTTGCAATGGAAAGACCGACGCGTTGGGAACATCCTAAATTCTATTCATACAGCCAACAAGTTTTTCCCAGCCCAGCGAAGGCAGGAGACAGGTGACAGGTGGACTTTGAGTGCACTCAAGCGGCTCCTGCTTGTCCAAGACTACAATGCTGGTATGCTGGGTGTGGATACATCGTACCAAATAATTTAAACCAACAATGTCTTCAGGAAATGCGTGCGCTGGTGGAAATCTCTGTTTTTTCATTGCTTGGACATAGCGTGTATCAACAGTTTCATCCTCTACCAAGGCCATCGAAAAGAAAGCCAAGGAGTCATAGAGTAGTCCAAAATGCCAGATTCGACCCGCTTGCTTTTAGTGGGCAGGTCATTCAGCAGATCTTGGATTATAATGACGTCGATCAAGACCGCGCGTCATATCCAGCTCTAGAGCCAATTTGCCCCCAACCACTGAAAATGGAGAAATCGAAGAACTGCAAGCTGTTCTATTGAAAGAAGGATTTAGAACAAAAAACATATATCAAATGCCGCACATACGAAATGCTCCTATGCTTCACGTCCCCGCGGAACTGCTTTTCTGAGTGGCACAGCGGTCACAACCCCTAGCTTGAAGGGCCATGAAAGATGGAGTTTGTTATGTACAGAATTAAAAGTCTCCGGAATGTTAACTGACCTCATGTGGAACATTTTGCATATTCCAGAAGTTTGAATTTCATTTTGCAGCTTTCTTCGGCTGTATTTAAATATTTTGTTTACTTCGGTTTCGTGCGTTATTTGCTGTATTAGCAGGTAAAATTACAAATAGTTCTCAATTTATTACCCTGGCGTCATTTTTATCCGAAAGCTCGATTACATGCGTACCATTTCATATATAACAATGCCAAATGAAATACAAATTTCACAAAAATCGAGAATGTCAAAAATCAGCCTTTTCCGCGGTTGCGAAAGAGATAATTAAACACCATAACATCGAGGGCGCCCGAGGTAATTAAAATAAAATTTGCAGTTTTTCCTGGTTACAACAGTGATGCTACATCTGCGCTGTGAGGCCCGTCCCAGCGGAGGGATTCGGATTAATTTCTACAAGCTGGGGATCTCTGACGCATAGCGAAATCTCACACATGGACGTTTTTTATGTTCCTGATGGCACAAAGCCAGGATGTCGACACCGTAATGATTTCTTCATCTAAGCCATATTTCACTGCGTGGGTATCATCCACGCCTTATCCGTGCCCGTTGGGGAAAAAGGCCGACTTCTCAGATCCATGGCGTCAGGAACCTATTCAAATTTCTAGCCCTTACAATAGGTGAAGAAAGATGACCAGCAAAGCTTGGCACATTTCAACGACACTGACGCCGATCAGCTCGCACAGCAGCCGAACCTCCCTGCTGTTGTGGTTTGAGCTTTGCTTCACGGAGTACCTGGCTGCTTGCGCGCTGTGCTTCGAGAGAGACTCCTTTTCGCTCACGCTGATGAGCCGTTCCTACTTACCATCGTCGGTTGATGCGAGAGTCCAGCTGCGCCATCGAGTAACCCAGGAAATCTTTATTCCCTTATATGTAACTCTTCTGAGATTTGTTTTTTACCGCGTGCGCATAGTATTTCCCCGCAGGAATTTTCTGAGTACGTTGGACCACCTGGGGTCCCTTTCGTTTACCCATATAAACCTTCGCTTAAAAAATTCCAGTTCGCGACTACAATGCCTACACTACACTTGCGTGAGTGGCCCATTGGCTACCTGTAGCCACAAATCTCCCAACGAAAATGCCCAATGTCAGCTAACATGGTTCTGTGCCGGCCTATTGTTACATTGCCTTCACGGTGCATTTAGCTGAGAATGATGTGAGTACCTTACGTACCCATTGTATTTGCAACGGCCCGATTTTAGCCATAACCTTAGGCTTAGCAACCTAAAGGCGTCAGCAGGAACCCTTGGCTTGGCCCGCGATAAGTTTCGAGTTGTTTGGCTCAATATTAGGTTCTTCGTCTAATGTAAGTGCTGAATACAGGCATCATAACTTGCCCACTAAAGTAGATTGGTGATTGGCGAGAACAGCAGCCACCTCGAGCATGTGGGCGATTAACGTATTCACATTTGGCTGTAACGTAACATACATATCGACTTTTCTCGGATACTCATTCAATTCATTGGCCAATGACGGTTGCATCTGCAGTGGGAGACTCATAGCAAACTGACCGCTTCCAATGTCCCTGCGACGACAACCTATCCTCCAACAAGGCCCATATACCACACAAGGAACTTTGGTGATTACGATGCAGCAGCCCATCGAGACTCATGGCGTATTTACAAATTCCAACTAGAAACGACAATAACGTACTCGCTCTGGCACATGCTTTCGCAGTCACCTGAAGCGATCCTCGCGCATTCACTCATAAGATGAGAAATTTCACATGCTTTGCAACATTTATTGTTATAGAGATTTCACCGTTGAAAACATGCCGTTTTTCATCTCAGTTTGCCACGTTGGTCAGGATACGCAAGTGCCCAGTCCATAGGGTGACATCATGCACTGAAGGCCTGGACAGCAGTGTAGAAAGCCACCGCACTGAAAAATACAATAGAAATCGTGACACGAACGTGCTCCCAGGCAATAATGAACCGTGAATCAGATCACAGCAAATCGAGATGAAAAAAAAAAACTTGACAGGCATGTACGTTGAGCTTCGAACGCCAGAGTTCCAAAATTAGGCGTAGATAACGTAGGACATGAAGTTACTACAATTCTTGGACAGTTGCGTTGCATGAGACAAGTACCAATTTAACCAAGAGAGAGGAGAAGTACCTTGTTAAATTCATCTTGGGGAACAGCACGAACTAACGGGGATTTTTGTTGTGTCCCTGTTAGTTCGCGCTGTTCCCCAAGATGCAAGTACACCAACTCGCCCAACTCGCCACCCTGCCTTGTTAAATTGACTTTACTTTTTGTTTAGTACTCGGCTCAGATGTTCTGCTTTTGAATTTATGCACCATTTCAGCTACTTTTTTTGCGTGTTCCAAAGTTTCAACATGTGGACAAAATGAAAACGTGTGGATCCCCAATTTTTCGGGCTCGGAAAGTTAATCTTCGTGAAGGCCAGGCCCAGTTTATATGCCAGGCTGCATCTGTTCAGGTAGGTTTGGCATACCACAAACCGAGACCACAGGGTACTTACCTACTTGTGTGTTTGAATATCGCAGGACTCTGTTTTTAGAAAGAATATGCCACTAAATCTTCAGTTGTATTTTACTAAGAGATCTGCACTTTTTCTATATGTGTGCAGGATTAAGCGAAATCTGCAGAAGTGTAAACCACTCAGAAAACATTGTCGTGGTGCCACAGACTTCAGAGGACACCCTTTTGGTTTGTTGGTTAGTGCAACAATGCGACGTTCTTTCCACAAGCTTTCAATGCAACCAATAACAGGAACAAAGATAGCAGGAATACTTGCAGGGTCTTTGTCGGCCTTACAGAATTTCTGAGAGCACTCACACTGTTTCACTTACAATCATTTCTAGACTTTCGTTATTTTATACCGTTGTGGACCTCGGTAGTCCATCTTCGGGTACCTTAACGCGGAAATGTGCCTGTCCGTGCACCTGTCTGACTGTCGCCCCACTTGTCTGTCTGACTGTCTGTCTGTCTGTCTGTCCCCCTGTCTGTCTGTCCGTCAGTGTGTCTGTCGTTCTGTCACTAGATTCAATCACGTGTAGCCAAACCGCTGCCAGGAAACATCAACAAAAAATACGCCCCAATATCCTCATTTAATGACGATATCTGATTTTCCCTGAACGTCCTCAAAGCAAAAAGGCGTCTGTCTGTCTGTCCGTATGTCTGTCTGCCTGTGTATCTGTTGGTGTGAGTCTCGGTCCGTCAGTATTTCTGTAGTTTTGTCACTAGAATCAACCAAGTGTAGCCAAACCGCTGGAAGGAAGCATCTTGAGCTCCTGCAATACTCCCGTATATCCTCTTTAAAAGACGATATGTAGTTTTTCCTGAGTGATCTCAAAGCAAAAATGTGTCTCTCGGTCAGTCTATTTGTCTGTTTGGTCTGAGTCTGTACGTCAGTGTGTCTGTCGTTCTGTCACCAGAATCAACCACGAGTAACGCAATCACTGCCAGGAAACATCTCGACCTCCTGGAATACGCCCCTATATCCTGTTTTAAACACGATATATAGTTTTCCTGAGCGCCAACAAAGAAGAAAGGTGTCTGTCTGTCTGTCTGTCGGCCTGCCTGTCTGCCTGTCTGCATGTCTGTCTATATGTATGTCTGTCTGTCTGTCTGTCTGTCTGTGTGTTCGTCTGTATGCTGTCTGTCTGTCTGTCTGTGCCCTCCGCCACATGCCACCTGACCGCTCCCAAGGAAAGACTTGAGATCTTGAAACACCCTCTAACTTCTCTTTTGAAGACCATAGTCATTATTGAGCGCCGTAAGCACGAAAAGTTTGTCTGTCTGTCTCTGTCTGTCCCTCAACGGTACCACTGGCTGTTCGACCGCTGCAAAGGAATGTCTTAAGCTCCTCAAACACGCCCCTAGGATCTCTTTTGAGGATGATAGTCTTCCTTGAGCACACTAAACGCGAAAATATCTGTGTTTTTCTGTCTGTCTGTCTGTCTGTCTGGCTAGCTGGCTGGCTGTCACTATAAACAACAACTTGCCCCCGATCGGCGCCATGGCACGACTTCAGCACTTTTTTAAAGACGATCGGGCTTTGTTCGCTTTTATACACGATCGGGCATTGGCGCCCTGAACAAGAAAACTTTGGGAATTTTTGTCTGTCTCTCGACTCCGCCACTCGCCGCCCAACCGCTTCCAAGGAACGACTATAGCTCCCGAAACACGCCCTTATGTAATCTTTTTAACACGATAATGGTGGTTGAGCGCCCAAAAACACAAAAATATTGTCTGTGTGCCTTTTTGTGTGTCGCCCGATTCTACCGCTTGCCGCCCAACCGCTTCGAAGGTACGACTTAACCTCCAGAAAACACCCCCCATGTTCTCTTTTAAAGGCAATAGTTTTGCGGAAGTGGCCTAAATGGGAGATTATGGCCTGTCTGTAGGTATGTGTGGCACTCGATTCCACCCCTGGGCACTCGACCGCTCCCAAAAAACGACTTGAGCTCCTCAAACGTGTTTCTATGTGTTAATAATTTATTATATAATATTATTATTGAATAACCGTAAGAAGAATCCAGCTTTTATGACATTTCTTCGGTCAGGCCGCAAGTTCATTCTGTATTAACAAAGCAGCATTCTTTGTAGTTATACTCGACACCCTTCGCAAACTCATTCTCCAGATTAGGTCGCTTACAAATAATTGTCCTTCACTAAGGGAACTAATGACATCTTGAAATGATTTTTGAAGCATACCCACATATTTCATACTATGCTTTTGTTCAGAGAAGTCTTAATTACTGGAGATTGCCATGGGCAAACAAATATTCTACTCGTTTTTTTATGCCGCAATCCTTTAAAAAACCAAAACTACTTTCAGCCCCTACAACGTACCAGCGATTGCCATCAACAGCATTGTGAATATCCTCTTGCGAACGCGTTTTTTCGCTAAAACTAGGCGCCCCGTTTTTGGGGCTTGTACACACGACATTTTCATAAGTAGCTCTTTAGACTCCCACCTCGCAAACACTTAACTAACACAACTCACTAACTCAACAAGATTTGCACGGCGTTCTAATTTATTTTAACCTAAGGCGTTCACTTATTACGGCAAACTGCTTTTTTGCAGGCATACAACTATGGACTGCAGTACCAATAACCATAAGCATGTTTCATTTTCTGCGTTCCTTTACAGTAGTGTTGGAGATTCTTTTTTTCTTTCTTTTCCAAAATAGTGATGTTGCTTATTTCACGGTATACAGTACCAGAAATTGTTTACCTAGAAATATATTACTTAACTTCCTGCTCTTTCGCTCACAATTTAGAAAGATTCTGTTAGATTTACCAACAGCGTGACTGTCTAAATTGTTTCCTAATATATGATCGAACCTAATCACGAGGACAGCTTACAATCGAGTGTCTCTCTGTTTACTAACTAGGTGCAATATGTGTCTCGGAAGATACATATTAAAACCCTTAAATGCTGATATGTATGTGCCTATAAATGCACTATGTGTGTATGTACGCATGTATGTATGTACGCATGTATGTATGTATGTATGTATGTATGTATGTATGTATGTATGTATGTATGTATGTATGTATGTATGTATGTATGTATGTATGTATGTATGTATGTATGTATGTATGTATGTATGTGCGTGTGCACCACAGGCTTTCCTTGAGAGTTGATTTTAGCGTGGAATATCGCAAACATTCCCATGAAAAACTGTTCAAACGAATGTGGAGGAGTTAGATGAACCAAAAAATTGAAAAAAATCCACAGTGTTGACTAAATTAGTTTAGACCAAATAAGGTAAGTGGGTAAAGCGTTGCTCCAGCTATGACTGTGGATGACTGTTCATGCATGCGTGTGTTCTCTTTTATACGTATGAGTGTGTGTTTGCTTAGCTAGATATAATTCTATCTTCATGATATACGTGTGACGGAAGGTCTTTATTACTCACGACTGCTGTTTGACATCCAGCCGTCGCAGGTTCAAATATGAAGTGGGCCAGAAGCAGAACGGCGAGAAAGATGTAGCACCTGCAAAACTGTTTCAGAGACACAGAGTAAAAGTTATTGCTCGATTGATATTTATTGAGGGTTTTATATATTTATAATGTTAGTGTGGTCACTTTGGGAGGCCGAGGAAATAGTATTTCGAGATGGTTAATGCAACAGCACTAGCCAAGAAAACACATCACTTCAAAATTCAGTATGAAAACCGGCAGTTGTACCGGCAAGTAACAATTCCTCGCAAACAAATGGCGGTGAAAGAGACAGTTGGAATGGGTGCGAAAATTTATATCATAAGTACTTCTGAGAACGATCCAGAATACGTAAGAACAAAATTGGGATTATCAACATGTACAACGAAATCACAGAGGCAAATCTATGAAGAGAAAGCGCCTGATAAGAACGTAGCGGAACTGTAGAACATGAGCAATTGATCCAGATAGGGGAGCGAGAAAATGAAATCATCCCCATCTCTACCTGAACAAACAGAAGTCTGTGACACAACCTTATTCCCACTGATTCCGCTGACGCACGGCAATAATAGAAGTGATCGCTCCAAGATCACCGTGCATGGAAACATCCCCATGTGGTTAGTGCGCTGTACATGTCATGGCAATGCCATATTACAAATACTTAACTGGAACAAGTTCACTAAACGCTACCTCCACGCACCAAACAGGGCAACGGTACATACCTAGTACCAATACAATCATGATCGCAGTTGCACAATGGTTGGTCATTCTACACATGTTGGTAGCTCTATCAGTACTTAAAATTAACGTAACAATTATGCTAATTTTGGGACGTTTTGTATGAGCAAATACTTCGTCATTTTTTTTATATTTCAATGAAAATTTGGTGCTTACACTAGCGGCGGAAGGCTGGAGAAACAGCAGAGCTGGCGGCCCAAGACCCTCCGTCGGAGATTCGGCTGTTGCACCTCACATAGACTTCAAACTTGCCTGTTAAGCCACTCTATCACTGATAGGTCTGGATAGGTGGAAAACGTCCGCAGCCTTTCACATCTCTATCTCACATGGATCACCTTAACGCGCGCTCGAGTCCCCGGCACCCTCCTTCGTCATGTCGGCGTCTGAAGCTCGAACTTAGTTCCTGTGATCCCAACTCTATAGGGAATGCACGTGAATTGGCGAGTAGAAGAGCACGCGTGAGATTACTCCAAGAAATCTGGACAGCGTTTTCTTGACTGTCGAGCTTCTTCTTCCAGCTCCTCACGTGGCGAAACCCTGGCCGATGTCAGGCGCTAACCCCAAGGCACACGCCCGATGTACTCGGTATTTTTTGTTGGCGTTTTTTCTGGTAACTATATATGGTGGGACAAAAAGCTAAAACACCACAGCCGTTAAAATCCGTTCATGTACACGCACCTAAGCCTGAGAACGAACAGACTAGATTTTTTTTTATTATTATGACTGGATTTGTGACCAGAACGGGCCACGTTATATTATTATTATGACTGGATTTGTGACCAGAACGGGCCACGTTATAGATAGATTATAAAAAAACAGTAAGCTGGCCGGCTGAGATAGTTTTCTTAGATAATATGTTGCTGCCAACGTTTTTATTGTGCGCCATTGGCTTGCCGGACTATATCGTACAAACTTGCGCTTCAAATGTTACCATTGCAGAAATATTAGCTAACTTTGTGCAGTTCTCTGCAAAACATTGCGGTAATTAAAACTCAAACCGGCCACTGCTATATCAGATGCTTGTAAATCATATTAAACACATAGGAAAGAAAAATGTGCGAGATCAAGAAACGCTACCATACCGATTGGGATAGTGCCATGTTGTCTTCAGGAACCTGCCAGCAAAGAAAATGTGCAATGGGTGGGGTTTAGGATGGTGTCCACCCGGAGTCGGGTAGCTGCAGCCCGTGGGCCGCATGCTGGCCCCGGCGTAGTATTATGTGGCCCCAGCATGGCATCAAAATCCCCCTTATCTTGTCACTTCCAATTTAGCTGAACGCTGACATAGCAACTTTAATTCCAAACAGGGTTAACTATTGAAAGAACGAGATCGATTCTAGTTGGCATTGCCCGATCTTTGCACTTAGCTATACATAACGTTTCTTTTTCCTTTTTTCCCACTGGTACAAACAAGCACCACCACCTCCAAATCCCCTCACCTGCCCCCCCGCCCTCCCCTCCAATTTCACATCCGGTACGACGTGCGGTGTAGGCTTCATGCAACTCCGCCGTCCACCTCGAAAGGTTGCTGGCCCCAGGTGTATGCAATTATACGTTCAAATGTTTACTCTACATTTATGTGCTCCCTACAGGTGGCAGTGAGCAACCAGCTTTGTCTGAGACAGACAGTCTTGGAGTGGCCTTCTCTTATTGACCTTCTTTTGCTTTTACAGGAGGTGAAAGCATGAATATAAAAAAAAAAACGTTTCGAAAACCACGTAAGATTTCAACTCAGTGCTGAGCATGCAAGATATCGCGCTTTGAAACATAAGCGGTCGCTTTCTTTCGCTCGATCTGCATAAATGATAACGAACACAACCACAATATTGCAGGCCGTATAACCCAACTTCCTTTGTTTCTGCGCAGCGCATATTCTGTTTTAGAAAACACTGCTATTTTGGTAGGCGTTTTAGCTAATATAAAAGTATCTGTAGAGTAAATATTGTGAAAGAAAATGACTAAATACATTGAGATTTTTTTGAGAAAGGCAGCGATTGTCTCTTATATACACTAACGGTAAAAACCACAAATTATTCATTTCTGTTGTGGCAAAAAAGCTCATGCAAAAATATAAATAACTTAGGCTATTATATCGAATCTATTTCATGGTGTTTTGGTTTTGTGGCTCAGTAGTTACATCGTTTCGCTGATAACCACGATGGCGCGCGTTAGACCCCTGCTCCGGAACTCTTTGTATTACGCGGATGAGAAACAAGAACTTTCGTGTATACAGTTATCGGCGCCCGTTAAAAATGTCTATGTGGTTTACGTTATTACCCCCTGGTCTTACATGGCGGGGTACCCCATAACCGAGATGCAGCTTTGGCGCATAAAGCCGACACATTTTCACGGAAAAGTTTGAGAATAACCAACGCCTGTACTTCTCTAGTAAAATTTGTAATTTTCCTGTAGACTACCCTAATAATTCGGATATTTGTGCATATACCATGGTCAGTTTGTTCATTTTGTCCTCCAGAAATTCATGTCTACACTTCATTAACCCTGCTTAGGCGTGTAAGGATGAGAATTGCCATCGGATCTTGTGTTTTTTAGCAAAAAATACATTGTTGTCGTGCTCCTCGACGCACACCAATTGAACTTCAGGCATTCGCGAGTTTCATTTCAGAAATCATCATCGTTTTGTGTAAAGCTGCACGTTAACAACATTGACAAAAGGACCTCGGAAAATTTGGTTGCACTTTTCTGAAATCAGGTTTATGACTTGACTAATTGTCAGCTTTAAGATGTAACTGCACACCAACTGGCTACAAGCTCGCCGGAATGACACTTAAATACAAATCGGCGCAGTGGGCTTACCTCTGCGTTTGTTGGGAAATCGAAGTTACTCTGCCGAACACGAAAGCTCTGAAGCAACATTCGCTGAGACCTTTTATTAAGAAGCCCCTTGTTTGCTGGGAGCTCTCACAGTTACTGGCCGGAACCTGAGCAGGAAGTTCTCGTATCCGCTTTTAATGATACCAACCAATTAGCACCCGGAAAAAACAGGCGGGTCTCTGTATCTTCCAGGGTTATGCGTCGCCGGTTTTTATTCATGTAAAAAAAGTAAGCTAAATGTAGATTTAGGTACGTTATTTTGTGACATATGTTAAAGAAGCGTTCCCCGGCACGACCCCTAAAATGAATTCTCCTGGTTTCTTGTTTTTCCTGCATAAAAAGCGAAAAGCGGAGTCATAGAGGAATGACCCTCACTCGCGCTCGTAATGACGTCCTTCTGCGGAAGAAGTCTCACAAAATACGCTCCACATCCGGGAAGTAATTAACGAGGAGACTCCCCGGAGATGCTGAATGTCGATACAACACGCACAGATTGGGAGCCTTCGAATAACAGGAAGACCACAGTTGGTATTTGCCCCGTATTCTGAAGGTTGCCTTTGAGGCAATTAACATTCACTCACTATAACCTTACTTGGCAAACCCAGCATATAACTAGGTGACAACGTCACAATATTCCAACAACCAGGCTTGGACAGTAGAGCGCACGATGGTGGACAGACCAGTGGCACATAAGGCTGCAGATCTCCTTGTTGAGACCGGTCGCCTTCGGAATAAGAACTTGCGAAGTGCGACACGCAAACTCTCTCTATCAAGGAAAGGCTAGCTGTGCTATTAAAGGAACCTTGAAATGTAACAGGGATAGGATAGCAAACGGGGCGTTTAAGAACAGGTTAATGTTTTGTGGAGTTGAAAGACACCAAGAGAGGAGGAAACGTCGGGTTGAACTAATTATGCAAAAAAAATAGCGCGCCATGTAGACGAATTCCACAGCATAAACGAAAACGTCGCCACCGGTATGATCAAATTAAACATGCAATGGCAACGATAGACAACACCGCGAACCGACATTGAGCTGCGGTGATAAAGGTGTAGATGGTTCCTTGAAGGATGCCGAATCAGCAATTATAAGGGGAACAGCATTGTACATAATGCTTATGGGAGACGTTGGCTCAAAAGTACTTTAGAATATCATTGCGGACAAGTAGCTGGAAGATATTTGATACAAAGCCGGAACAGCCAATAATATACACTGGTCGTACTTCCGGAGAGGAATTGAAGTTATTTTAAGTTTCAAATTTATTGAAGGGTTAACGTACAGATAAGATGAACAAACAAGCGGGGTAAATGAGGACGACCCAGAGTAAAAACTGCCGGAGGGACCTTCTAACACATTGTGGATTAGATGATGCATAGTATGCAGCAAACAATGAGCGTAATGGCAAAATTTTTTTGTACAATGTGTAAGTACGAAGTAATAACGTGATCAAAGGAAACGAAAACACTTTACATAATTTTCAAAAAATAACGACGATAAATAACAAGCCTGCAATAATATAAGAGCAGGACTAAAGCTTGTATAAAACAAGGTTTTCGGTAGATTGTGTACCTCTCCACTTACACTTACACGTGTCTAACTTACACAAGTTAGACACGTAACATACCACTCAACAAAGCAGTATGCAAAAAGCAGAAAGTAAAAAAAATGAACCAATTTTAATTTCCTTATTAGGGCTATATCCAGCATGGTCTAGTTAGTTAATTAATTAGGTATTTTCACCTGATTTTAAAGACTGATTTCAGGAAGAATTGAGTTCCACACGGAGACATCAGAAACTTAAGCAGTCGTTTTCCCGTAGTTTGTGCGAGCTTTGGGTAAAAGCAAACTTCACGCACTGAGAACCGAGTTCTGTTATTACTCGTTAAAAGTTCAGGGATGAACCTTTCTATGCGCACATCGAGATGAATTAGGCGAAACATCATCACTGCTAACATCAAAGTAAAAAATTCATTAAGGGGAAGCATGTTTAAGTCAACGTATACGTGTATGGAGCGACAAAGGTAAGGACTGAACGTCATTAGCCGCATGGCTTGGTTGTTGGAGGCGTCGTAGATTATCTATATGTGTGTCGCACGTCTTTCCCCAAACTGATAAGCAATATGAAAGATGGCTGTGAATGTAAGTGTAATAAAGTGAGAGGATAACATGTTGTGGAAACTGTGGTCGCGCTTTCAGAATGAAGTGAATACCGACAGAAACTTTTTTTAAGAAGTGACTGTGCATATGCATCGAACTTCAGATGTTTATAGAAAATGACGGTAAGAAACCGAGTGCTGTCTGAAGCACTCATTGTATGATAATTTATTACAACTGAAAGAGTCAGGGTAACCGTTTTCTGTGGAAAATGAAATACCATAAATGTGGTTTTTGTAGCGCTAATTTGCAGTTGAATATTCACGCACCACTGGTGAATGCTTATAAGGTCCGTGTTTAGCGCATTTTGAAGTGCGATGGGATTGCTGCTGGACGTAAACATACTGGTGTCATCCGCATATAACAAACATTTAGAGCTTTGAAGCACACTAGGCAAATCATTAATAAATAACAAGAAAAGTAGAGGACCAAGAACAGAACCCTGAGCAACTCCCCTGGTATTTGTTTTTGCGGAGGAAAAGTGACCAATAATTTGCCAAATTGAAACCGATCGATCGAATAACAGTGAATGAGTCCGAAAGGAGGGCCAGACTGCCACATGATTCACGTTTGTGTTTAGTAGGATTGGGTGGTTAATTGTATCAAATGCTTTTGTAAGGTCAATAAAAACAGCCCCAAAAAGTAAGCCCTCGTCGATGACTTCTTTATTTGATCAGTAAGATAAAGAAGTGCGGGTACCGCGAATAGAATGTGGGGCAAGCGAATAAGTGAGAAAACGGCCTGTAAATTTTCCTCAACCGAATATCGAAAACATAAACTGCGTTATAAGTGACAATCCGGACGTTGCGCAGGATGTCCAGACGCCAAGTCGGGTCAGGAACGGCAACCACATGTTGGTGATGAGCAGGTTGATGATAGACATTAAAAGAAAGGAATAAACTCGCAAAAGTAGGAAAACCACACGGACCTCTGTAAAAGAAAAGAAACGGAGATTCATTACCTTTAGAAGCTACCAGCACTTCAAACAAAAGAAAATGAAGGTAACGTAGACATACCGACTAAAACCGTACGAGGGTAATCGCAAGCTACCAGTACTTATACGAGAAGGAGGAAATAGGACAGAAGATTTCAAAGCATCTTAGCAAAGCAAGAAGGTATTGCTAAATGCAAGATCATAAAATTCGGAAGAACGCTGGATCATATTGAGTTGGCGATACCTCCCGATTACCTCTCCCGGGGTATATCACACGGTAATCATGACGTCGCGGTCAGAGCATGTGCTCGCTGGGGATGGCCTGGTCGTTGGAAAAACATTCAGACTGGTATGCGGTGGGTACGCAGTGTGGCTGATTTGGACGCGCGCCGGTATAGAGTTTGTCTTCGTGTGAAGGCTTGCCGATGCGGGTTGGCTGTGTTGCCATCGCCTACGCAAATTGTACGAGGAAAGGTAGTGGCATCGATACTTTGGGAAAGTTAGACCGGCTTACTCAAACTCAGACTCACAACGAACGTGACACTTCGAACTCACACGGGATCAAAACTCACTCGGGTGCCGAACTGAATCGGGCTCAGAACTGAAATGGACACAGAAACCACTTGGGCTCAATACTCAAGATGTACTGAAGACTCACTGGGGCTCAGAACTGAAAATGTACTAGAACTCCCTGTGGCAGAGCTCGAAATATGCTCAAAACTCAGTCGCGCTCAGAAATTAAAATTGCCTCAGATCTCACTCGGGCTGGGAACTCAAAATGGAATGAAAACTCACTTGGGCTCAGAACTCAAAATAAACTCAGAGCTCACTCAGGCTCACAACTCAAAAGACAGTCAGAACTCACTCGGACTAAGAACTCAAAATGAACTCAAAACCCATTCGGGCTCAGAACTTAAAATGGATTGAAAAATACCTTGGCCTCAAAACTCAAAATGGACTCCAAACTCTCTGGGGCTCAACACTCAAAATAAACTCAGAACTTACCCAGGATCGGAACTCAAAATAGACTCAGAATTCAGACAGACTCAGAAAAACTCGGAATGCACGTAAATTCGGAGTTCTGAAAGTTTACGCGGGTTCACGAAATGTACGGGTGCAAACTCGTGCGCTGATATTCTCGTGTTTGGAAAGAAAGACATGATGTCGTAACTGCACTGAGGCCGGAAACAATCGCCAGTGCGGATTTATTGAAGCTATACTTACTAGGTCATGTTGATGAGAATCGCTTACAAGAAAATGAATGTATGTATTGGATACCAAACGCACGATATAGGCTGCGTGTTTATAACAAAGAGGATTCAGGCTCGATGGTTAGTTGGGGCCCAGGGGAGAAATAAAGGGCGTTGAGCAATGTGACGTTCTCTCAGTTCATTTATATCGAAGCTGTTCATGGTAGAATTCTTCTATTCTGCAGCCTCTGGAGAGTTCTGTTCTGGAGCCTCACAAAACGCCCTGTAGCCACGCCAACTATTCCCACGATTCTGTGAATACCAGGCGTCCATGGGAAAGCCATTGTTTTTGCTTGCATGCATGCTTGCTTGATTATAAAGGCCCGAATCTACTACATCTTAAATTTTCAGAAATGAAGCCCCGTCTCCGTGCATTTAGCTTAAGTAATGACCACACATGAGATAGTCATGGCTGGTCATAGATAAGGTTAAAATTCAAACAACTGCTGCTAGGGAGCGTTGGGTATCAAAATGAAGGCTCCAATGAGCGGAGTCACTTGTGATAAAAAAATTTCTTTTAAGGGGGAAGCACCAGAGGTGCTGGGGCTGCTGGGATCTCCTGCCGTCGTCATAATTGTCGGCTTATGTAGTCACGCTGCTGAAATACAGGGTCACTCATTTACGCCTCACGCTGAAACGCTTCGTAACACAAACTAGAAATGTACCGGGAGACTCGTTTGCCCCTCGCGATAGAACGCTACGTGCTTCAAGGACACGAGACTTTTCCAGCAAACCTGTATACATCCACCCCCCAACGGGTTCATCTCCGTTGCCAAAAACTCCAAGGCGCCAATATTACACTGAATACACTGAATGCTTCGCCTCTGCGAAGGTTTCAGGTTAGCGGAGACAGCCCGGGAATTCTTTGTTATAATCGCGGCACAGTCGCAGTGAGTCCTAGACTAGGTTAAAATTCATACTGATGCCTTAGATCAAATGCAATAAAAATTGCCGTTCTCGACGAGGCAAATTAAGTAGGGACAAATAAAAGCTGCTTCCTGGTTATAATTGGGACCAGTCGCGCTGAATCATAGATTTGGTTAAAAATTTTGTTGAAGCAACTACGCCATGTGGGTGATCAAATAAAGGTCTCGATAACCGAGGTCACGTGGGACACATAACAAGCTTCCTCTTCACAATGGCGACGTAGTCATTGTAAGTCATGTGTTGGTGTAAAAGTCAAAATGATGCCGCTAAGGTGTGAGTTGTATAAAATTAATGATTTTCGTTAGGGAAATTGCACCAGACAAATAAAAATGCTTCCTAGCCATTGTCATGAATGCTGAGTCATAGATTAAGTTCAGCTCGAAAAGATCGAGCAGTCCAACTCGGAAATAAAACCCGAGGTGCGTAAACTGTGCGAATCTGTAAAGTTCAGGAGTACGACATTTGAAGAGTTTAAAAGATATAGTATTCAGCAATTTCGACGAGAGCTAGCGGAGGTCAAGGGCCAAAACCAGGTGCTTCCGAAACTAGACCGAGACGGGTAAAGGCAACTGGCGGATGCAAAAAGGGCATAATTGAATTCAAGCATTACGGAAGACGCAGAACACGAAAACGTAAAGGGGACAGTGAGTAAAATGGCCGATTGTTCATGACTCGAATTGGGCAATGAAGACATTGATGTGGCCCATCGTGTCTCATGGAAATACAAAGATAAGCCAAATGTAGTGGTAAGGTTCCTCACCAGATAATCCCGTGATAGTTTTCTGTCTGCAGCTAAAAAAAAACTCCAAACACGAGTCCCTTGTCTTTTAAGGGCACGCACACAATCTGCGTCAATGAACACCTCTGGTTACAAAATAAGCTATTGTTCAAGCGGCTCGTGAGGCGCAAGCAGGAAAAAAATGAAAATTTGTATTGAGATCTGAGGGCCGCGTTTTGATGCGGAAAGCGAAAAACTCAACGGTTGTACACATTCAGCCTGAAGAGGATCTGGAGAAAATTGTGTAAGCCCTCGTTCCGAGTAGAGGTTACCATTTGCCAACATACTTAATATTACTGATATCAAAAAACAAAACAGTGCCAAATTTTTTTCTTTTTTTTTATTGCAACAAGCGAAGGTTTCGCCGGGTTTCAAACAGTCTGGTTGCCTGTATTGAACGCTTACAGGCTGCTTTCGACATTATCGCCGTGAGTGAAACATGGCTGAAAGGTGATGAAACAGCTAATATGCAGGGATTCAGGCTGCTATCGCAACCACGGAACTCGGGATCACGGGGGAGCGGCGGAGTTGCCTTGTTTGAGTGGGAAATATTGCGTGCCGCATCTGTGTCAAGTGGAAATCTACAAATACGGTTTATCCAGATTGAAAAAGGGCCAACCATTGGTGCCATGTATACCACCCGCCCGGTTCGTTAGTCAAAACGTTCGCGAAAGAACTCGAGTTTGTGGTAACAGAAACTTCCCGCGTGTACTAGAAACATACAGTAGTTGTCGGGGACTTCATTATTAACTTGTCCAGCAATACCCCAAATCCCAAATAAATACAGATTTCCCCTAAAATTGTTTAACATGCATAATGTAATAACTGAGTCAACACGTACCACTAGTACGCCAAGGACTCTTATTGATCACGCCATTCGCATCATTGACAGTGATGTGTCTGCTGCCGTGCTTCCCCTTCCGGTAGCCGACCACGTGACTATTTGTGTAGCCTTAAAAGCCGAACCTCATAATGCTAAACCATCCAGGAGGAAAGTTCCTGCAAAGGTCGATCACAATTTATCACGAGACAAAATATTTCAAATCGATTTCTGCGCTATGTATGAGGAGGTTAATACTGTATACGGGAATTTATTACGCTCAAAAAAAAATGTTGCCTTATTAAGTGCCCCTACAACCAATATGAAATATATCAACACACTCTGCCCCTGGATGACACCCGCTTTTTGGGAGACAATAAAAAAGGGCCGGTGTTACTACAAATGGAAGGAGCATAGCAAATATAAATATTACCTCAAACAATTGAAGCGTTATAGAACTAAATCAGTTTCAAGATGAAGAAGCGGATAAAAGAACACTTCACTAGGCTTGTCGGAGAAGCTGAAGGCAACGCCAAAACAGACTGGGAGATTGTTAAAGATGCAGTTGGTTTAAACTACCATAAATGCGTGTTTCCTGATCACGTAACACAGGACAGTAATAATAGTTTTAACATATATTTTGCAGACGTCGGGCGCTCTTTGGCTGCCCAGTCTAGGCTCAAAAGTGCCCTTCTAGACCAGTCTCCGATAACTTTGGCATGTTTGATATAGAACTGCCACATGTCTTATCAGTGGTGAAGAATTTAGATGATAGTAAAGCGGCCGGGCTTGACAATAATATAGTTAATTTGACAAAAAATAATATTGACATTTTGGCAGTTTGCCTGTTGACGTTTCACCACTGGCAAGACTGTGGTAGGCACCCAAATGAACTTAAGTTGGGCAAAGTCGCCTCTGTATACAAAGATGGTGACCGTTCCAATACCTCGATCTACACGCCATTACCTGTATTAGGTGTGATTATTACAATATTTGCAAAGATTCTCTCTGCGCAAATTACATCATTCGCTTCCAAACATAGTATAATTTGCCAAAACGTGCATCCTGTCCGGTCGAACGGTCTTCGGCGGTTCGGGTATTAACCCGAGAAGTAACAAGGACCGAAAGAATAAAACGCCAGCCATGTAGTTCTCTTAGACATAAGGAAGGCCTTCGATTCAGTCAACCACAACATGATGTTAGCTAAACTTCCTGATTATGACTTTAGAGGCAGAATTCCTAAATACAATCTTTCCGACCAACAGCAAATACTTGTGGAAGATGGTATTGTGTCCTCTACTGAGTCAGTGGTCTCAGGAGTATCACAGGGCTCAGTTAATAGACCTACTCTTTTTTTCACCCCCTGTGAATTGCTGTTTCTCTCTATTGCTGTACTCAGGAGCTTTAATGTATGCTGACGACACGGCACTAAACCAGGGTTGCTATTCCAGAAGGACCGAGTTTGAGGAAAACTCGGGCCAGGCGCAGCTGTGGTGATGACAATAAATCATGATAATATTTCGGGGCTTTGTTAAAACGATTTAAAAATGCGATTCATGCTTTGCGCTTACTATTGAGGTGACGTAATCGGTCCAGGGCAGCGCGCTCCAAGAATGTGCGACTAGGGCCTGGCGCATATTTCAGTGCGTTTTCTCGTGCCACTGCTGCATTGGTGGCTCTAGGGGTAAGCTATACAACTACTTTATTTTATTGTTCTTTTACTTTATTAATGTATATTTCACTACAAAGTTCATTTTATATTTTATTCCAGGCGTTAATATGAGCTTTTTGTTTAAAATGTTTTGTCCTAAGAAGTAGTTTGTGCCGTTGGTGGCACAGAGTGTACTCACGTGACTATAGTCGACTGGCCAAAAAAAAAAAAAAGAAAGGGGGTGTTACACGCGCGCCGCATTCAAAACAGTTGCTGCTCGTATTACGTTATCGAAACCTTCCGCTTGTCGACGCAAATTTTCTCGGCGCGGTCCAGTCTCCCTATGTGATTTTAGGGCGAAAGCTTGGCGATACGTATTACCAGAGTCCTTCAATGCCTTTCTGTTCATCAAACTTCGCCATCACGCTATGGGAGAGCTTCGTACGCTGCCGCGCCGCGGCGCTGGTGTTGATGGTAGGGCAGCTGGGGGCGTGGTCAGATCGCGTTTGGCAAGGATCAGACCACGGAGTAAGATAAAACAGACGCTCGCCACCTTATCAGCAGTGCGCTTTCGCTTTACGTGTCGTGGGCCGCTTAAATGGACTTAACATTTTGTGAGTGGCGAAAAAATTTGGTGCGAACGGGCATGCTGCTACTGCGTTCCTGCCTGCCGGTCTCGCTACAGAGCAGCGGCGGCCGCGCGATGCCCTCCGATCTGCGGTGGCGCCCCTCGCGGTAGCCTTTGTCCCCGAACGAAACTTGGCCTGGAGTTTCATGGCGAGAGAAGCATTGAAGGACTCTGGTATGAGCAACTTCTTTTCTAATACATTGTCGTTGCGCCTTTTCCGTCGCATTCGTTTCTTTGTCTTTTGGTTCGGGTTTATTTAAACGGCTTCTTTTCAGCTAATACGTGTTCGCGTCAGTTTCTTCTCTTTCATTTGTTTGTCTTAGTCTGCAAGCAGGCCTGACCATGCACAACCTCCCTAGAATCGGGGTTCTGCGAGGGTGGTGTGCACCTGTCCTACTCCCATGACATCCCGTTGAGGCTTCCCTCTGCGCGCACTATTCTACAACTGTTACTTATCATTTTCATAGTGTTATGAAGTTTGCGAACCGGGCACATTACTGCACAAGTGAACTGAGACGGGCTAGTTGGTGCATGATGCCACTTAGAAAAAACAGCGCCAAAAAACGATACGACAGGGAGCGCAGTGTTTGTCTTTACTCCATGTCGTATCGTTTTTGGGCGCTGTTTTTTCTAACGGGCACGTTAGTTACTCAAAGCTCCCAATTGCGGGCCAATCCTCCCAGTGACCATGTGTTACGGAGCTTATCATATTTCTTTGCTGTATGTTGTTTTGCTCTTCACCGCTTTTGTTTCAAAAAGCTCTCCACAGTAGTTTTTTTTTTCATGGAGTTCAATGCCCTCATAACTCTCTCTTTTTTCGCGCACTTCCAATCCCGCTTACCCTCCCTCTGGCATCACGCGGTTACTTTAATTCTTAGCTTCTCCCTTTAGACGCTTTCTATGCTTTGCTTCCTGCCATATGATGGTGACGCTGAACGAAACCCGTTAAAATGTGTAAAGATTCCCTCTGAGAATAGGCACGCGCCGTTTATGGTATTGTAGCAATGATAATAAATAGATGCAACAGGCCATCAAGCTATCGGGGTATGTACCGTACCAACATCAACCACGTGAAAGAGGAAGGTAAGAGTATGTCCAATCCAGACGTGAGAACATGCGCCAAAGACGTGTCAAGGGATGAGGATGAACCCCATAAGGTGCGTGCGCGAGAAATGAGCTGAGGTATCTCAACGCTCTGACCTGCATTCCTATCGGCGTCATCCCTGCGAATAAAACACCTCAACAGGATATCGGCGCGTCGACTGTCTCATTGACTGTATATGCAATACGTATAAGCTGTTCTGCCAGTAACCTTTTCACAAGAAATGCGCGTCACGGAACCCCTCGAGGGAGTCTGTGTGCTGTGCTGATGATAAACCGCACAGTCATGCAACGCTTCGCTCGAAACTGTTTTGTGAGCAGGCTATAACTAAAGCACACGCTCGGGCTTCAGACAGATAGACGCGCGTTAGGAACCATGTCCGCCAAACACCTAAAAGAAAGGCTAGGTCTTGGAAACACGTCTCCACTGACCATATTTCGCACACACCGGTTGACGGTCGACTGGCGGCGGTAGATGGTGCGGTCGCCACCAAGGCTTCTGTAGAAGCCGCCCGTCGCCTAAAACCGCAGCGCACACTACACTTGCTCCTCGCCTGTTACGCAGCGAAAACTCCCTCTAATTCGTCGCAAACGGGGGTCTGTCGCGAGACGACTGCACAATGAAAAGCACTTCAATAGCTAAAAATGGCCTCGAAACTCCTACTTCGTTTAAAATACCTCTCGGGGTAGAAATACGCCTGCTACGGCGACCAAAAAAATAAACAACGCCGCAGAATTGGCCCCCACGGGCGTCCTGAGTTCAACTCGGCCAGCGTAGTTTGCTCACAGTTCTAACGTCAGTCAAACAAACCCAGACCATTCGTGTGCGTGGCGTAACAACCGAAGCCACGCGCACCCATTGTGTCTACTTTGTGTGGGCGTAGCGTCGTAGCCACAAAGTCGTCACTTCATGCACGGTAGCAGCGAGCAGCGACAAGAACTTAGCACAAAACAAAAATGAAGTCTCCAGGCCATCCTCACCCAATGGTGCCACAGTCACGGGGGTGTTCGATCCGAACCGGAGTACATTATTATACGATCACAAGGAGAGGTCGAAACGGCACGATTTTCCCATTGTATTTCATACACCCTAAAAACACAGTCGAAGACAAATAACACAACTTCAGCGTCTGAAACGCCTTCGCCATTGCTGAAACACGCTCTTAACACGGGACGATTTCTGATAAGCGCCCGCCGTGCACACACAGGCAAGCCGGGACCAAAAGCCGTGGCCGGGAGCAGGGTGCGTTTTATTCGCTACAGCGTACCCCTTTGATTACTTGGTTTATGCTTGGGCAGAGATGCACTGCGACTACTCTTAAGCCAAGTAGCAAACATAATTCAGTGGAAGAACAGAACACCGAGAAAAACGGACCGCGCCACGCCGGGCCCAGCCAACAACCAGGCTGGGAATTTCAATGTAGCAGTGGGGTTATCGAGTTTATGCTGGAGCAGTGGTTCTCAAATGGGGGTCCGCGGACCCTACGGGGTCCGCGAAGCCATTTCTAGGATCCGCAAAACCCTCACCCGCTTTTTTTTTACATTTTTTGGAGTTTAGTCCGGCCGTGACTCATTTGGAGTTCCGAAACCTGCTCCCGGAACTGCCGCAGCGATCCGCAATCCGCACAAGGTCGTCTCGACCACCTCCTTTCCCTTTTCCCCACATCTTCCCGAACCACGTGTCTCGGTGCCCAGCAGCCGCGTTATCATATCGCCATTTTCGCCTGGCATCAGTGGCTCCCCGCACGGGGCATCTTGAGTATTCATGGTGACGGTGTTGGCGACACCGCGGACCCCGAGCCCCCAACATAAACTGTAACCTACCGTGGTGATGTGTTTAAAGGTGAAGGGTAGAAGCCTCAAACGGTGGCCGTCGGAGCCCAGGTCAAGCTCCGGCGGATGGGCTCCCTGTCTGTCTACCAGGCAGGGAGCTCCGGGACCTCTCTGGCTATCAGGGTAAGGTTTGAGAAGAAAGTACCCCCGTCCCCTGCTTCTATTACATGCCATATGGTAAATCGTAAACCCCCCCCCAAACATGATCGGACCTTGAAAAGGGTCCGCACCGAAGAATCTTTTCCACGTCTTCCTGCCATCAACTCAGCGAAACCTGACAACTACCCACGTTTTTTGATAGTTGAATCGGTTGACAAATCCAAGCCTCTTTCCTCACAATCTGTATTTCTTGTATCCAAGTTTCTTGAATCTATCCTAGGCAACACATACAATGCTAAAAAACTAAGAACTGGCGAGGTCCTAGTTGAGGTTAACTCACAGAAGCAAGCCACAACTCTCATGAGCCAAACCCGCATGGCAGACCTGGATATCAGAGTCACACCCCACCGCAGCCTCAACAGCTCCCAGGGTGTGATATCTGAGCCAGACCTCCTAACCGAGAAAGAGACCGATCTGCTCGAAGGCCTAAAAGATCAAGGCGTGACAGCAGTAAGGCGCATCGTCATTAGGAGAGATAACAAAGAAATAGCCACCAAACATCTGATTCTGACTTTCGACCGCTGCACACTGCCCGAGCATATCAACGCAGGTTTCATCCGTTGTTCTGTCCGGCCATACATCCCGAACCCGCGGCGCTGTTTCAAGTGCCAGATGTTCGGGCATGGTACCAACTCCTGTCGTGGCAGAACAACATGTGCCAAATGTGGGCAGCATGATCATCTATCCGACAACTGCACAGCAACCAACCTTACCTGCCCGAATTGCCAGGGTCCACATGCAGCATACTCTCGCGCCTGTGAAAAGTTTCAACTAGAGAAGAAAATAATCAACATCAAAGTCACTGAAAACATCACCTTCCCCGAAGCGCGAAAGAGGTTCGCCTCTTTTCCCCTGGGGAGGTACGCCGACGCAGCTCGCTGGGGGGCGGAGCGGCGTCTGGTTTCGGCGGGGACCCAGTACCGCGAGTCGGACTTGGTCCCGCCCCCGCCCCCCCCCCCCAGGGTTGCCTCTGGCAGCCCAACCCGCCTCCGCACCGCTCGCTGAGCCAGCAGCGGCTGTGGTGGCATCCACGTCCGGTGGGGATGCTGCTGCACCCACCGTCTCCTCCTCTCCACCGGCCCGAAGCACACGCAAGGGCCCGGACGAGATGGAGACGGAGGCGGTCGTAGCGACCCCCTCCCCCTCCTTACTGCCTGTGCCATCTGGGGTGCTCCCCACGCCTTCGGCACAGGCAGCGCAGGCAAAGAACACCCGAAAGGGTACCACGTCAAGGGGGCCCAGTCCGCTGGGCACCCCCTTGCCTTCAGATGACGACATGGACATCGATCCCTTCCGGCTTTCATCGCAGCGGAAGGAACGGGCTGCGACGTCCAGGTCAGTAGAGAAGGTCAGAAAACCCCTTCCAAGAGTGCAAGCCCCGAAAGACCCTACATAAATAGTCACACTCCAGTAGCTCTGAACACATAATGGGAAGAGAAAATATTGTTCAATGGAACTGCAGAGGCCTTCTGAATAATCTTGACGACGTTTATGAGATTCTGCATGCCAATCAGCCAAGTATAATGTGTGTCCAGGAAACACATCTGAATTCCAAACACACAAATTTCTTGAATAGTTACATGGTATACAGGAAAGACAGGGATGGCTGCACACACTCTTCTGGCGGTGTTGCCATAATCACCCGCAAATCCTTACCATGCCACCCTGTCACCTTGAACACCGTCCTTGAGGCTGTATCCGTCCGCACAATAATACTTAATAGATTAATAACGGTATGCTCCATATACATTCCTCCTGATGTTGCACTTACGAGCTCCGACTTCGAGGCGCGGGTAGACCAGCTGCCCGAACCATACATTCTAACAGGCGACCTTAATGCTCACAACTCTCTTTGGGGCTCTTCCAGAACGGATGCCCGAGGTTGCCTGATAGAGAAATTCCTGACATCTTCTGAAACATGCCTTTTCAACAATAAACAGCCTACATATCATAACATAGGACACAACACATACTCATGTCTTGACTTGGCTATTGGCTCCGCAGTTCTCTTTCCTCTTCTCGAGTGGGGTGTGGGAACTGACTCATATGGTAGTGACCACTTCCCCACCTCACTTAGATATATAGGTAAAGGCCCAAGCAGTTCATCTTCCCATAATAGGTTCAATAAAGCACGAGCTAACTGGAACACATTTACAGAGACATCGAAACTACACCACACATCCATAGCACACCTACACGTAGATGAAGCCGCACAACTCCTCACGGCGCACATCCTCGACGCCGCCGAAAAGTCTATTCCCCACGCCTCTGGTGCCCCGCGCAACCAGCGGAGGCCGTGGTGGAATGAGGACTGTAGGCGGGCGCGAGAGGCCCAGAACAAGGCGTGGGGTGTCCTTCGTCGGTACCCCACGTCGGGTAACCTCATTTTGTTCAAACGGGCCAAGGCGTTAGGAAAACGTGTGCGCCGTGAGGCAAAACGAGAGAGTTGGCGCTCATTCATAACATCTATAAACTCATACACAGACACACGCAAGGTATGGACACGTATACGCAAACTCAAAGGACAACATACACACAGCCTGCCCCTGGTCAGTACAACAGGGGACACACTGGAAGACCAGGCTGACACACTCGCACAACACTTCCAACACGTGTCTAGTTCAGCACACTACACGAACACTTTCCTGAAGTATAAAGCCTCTTGTGAAAAGAAGTCCCTACACGACAACAACAAATCACAGACTTCTCACAACTCTCTGTTTTCACTACATGAGCTGAGGGCTGCTCTGAGCATGTGTAAACCCTCAGCTCCAGGCCCAGACAACATTACATACACAATGATACAACATCTACACGCAGACACACTTGAAGCACTTCTACATCTATATAATAAAATATGGCTTTCGGGGCACATTCCACACTCTTGGAGGGAGGCCATTGTAGTTGCTTTCTTGAAGGAGGGAAAGGACCCGTCGTCCCCTCAAGTTACCGTCCAATAGCCCTGACGAGATGCCTGTGCAAGCTCTTCGAGAAGATGATCAATCGCAGGCTTGTGTACTTCCTCGAGTACAATGGTCTTCTCGAGAGCTGCCAGGCAGGCTTTAGGGTGGGGCGATCGACGAACGATCAACTGGTTGCACTTGACTCATACATCAATGATGCCTTCGTGCATAAGCAGTACTGCTTAACTGTCTTTTTCGACCTCGAGAAGGCCTACGACACCGCTTGGCGTTATGGGATCCTTAGTGATCTCAGGTCATTCGGTGTTTCGGGTAATATGTTGAACACCCTTGTTAGTTATTAGTCGGAGAGAGCGTTCAGAGTAAGAGTTGGTTGTGCACTTTCAAAGGTTCACGTCCAAGAAAATGGCATGCCGCAAGAAGGCGTGTTGAGTTGCACTCTCTTTATCGTAAAGATGAACTCTCTTGGAAAGGCACTGCCACCAACAATCTCTTATTCTATGTATGTAGACGACGTGCAAATATCTTTTAAATCATGTAATATGTCAATATGCGAACGTCAAGTCCAGCTTGGTGTCAAGAAGCTTGCCGGCTGGGCAGACAAGAATGGGTTTAAATTGAATCCTGCAAAAAGCTCCTGCGTTGTGTTCTACAGGAAGCGCGGGGTCCATCCGGACCCAGACATTACTCTGAATGGCGTGTCGCTTCCTGTGAACAAGGAGCACAAGTTCTTAGGTGTTGTGTTTGACCAGAAACTCACAATTATTCCACACATCAAGAAACTTAAACATAAATGTCTGAAAACAATGAATATACTTAAGCTTCTCTCCCATCAATCGTATGGTTCCGACAAAGAACTCCTACTACGGCTCTATACTGCTTTGGTTGGGTCTCGTTTAGACTATGGTAGTGTGGTATATGGGTCGGCGTCCAAAACAGCGTTGCGAATGCTTGACCCAGTGCTACACTTGGGGCTACGGCTTGCGTCGGGTGCTTTTCGCACGAGCCCTGTCGAGAGTCTGTATGCCGAGTGTAATAAGTGGAGCCTTGAGAACCAACGGACGTACATGGACTTACTTTATGCGTTTAAAATTTCATCGCTGAATAACCATCCTTTTTATCCTGTTTTTAACGACACATCCACATCTGTTCTTTTTGTAAATCGCCCATCCGTTCCTCTGCCATTTTCACTTAGAGTGAGAGAGCGAGCCTCGGATCTGAGCGTTTCGTTTTAAGATGTGTACGGATCAACCTTTTCAGACATTTTACCTCCTTGGAAAGTTCGTCCTGTGTCCTCCGACCTTTTTTTATGAAACTTGACAAAAATCGGGTACCGCGAGCTGCAATACTGCAGCACTTTCTGTCTCTGCAGTTTAAATACCCACTTGCAGAATTTTACAGTGACGCGTCTAAAACCTCCACTATGGTCTCCTGCGCTGCTCATGGTCCGAATTTCAGTGCAGCCAGAACCATGTGCGTCCACACGACAATTGTTTCAGCAGAAGCTCATGGGATTTTGCTGATTGTACGACACATACATGAAAATCAAATTCCGAAGTCTATCATCTACACAGATTCCTTGAGTGTTGTTCGCGCACTGTCATCGCATACACCCCCCAAAAACCACATAGTTAATCTTGTATTTAACATTATCATGTCTGTGTATGCAAAGAAGCATCAGCTGCTCCTCTGCTGGGTTCCAGGACACGCTGGGATCGCTGGGAGTGAGTTGGCAGGCGAGAGGGCAGCTGCTGCTGCACTCAGGAACACTGTAGACATAACAACCGTACCGTACACAGACCTCAAGCCACACATAAGACAACACCTGCGCAGAACATGGCAAACACACTGGGACGAACAGACAGACAACAAACTACATGTAATAAAGCCACACTTGGGACGGTACACAGCTGACTCACGCAACAGACACACGGAAGTCGCCTTGGGTAGGCTACGGATAGGGCACACGCATGCAACTCACTCGTATCTGCTGACGGGATCTGCTAGACCCCAGTGCAGCAGGTGCGGAGAGGCCCTATCCGTAGTACACATACTAATCACATGCAAGGCACTTCACACAACACGACACAAACACTTCAGAGAACTCTACAGACAACATATTCCCCTACATCCATCGTTTTTCCTAGGTGATGATGCCATTGTTTCCGTGAAACGTGTGTTTGAATATTTGTCCGACGTCAAGTTTTTAAACCTCATTTCCTATCACGCATCATGAAATCTGTCCCTATACACCAGCGATGCTCATTGTCGTGTTGTGATTTTACTTTTGTTTTCGCTGATTTTAGTTAGTGTTTAAGGTTTCACCCCTATCATCGACTATTGTTTTGGCGCTCTTTGCCCCAGTTGGCCTTGCGCCATAAACATCCAACGATCATCATCATCATCATCAGTGGCTGCGCCGTGCAGTCTCACCCGGTTGGCCTAGGTCGCGAAGCTACGTGTTCGTCTGAGTCGCGTAGCCATGTCCAAGTTACGTGGCTACAAAGACAGTTATCTGAAGTTTGGCTTTGTCAATATCGGCGGCAAACCGCAATGCGTTTTGTGCGGTAAAGTACTCGCTCTAAGCTCCATGGTGCCGACGAAGTTGACACGCCACCTGTTTCACGCTCCAGTTGTGTTAATTTACCTACGTACCCTCCCCCTCCCTGCAAAACGCAGGACGTTCCTGCAAAAACGCAGGAACTTTTTTTTTTGCAAGGGGTCCCCCATCACTTCCACCAGTCCACAAGGGGTCCCCGACACATCCATGCCTGAGAACCACTGTGCTAGAGAATGAGTATTGCAGATCGATTGCAAATGGCTCTGCATGCGGGGGACAGCACAAGCCGTAATTTATCAACGTACGCGGCACCAATACAGCACGCTGGATATGAAAGGCGTGCTGCACCCGATTCTGGCGGTTTCGGTCGAGGTGTATCGAATGCTCCACTATCACTATTTTCATAACCCAAGCGACTCAGGAGTAGGCGAAACTCGGGCCTTCTACAATAGCGCCTCAGATTGAATCCAAAATCAAAGATGAGCGTGAGAGAGTTAAGTTGTGGTTTAAACGAAGCCACGTAAATTTTATAACAGGCAAAATTAAATCATGGTTTTTTACTCCAGGAAGATACAGCCCAATTTTGTTAGCTTACTTTATTTACCGTTACGGTCTACGCTGTTGCAGAGAGTAACCACGTTTAAATTTTTGGGTGCCTTGTTTGACTTCGATATGAACGGGAAATCTTGTGTAGATAAGACATGCTAGAAGGTGGCGTATGGCTACCACACGTTACTAAAGGGCCATGAGTGTTCCAGCGCAGCCACCTTGCGTACCCTATATTTCGCATTTGTGCATAGCCACCTATGTTACTATATGGTATCGTGGGGCAGAACATGCAAAATATATTTGAAATCTCCCAGTCATTTAAAAAGGGGGCAGTAAGAATTATTACATTTCCAACTAGGACTGATATCAGTAAATCCCTGTTCCACACATGCGCGTAGTGCCGCTGCACTCTGTTCATGTAATAAGCGTTGCGGATATAATAAACAGAATATTAAAATGGGAAGACCCGCTATCGCTAAGGGTTTTTAAGGGTTTTTAAGATGCTGACGCCCAGAACAAGAGGTTTCAAGAACAATTGCTTTGTTTTATCGGTTTGTAAAAAATGTATACGGTCGGTGGCTAATACAGTTTCATGGTGCTATTATTTAGAATGTTATACCGGCAGATGTGAAATCAGCACACAAATTTTCTGCGGGCCATGAAGCGTTTTATGTCAGAGGATAGTGCTGTGTTTGATAAATATTTTATGTGATTTTTTGTTCCCAATATGTGTTGTGTATAGAAGTATATGTATTTGTACCTGTTCCGTTTGCCACTGCACTACCCTTTGCTGAGTTATGCGGTATGTCTAACCATTGGTCCCGACACGAGCCAGCCAGGCTACGGGGCCAAAAATGTTTTTTCAAAGTTTTGAATCACATGTTGAAAGTGACGACAAAATAAATTCACACTGATGCCGCTAGCGTGTGTGGGGTGTCAAACTGAAGGTATCCGTTTGGGGAATCACGTACCGGGAAAAATAAAGCTGCTTCCTAGTTACAATTATGACATAGTTATCAGTCATATATTAGGTTAGAAATCAAATTGGTGTCACTTGGGCGTGCGGGGTTCAAAATTGGATGTCTAGGTGAGCAGAACAGCTTAGGACAAATAAAAGTGGCTTCCTGGTTATCATCTTGAGATACACATGGTGAGTTATATTGTGGGTGAAAATTCAAATTGAACCCGCTACGTTGTGTGGGGTATCAAATGAAAGAGCTCGATGAGGCGGATTTAGTGGGACAAATAAATAAATTCCGCTGGTTAGGAGCACTTAGTTAAATGCAGTAAGAAGCAGTTAAACTTCACGAAGTAACGGCCGATAAAAAAGCGGTAGCACAAAAGGGATACTGGTGTTATAAGGAATGGAAAACGTTGCGCTTTTACCCAGGCAATGCACGATTCATGAGATTATATCCATTCACTGCATAAGCAATAAGCAAAAGAGGGCTGTAAAATAATTGGTTTCCATGTAGGGAGGCGGGTGCAGCTTAAGAACACAAGCTCCTGAATAATGGCGAGTTTAGCTTCGAAGGACGGTAATATTCGCAATCCCTCATCTGGTGCTTCAAACGGATCAATCGCCCTGGCGGCTTCGACCAGGCCACCTTGAAAACATGATTTTGTCGACACACTGCTGCTTGCAATGTCTCAAAAAGCGCGGGTAACCGCCGAAAGAACTCTGTTTTACGGCCACAGGGGCAATATAGACATGGGGATAGCGAAACCTTTCCCCAATGGTAGGGAAGAGTCAGTAAGCGGAGCTGCGCATCGCTCAATTCTACTTCGCTTGTATAAATTCTACACTTTGTTTTTTCTTGTGTCAAGCAGTTTGAGTTATTGTTGTCAACTGCACTAAAGGTTAGGTGGCGAAGATGTCACTGGCGATGTCAAGGTGAAAACGGAAAGACGTTTTGGGTCCCCTACGGGTTCTGTACGGGTACGGGATTACTAAATTCCATGTTTACAATTGCAGGTCATCACGTGCTTCTGCGTTCTGCGTCAGTTTCTTTTCTTCGCAATATCGCACGATGTGGAACCAGGAAGAGTAGCCACGCAAGTGCTGATGTGTTTTCCACTGACACCACGTTGGTTGCGCTAATAAACACATATGCTCATGCGAAACCACTTTTTCGCAAATACCGCACAGCACCAACCGTGCAATATTGTCGCGCATTCCCCTGCTCTTTAGAAGAACTTTGAAGACGACGATGATGACGACGACGAAGAGAACGCCTCCAGCCACCTCTCTTCAGCGCGTGCTGACGGACTGACGACGACGAGGAGAATGTCTCGGGCAGTTGTGCGCGAGAGCGGGTGCGCGAGAAGGGCGAGCAACACCGCCAGTCCAGCGTGTGGTGTGCGGGAGCAAGGCACTTCTTCCCTTCGTTGTTGGAGGCACAAGTTCCCCTTAATAAATTACCTCCAATCCCTTCACTCACCCAGACTATTCCATCTTCATTCTTGCTACGCGGCACTGGTAGAGGGGCTGGGTGAGCACCTAATTTCCAAGACCCCTCCTGCCTCTCGCTTTTCCAGCCCCGAGAGTCCTGATTTCGTGGACACAACAGTTAATCGCTCCAGCCGGCGCCTACTAGACTTAGCTGCCGAATTCAGCGCTCTGGGTGGAACAAGCTCTACGCGTGCCCCCGAGCGATTGCATTAGCGAATGCAGCGCAGGTAACGTTCCAGCAGCCTAATAATGATGATGATGACGATTTCTGTTTGTTTCCCCTTTGTATCGGGGTGATGACATGTCATCTTACCAAAAAAGACTAATATACCTATGTTTTACACTCTTGGTTTAATACTAGCGCGGCTTTGGGCAGGCACAAAAAGGTTAATAGGCACAAAACACTTTTTTTTTCTGTTACAGGTGGTAACTGTCTTAGGCAACATTTCCCTCTCTGCTTTTCGTCCACCAGAATTCTAATATTCCTTTCGTCCCCTCGACAGCCTTGAAGTTAACTTCCTCTGTGATACCCTTAAATCTTTGCGCTTCTGGAAGCCGAATATTTCCTTCATGTAGATTTGGATAGATACCCTCACATTCTAGCACTACGTGCCGCATAGTTTCTGTTTCTTTTCCGCAGACCACGCATACCTCATCATTTTCTGAATACTTCCCCACAAAGATTTTGGTTCTCAGACAACCTGCTCTAGCCTCAAAAAGAAAAGCGCTGCCCTGTGAATAATCGTAGAAATTTTCCTTTCTGATGTTCTTTTCCTCGGCCCTGTACATCTCTAACGAAGTTTTAGCTTCCATTTTTTCCCTCCATTTATTTGTTTCAATCGGCCTTGCCTCTTTTTTCATTACCGTGGATGTTTCGGATTCTCCACTGCCCTTTCCGTATTTCATCGTTAGCCTTCTAGTCTTCCTGAACTACTGCGTGTCCACGCTTTTCAAGTATAGGTACCTGAAAACCTTAGCTGCCCACCATCGTTGATACATTGCTCTCAACCTCCTTTCAACTCATATTTTACTCTGTGCTTCTCTAACTTCAAACGACGCCCAGCCCATATCTCCCTGAACTGCTTCGTTAGTTGTTTTTTTCATGCGCGCCTAAGGCCAAACGTCCTACAGTTCTCTGGTTCGCTTCTAGGCCTGATAGAACGTCTGATTTTAAGCAGAATACAGCATTCGCAAACATCAGTCCCGAAACCATTACTCCTTTGCACATTCCTCTTACTACTTCATATTTGTTATACCCCCACAGCGCTCTATGCTTCAATATAGCTGCATTTTGCTTTCCCTTAACCCTTAGTGGCTCCTCGTGAGTTTTTAAGTGGTTATCCCCTTCGTTTATCCACACTCCCAAATATTTATATTCCTTCACTCTGGGTAATTCGCCTTGCTGGATAGGCACTACGTCAGTGGTAGCATCATTGAAAACCATTATTTCTGATTTTCCTGCACTAAAATATATCCCGAGATCGGTGGCTTCCTGGCCACTAACATTTATTAGCCGCTGCATATCGGTTTGGTTATCAGCTAAAAGAACAATGTCTCTGCTTATAACATTCCCGGAATATGTTGTTTTACAACTTCGCCTTGCAGCATATGGATTAGGCTAAACCCTACTTGACTTTCTTCCAGTTCCTTTTCTAACCCTGCCATGTAAAACATAAACAGTACTGCCCAAACTGCCCAATCTCCCCAACTGCATTCATAGGGAGGCATTTGTGGACGTAGAAGACTGGTTGGACCAGTTCGAGCATGCCGCCAGATTCAACCAGTGGGACAGCGACCAGAAACTGCTGGGTATAGCAGGAAACAACCTATTACCGTTTGAACCCATCCCTCTTGAACCCATTCCCAAAACGCTGGGTCGGCGCGGAGCAATACGGTCACCCATTGCTCTACACTACTAGTGTTGTGACCTAGCGCTGTCGCCCGAGAATAGGCCCAGAAGATCTGGGCTAGGCCTGCCCTGTCCTTATTCCGGTGGCACGTTTCAGAATATTGCCCGGTGTAGCAGTGATTGTACGCAACCAGGTTGGGGCATGAGTTCGTCTGCAAAAGTCGCCAGGTCATGCTTTGGCCATTTACTGGGGTTGGGTTGAGCTAGGGGGAACCCAATGTGCAGCGGTGTCGTTCTACAGTCGCGGTTTGTTGAAGCAAGAATCCGCAGCACTCCCTACATCGTTGCCCCTATATCCTAGAAAAGGAACACTGATTTTTTTCATAGGAAATTTCATGCTCGGTGCCCCGTTAGGTTTTCGCAGGTTCATCTAACAAAACCAGATAGCATATATACTTCGTTTTGCCCCATAAAGTAATACCTCTCGCTTTATAGAAAACTTATGCTGGACCTAAACCACAGGCATGTGTTGGCTCAACGACTTCGCGAACCTGTCCATCTGGTCTTGAGCCTTTCTTAAGTGTTTAGCTGTAGTGCCGGTTTCATCTTCCTTTAACGATGTGTGCAGTGGTGAAAGCAGGCTGCTGCGTCCTGTCTCCGTCCTTCTCTCTTTTGCACTTTTGCATCAGAATAAGTCACACTGTGTACCTACCACCTACAACCGATCTAAACCTGCGGAAAATAAACGTAGATTAGCCACCTTACCAATGGGCACGTATAAACATGAAGCTTATACGCCAGTAATATAAACAGCCATTGCCACAAACAGCCTTCATATAGCGATCTTGATCCAGGAGTACATGTAACAATACTTCATGCGCTCGCAGATCGTCTGTCTAAGGAACCCCGCCTTTAGACAGTGACCAGCCCTTAGATAGTTCATCCGGATAATAATCTGGTAATTATTTTATATAGCACCAAATAGGAAAAACTACCATGCGCGGCAGGGGGGGGGGGGGGGGTCCCAGTAACTAAAGGCTGTGACGACGGGAGGAGATGCACCATGATTGGACGATGTCCAAGATTAGCATTCAAACAAGTTTTGGTTTCGGTTCTATAAAACAACATGCTTGACATCCGACGGCACCGTTGGATGGGCATCCTCGATTTCTAAGCAATCGTCGTACTGCGCTTCTGCTATGTGGTCGGCTGTAAAATGCCGAAGATAAGCCTCCCAGGACGGCTTGGAATCGAAGCAATCACTAGCCGAGCCTTATGCAGTGGATGAACGCCCTCCACGTCCCCGCGGACGCTGAAATGCCATGCACGTTTCCCAAATATATGGAGCTTGCCTCACTCATGCATGTATGGTAAACAGCGTGTTCGCACCAGATCAAGGATCTGCTGATTGTGGCCCGCAAGCAGTTCATGATTTAGGTAACAGCACGCCAACGAGGACTCGCAAGCGCGTCAGTGTCAGCCTGCGCGCGTTCTGTGAACTAGTTCGTGAAACAGTGAACGTAACGGCCCAAAAATGGTGAACTCAGTCTAAAAAACATCGGCCGCAAACGAAGAAGTCAGCTTACAAAAAAAAAGAATTTCCCTCGGTGATTCGAAATGACATACCTAGCGCTCCAGAGCACTCGGCTCAGGGCCAGCGCTGCCAGCTTTGGATGTATAAGGTATATAATGTATAGCCAGATTACACTTTTTAGTTTTAACAATTCAAGCAGCTTAGGTGACTATTTGTTGCACAGCGCTCTTGCAATGAGCGTCCCCCAAATTTCTACAATATGTCAGGTCTAGCAATTGCATTTCTTAGACGGAAAAGCCTTCGCAGATGTGGGGTCGTGCTGCTGACCGCTGTGCTTGTTCACCCAGCGCAAAAAAGTGCTTCCTGCTCCCCAGGTTTACGCTGCACGGTAAACGTTTGAGTTGATTGTATTTCCTTACTACCTATATTGACTGCGCTAACTCTTCTCCCGCCTTCAAGGGGCCTTAGAGTCTCTACTGGCGTACAAATGAGCGAAACGTCGCATGTGCGCTTGTGCAGCGCTTGTGTGGAGCGACCTGGACTTGGAGCTCAATACAGTGTACAAACTAACGAAGTAAAGGAAGGTACATTCTTTGATTCACAAACGTGTCGTGGCTTAGTTTCAATGGAGCGGACGAATTGCGACGTCTCGTCGGCGGCCGGCGGAATAAACGCTGGGTCGACTGACTCAGTCAGAAGGTCGGCGAGCCGTGCTGTAGCGCAGTCAAGCCAAGTCATCTCCTCCAGACGTCGCACAAAAAACCCACACAAAATGGGGGAGGATGCAGAGAGGAGGACAGTATTTTCGAATAGACTTTTCTACTAAATAGATTCGCGTAAGCACACTCATAGTGGTCGGCCTTCGGACCCCGGACTACAATTTCCGCTAGAAATCCCGCAATGTTTACAAACCAATTCGTGTCCCTTCAAACGCTCGCCAGGGTGCCGACGTGAGCTCCAATGTTTCAGCAGGTTCCACGGGCGTGCAACTGGCTGTAATTTGTTCATTTGTACTGAGCAGTGAAATTACCTCGTGATAAATGTCGAGGCTGTCGGGGACAGAGTCTATTGACCTAGCATGCGTTTTACGTCTTTTTTGCCTGAGGGAACCCACCTTAACATGCGCTATGTCTGAGCCAGAGGTGAAATACTGCGGTTACCGCATTTCGTAACTTAAGTTTTTTTTATGCGGGCTTTATGTCACAGGCCCGAACGTCTTTGCCGCTTTCTTTCGGTGAACGTTTTGCGGAAGCTTTTATTTCAGATACCATCCTTTGTGCGCATACTTGTTCCTGTTCCAAATACGTTTTAATAGGAGAAAGGTCTATCTCCCACGAATTACTGCAAGAGCTCCACTTACAAGGCAGCAGACGTGTACTGTTAATATATTTCACTGTATGCCGCTTTCTGAAAAGAAGTCGGGCTACGCTTCTCGTCGCCGTTGCAGGCTTGGTTTGTAGGCTTTTTGCGATTTTATTTTTGTTTGCTGGTTGGGTTTTATTGTTCCTGGAGTTCTTTGTGTACTCCGCGATTGAGGTAACACACGTGAGGAGTAGTAGGGTCGCTTACAAAACGGGCGAATTGAGTCTTTTTGGGGAGTGTATGGCCTTGACTTACGTAACCTTACCTCTGTTATGGCCTAGGAAGGCTCCCTCTAGTCAGCCCTGATTTCTTTCCTAATGAGCCGGCGTTATAGAATGTATTGTTCTTTTAAAAATGACACAAAGTGCTCTACAGGGGACGACATTGAAGTTGCAACCCGAGTACTTTTTTGCAACTCCCGCACGAAAAGCAGTTGCCTTAGGCTGAGAACCCCCAGTAAGGAATGAAAAGCTCCAAGATTGTAAAGGCCATCCGGAAGCGAACTAGGAATATCCCTCGGCAAAGCGAAAGGGGAGATTGACGTCGGCATTTAACTAAAAATCTAAAACTTCGACAAAACCCCAAAAGGACCAGCTAGACGAGTCTTGGAGCTAACATATGCCTGTGGTTTAAGTCCTCTATAACTCCTTGGAAAGGACCTGTTGCTCTCGTTGTGTCGAAAATGAGCTGTATATTTGCTGTCCTTCTGCGGCTCGTAAGGAATTCTGGAAAACTAATGGCGTACCGATGGTCTATTTATCTCAGAAAAAAAACGTGTGATCAGTTTTCTCTTAGAGGTTGCAGCCACCTGGTTTGTGGTGCTGAGGCATGCTTGAGCAATGCGCGACTGGAATAAAATACCAATAAAAGGGGGATTCTGAATTGTGATGCCTTCTTTCACGGTTGAGTGTGTTATAAGAGGTCCTTCGTTGGAGTTTAGTCATGACGGAATGGCGTACCTTTCGTATGACGCGATCTTGCAAATTGAAGCAGTTCTAAAATATAACTTTCTGCGTCATCCTAATCTGCCATTGTTAAAATTGACATTTTGGCTGTCCCAGGCTCCCGTTTGAAGCCGATGTTCGCCTTCGACTAGCGTTATTTTTTCTTAAAATATTAGGTAAAATAGAGGAACGGTTCAATAAAGAGCGTCGCTGTAATTGGTGCTGCTGCAAGAGAACAGACAAACCCAAGCCGTACTCTGCGGACTACACGTATGGGAAGTACTTCTGGCTCGCAGTGTTTATTAACACTGACTGAAATATAATGCTAGGTTTAACGAATTTGTCTCTTTAAGTGTGCGGTAGTAATTGCGGGTTGCTCTTTTGCACCCGTAATAGTGTTAGCGAGACATAATTTGTACGCAAACACCTGGAACCAGTGCCGCTGAACGTTTACTGCTGTTTGATCTAACAAAGCAGCCATAGCAACGAGGTCTCTAAACCTTGAAAGCAGAAAGCTGTTGGTGTTATGTACACCGAGCTGCCATATACATCATTAAAATGGACTTATGTATTAACAAAGGTTCCAGACACTTAAATAGTTTTCGGCCTTGGTAGACTATATGATAGCAGCAGTCGCGGTTTCGCCTTTATTCTCTTTGTCTTTACGCTAAAACCGTGTTGCCAAAAAACTCATCATATTCAGCGGAAGGTTGATGACGCACAATGCCACTCACAATGTATTTAACATGACAAAAACGACAGTTCAAGTGCAATCAAGCACTATACCACCCACGTCAAGGAAACTACCTTGATATCGTAAATACTGGAGCTCCGTTTAAAATAAATACCAATTATTAGGGCAAATCCTTTTAGTGTCCTATTTTTTGAAAACGTCTCGTTACAGTTGGCCGGTCAACAAAATTATCACCGCTGTAGAGGCTAAATAAAACACATTTGTGTGATCCAACAAGTTTGAACCCTGATCTTTATGGTAGCAGTCCGTTCTACTACCACTACCTGACGTGGTGGCTCAGTGGCTAAGGCGCTGTGCTGCTGAGCCAAATGACGCCGATTCGACTGCCACCCGCGGTGGCTGCTTTTATATTCGGGGCGAAAAGAAAAAATGCCCTTGTGTGCAGAATTGGGCCGTTATATAGATCCCCAGGTAATGAGAACTATTCTGAAGCCCTCCATAACGACGCGCCTATATAGCCCTGGTGGACCTTCGGCGCGTTAAACGCCACAATCACAATCTATCGATGCACCACCACAGAGCTATCTGGAAGAAAAGTTGTCGCTGTTTTTGTTCCTTTCTTGGCATGTACCAACTTGAGGAATTAGCCAGAATCAGGAGCTTCGGGCCACTGATATACGCGCTTCGAAAAGTCACAAAACTGTGAACTACAGACTGTAATTTTGTAGAACAGCGCGTGCTGCGTGACGACTGAACGTGATGACACGTGAGCAGAACAAGTTCACACCAGAAGCGCACAACCGTTATGGCGTGTGTCAGTCTGCTAGCTGACGCTAATTCAACCGTAAGACGAAGAATCAAAAGCGATGAGAGGCAAACATGGCGTAGAAAAAAAAGAAGTCGGTCGAAGCAATTCGTGCCAAAACAACCAAGAAGACAAAACGAAAAACTACACAGAAACACGATGTAGCAGTGACAAAGTTGTTATTTACCGTCACCAGTCCTTCTCCTTCAAAGAACGTAAGCAGACTTAAGTTCTTGAGAAATTTTGCGTTGTTTCCTGTGGGCGTGGGCTGAGCACAGAAGTGTGCTTAAGCGTGTTGTATATAACCATGAAAGGAGTTGTCTATGTCTCTAAATCATCATGATATAAAGAAGACTGAACACGTAAGTAGTGATGTGGAGCAGGAAGACTGACCGCCAAAGTGGACGTATAAGGAGACACTGCCGGGTACCCCGGTGCTCGTGACCGCTTGGGAATCCTTTCTATCACCGCCTTATCTATCGTGGTTTGCTGATGTTGCCCCTGCTGCGGACCAATGTATCTAAAGCTAAACTTTCCCCTTCTTCAGCTACTGAAATAGCGAGTGAAAGTTCTCATGCAACTCGCTTACATCTGACTTAGCCTGATAAAAGAGACATCAAGAAATCTCCCTCCGAATATTCGAAAAGACTGAAGACACTGGACGTACGCTTCGTTAGAGTTGTTATTGCTGTCTTGAATAAGAATACTACACCTGTGATTATAAAACAAAGAAAACGAACTGGTTACAAAGCAGACGGGAATGGGGTATTTCCAGATATTCGGCACTATCGAGAATTGAGATGCCGCTCACCTAACGAATGGGAGGTCATTTTTTTTCTTAGTTTTTGGTTGGGCTAAATAGCCCAACGAAAAACTAAGGGAAAAAGGACGCACGCAATCAGACACGCACGCACGCAAACAGCCAAATCCTAGCGATGTAACGTTTGCAGAAGGAACGCCATTCCTGCCGTTCCTTCATAAACCTAACGAGTTACATTACAGTTCCACGGACCCATAATAGAACCGTGTCGTTCCTCCGTTCCTCCAAAAAGGAACTAGTTCCAGGAACACCGTTCCTTGGAAGGCCGTTCTGTACAACACTGGTGTTGCAGAGATTTGACATTTGCCCACGTGCAATTCGGGCGTTTAATTACAGCGACCTTGATTGCGAGTCCTGGCCATGCAATTTCGCACAAAAACAATTCGCTTTCAACTACCGTCATCGTTTGATGAATATTTGCATCTTTTTGTTTAAATTTGCACGTCCATTCACTGCTATACAAATACAAACTGCTTAGATCGTGTCGGGATGGATCAGTTGCATGTACGTCGGCTTCATAAACCGAAGGGTCCTGGTTTCATACCACCATGGCAAACGTGTTTTTCTTGAATTGTCCCACGATCGTCACCGTCGTCAGAGAAAGCTTTTTTTCAATTCAACCTTTATTTCCAACAAGAAGTTGGGGGTCCCCCATGCGAGAAGTTACCTCAAAGACCAATTCGAAGGTGCCTGAGGGCCTGCCCTTCCACCGTAGACAGCGTCAGTGTTAGTTTCCCTTTTTTCCTCCAATATACAGAGTGTTTCAACTTCAAGAGTAGGCGAAGGACAATATACAATGTCATGCGCAGATGACCAATCAAGCATAGTAACTGCCGTGACACAGGAGCAAGAAAACCAGTCGCAAAAATGGAAACCTTTTTATACAGTGACTCCATAGACACAAAAAAGCAAAACAAAAACAAGAAATAGAAACAAACGATAGTTTTGATCAACCTTAATAATAAAGAACGGTGTGTGTTAACAACTTTTTAAAAACAATTGCCTCATTTCTTTTCGGGTTTAGCCGCTTAAACTTGTGTTTATAACATTTGTTATGCAGGGATGGGGCAGTACATCTTAAATACTGCAGAGATAGTCAGTTCATCGAAGCGGAACTAGCCACCTGTCACAACCTCGAGTGCCTGAATTACTCTGCTGAATTTTTAAATCGCCCGTGTGTTCGAAAAAATCTCGGTATCTTTCATTTGAAAAGAAAAGCAAATACAATAAACGAAATTTATAAATCTTCTTGAAAGACATGATTTTTATTCAGATCAGAAAGACTGAGCTGAGTGCGAGTAGGGTACATTGTCGATGTAGCGCAGAGCCCTTTTTTGTAAAAGAAAGAGTCTTTCAATATTTGCAATGGTAGTGGTACCCGATATGAGAGTACAGTAATGTAAATGGGCACGAACAGGGCATGGTAAATCTGAATATTATTTTTATTAAAAAATAATGCCTGCATTGCTCTAGTGCTCCAGCCGCTGACGACAGTGATCTTTGTCAAGACTTCTAGTTGACCCGACCATGTCAAATCAGGGGGGGAAGTTACTCGCAGGATTTTGTGCAATTTCACTATCCCTATAGGTACGCTGCCTAAAGTTATCATTTGATGCATCGTTGTGTTCTTGTCTTTAGCTCCAAATAGGACGGCTTTTGTTTTACGGGCGTAATTTTTAGGCTGTTGAAATGTGACCAGTGGTAAATGATCGACATGTATTCCTGACCCTTTTCCGCAAATTCTTTTGTGTTTTGGCCTGAAATAAACAAACTGGGGTCGTCTGCATAGAGAAAGAAGGTGACGGCGTTTTTGGTTTTAACAATATTATTAACGTAGATATTAAACAGCAGCGGCCCCAATAGGCTGCCTTGAGGTATTCCGTGATGTATAGTTTTATTGGAAGAAAGAAAGCCCCCAACTTCAACGCACTGTTTCGGTTCTGAAGGGTATCACTGATGAAGAGGATGAGCTATACTGCGGACACCATATCGTTGAATCTTTGTCTGCAGAATAACAGGGTTCAGGTAGTCGAAAGCTTTGCTATAGTATATGAATATACCGAGTGTGAGCTTCTTATCTTAAATATTTGTAAGTGTAGGTTCTTTTTGTGCCGATAGTGCCATGTCTGTGGATTGGCCTCGTTGAAAACTATGTTGGCAGTTTGTAACATTCTGCATTTTGTGGTGAGCATGGGCGCCATCACTGAGACATCGATAGCTCTGATTCAATAAAAGGGTCACGAAGGTACTGTTGAGTCTCCACTCTTTCGTCAGTTCTACACTGTTCGCAGTTGGAGTGAGACAACGTCGCTTTCCTGACGACGAGGCGGCATGGCTAATTCAGCGGCGGGTATCCACCCCATTTCTGATGATGGGGACGCACTGAGTACACCGCACGAGCAAAAGGCTGAAAGCCTCTCTGGAAAAGTTTTTTCCCAAAATAAGGGTACGAAAAAAACACAAGGCAGAAAACACACAGGAGAGCCCGCTTAGATAGACTTAGACATTTCATTCCAAACACAAGGTTTTGCAAAGCATAAGCACTGTGTGGCGCAAATCCTTCAACCAAAGTTTGGTCACCCACAACCAGCATTCAAGCACATGGTGCTCAGACACCCTGAATAGCATTAGAATGTTCAAATCAAAATTGAGAAGACATATCGCCAGCACTGCATTTATTCGTCGTATTTTGCGCTCCTTGGGCAAGATTTATAACAGTTATTTTGTCAATCCATCCCTATGAGGCCAAGTTGTTCCTTTTTCCCCTGAACAGGTTATATGGACCAAATGCTGGCTACTAGAACAGCGCCAGAGAGTAAAACAGTTGCCGCTAAAATTGTGTACACGGGGCGTTCGTGTTATTCATTCACGAAGCTGCCAGCTGCATGCAGCGATGCTTGATAATCGAACCAGCCTGTATTGAATATTGTCTGGACTAAAGGTGCGTACGGCCTGACATGCCGGAAGCATTGGCTCACTGATGTGGTTTTAAGAATGGTAGCCACTCGTTTGTTCGTAACTTTGAACAGCGCGCATGCGGAAGTGGTGCTCCAATACCCACTTGACCTTTTAACAGCGCCTGCGGGGTTGTTACCAAGACGGACATCTTTGAGACCATCTGGAAGTGTAAGAACATAAAGTGTTTCGCAAGAACCATTGTGATTGATGGTGTATCTTAACGAGCGTATTAATTCACTCCTGTGCTGACTAATGTGAAATAGTGTGTCTAAACTGGCCCAGACACACTAGGGTCTCCGTCAAACGAAGCTTCAATTTCACGTCTTCTAACCACTGATCCATGTTTGAAGCGCGAACAGACGTAACACAAGAAGAGGACAAAACGAGCGCTTTCTATCAACTGTTTATTCAATAAAAAAACACACACACATTTATACTCGATAGTTCATTCACAACACATGCGCAAAGAACATGAAGATAATTTTTGGTTATCATGCCTCACCCTCACCCCATTACCCTCGATTGCTGCATCCAAAAATGTGACTTCATTTTGCTAGTGTTATTGAAGGCTGGGCGACACATGCGTCTCCTGCTTTTCGTAACTTGTAAGCCTTAAGGATGAGGCGACACATCTCATCTTTGTGCGGATATTCTGCGGTCGCACTCCTACAAGCTAGCTGGCACCCTTTGCAGGCTTTGCAATGTTGTGCAAGGTTTGAGTTCGGCATTCTTTTTGCGGAATCCTTATGCTCGCGCAGTCTCACATTTAGGCAGCGACCAGTTTGACGGATGTAGTGCTTTCCGCAGTCCAACGAAATGTTGTACACAACACCTTTTTTGCACTCTACAAACGGGTCTTGGTGCTTCACGACGCATTCTTCAGAATCTTTGCCCTCTCCATCTATTCTCCTAGACGCGCTTCCGCAGATTCTGCGAAGCTTGTTCCGAGCCGTAAACACAACGTGGACGCTATATCCCGCCGCGACCTTTTTCAGGCGATGCGACAGGTTGTGTATGTAGGGCACCACCGACATCTTCCTTCTACCCTCCTGCTCCTCCCTGTAGGGTGGCCCCTGGCTCGATCGCTTCAATTTCGCCCACAGTCGCTCTGAAATGGAAGCAAGCAATGTCGTAGGAAAACCCGCTTGTGTCAGCCTCCAGAATTGCACTTCGAAACTTGCGTGCATCATGTCCACACATGACTTGTTAATTCATGCCTTTAGGCACGACATGGCTAAGCCTTGTTTCGGAAACTTTGAATGGTTAGAAGCGAAGCTCAGCAACGGCTTTATAGATCTCGGCGCATACGACAAGCATACGTGGTCTCGTTCAAACTTGAGACGTAGGCCTAGGAACTGAATTGCGCCTTGCTTTGGTGTTTCCATTGTAAAGGTCAAGCCATTTGCGCTCCTTTTGAACAACTCCAGAACGTGGTTGGGGCTATGGCGTCGACGTTGTGTTTACGGCTCGGAACAAGCTTGGCAGAATTAACGGAAGCGTTGCTAGGAGAATAGATGGAGAGGGCAAAGATTCTGAAGAATGCGTCGTCAAGCACCAGGACCCGTATGTATATTTGAAGTAAGGTGTTGTGTACAACATTCCGCTAGACTGCGGAAAGCACTACATCGGTCAAACCAGTAGCTGCTTAAATGTGAGACTGCACTAGCACGACAATTCCACGAAAGGAATGCCGAACTCAATCCTTGCACAACATGGCAAAGCCTACAAAGGTTCCTGCCAGCTTGTATGAGTGCGACCGCGTAATATGCGCACAAAGATGAGATGTGTCGCCTAATCGTTGAGGCTTACAAGATACGAAAAGCCGGAGACGCGTGTGTCGCCCAGCCATCAATAACACTACAGCAAAATGGAGTCAAATTTTTGGATGCAGCAGTCGAGGGTAATAGGGGATGGTAATGCACGATAACAAAAACGTTATCCTAATGCTCTTTGCGCATGTGTTCTGAATCAACTATCCAGTATAAATGTGTGTGTGTTTTTGTATTGAATAAACAGTTGATAGAAAGCGCTCGTGTTGTCCTCTTCTTGTGTTACGTCTTTCCGTGCTTCAAACATGAATCATTTCCAACTAGCTCAACTTTCCGTTCTACTGCATTATTTCTAACCACTGGTTCGCACAAATTTCTTCGCATCTATCTGTAAAGCAAAAGCTGAAAGGAACCGAAGTGCTCATTGAAACAAGGTCGAGAACTGGGCCAGTTGGTATACATTCATTCTGAGGGAGCAGCGCAAACTAGACAGGACAAAAGGTAGGACACAACACGAACGCTTTTGTTCGAAGCGCTCGTGTTGTGTCCTACCTTTTGTCCTGTCTAGTTTGCGCTGCTCCCTCATAATGCTCATTGAAAACACCACTCTCTTAAAAAATGCGTCAATGTGTGATACGGAAATGTAACGTTGGATATTTGTTGGCACACATATACAATTCGCAGTAACCCATCGTCTCTGCTTCTGTGCTCTTCAAAAACATGACATTTTCAGACATTATCTCGTGTTACGACACCACCATGCGAAATACCAGCTTGATGTTCTTTGAATACTCATGGAAAATATGCCAGAATAACTCATTTTACCTGTCATTTTTTTCATTCTTTTCATTGAAAATTGTTCCTGTAGGAATTGGTAACACGGCCCCCCATCCAATGTCAGTAGTGTAGCGTGGAACTTGTGGATTCGAAAAGCTGCATACTACTTTCAGCGGCTGAACCAGCTTTAGTTACCGCATTTCAAGCAACCTTTCCAGGGGAGCATTGATATGAGCTTCTAGGCTCCTTGAAAGAGTGACATTAACTCGCTCGCACTGATCTCCATATGAAAGAATTATCACATACACGCACGTAGTTCCCTTCGGCCGAATTTTAACTTCTCTGGGGAACTTTCTATGTGACTGTAGCAGCATTCATCAGCTTAGAAGAACGTAGGGATTCAGTAAAACCGTGGTGAACTTTTTAAGCGCTTGTCTTTTTTCGGTGTAGTCAAAGAGTGGACAAAATTTTATGAATGGTTGATCATATTCTACAAAGAACCGTTGCTAAAAATAGTAACATCAGCGTAGTATCACTGGAATTTCAAAATAGTAAAAACTCTCAAAACTTCCAGACGGACGGTAGCATTTGGTTTTGATGCGTCGTATTCTTTTCCGAGTTCCCCCGTACCCCAACCATGTAACGCCTTGAATTTGCATATAAATGCATATTTGGCGGAGTTAACCCATTTTTACGTTATACAAACGTAAGTGGTAATAATTACATAAAGAAATAACAAACATAAAGAATTAAAACAAAAAAAATTGCGAGAAGGAAGTACCCAAAAATGCCCTTTACATAAACACCTCAAAACACCGAAAAAATAGGGACCGTAAACAACGGAAACCCGAATAAAACGGATAACGTGCGTAGCACTAAAAATGCATAGTTGGTCTAGTAGTCATAATATCGTAAGTGCGGGCAGTTGGTAGAAGTAATTTGTTGAAAATCGTGCATCTGCGCAAGAATACATTGAAGACGTTGCCACTTCATCGGTATAATAGTGTACATGTACGTCATCGAAGAGGAGCAAAAACAAACGTAAAATAATAACGTGATACAACGTTCATGGCTACTGATGGCCAATCTGTCTATAAACAGATCCCAATAAACACAAGGTGCGGAAGAACGGCTACGCCTTACTGCGTTATTGATTGTGGTGTTCAACAATTCGCGCCGCAGTGGAGGGCTCCGGAAAATATTTTTACCATCTTCAGGGGATGTTTACCCTGCGCCAAAACCTCGACACACAGGCGTTTTCGCTTTTCTCCTCTATCTGAAAAGAGGACAAAGCGACAGCGATCACACCCGCTTCCGTGGTCCCAGCAGCACAACGCCTTTACCGCGGTGCCATCGCGGCAGGTTACGCATTATGTACGATTCTCTGAATTTTCCCCATTTTTGCTCCGAGGTAGTGTTTAAAAACTGTTTCTTTTAGTAATGAGGTCTCCAATTAAGAACCTTTAAGAGGTTTCAATTCGACATCTTGTGTCATAGATGTCCATTTTATTTTCCCTCAAGATAAGCTCGGGCGCAATTAAAAACGATGTGAATACATAACATGGAGAAGCAACCTTTTTAATTAAAGAGTACAGCGTGGGTTGGTTTTCGCGATATCGCGTGAAAATATAACGGGTTAGAAATGGCACAGAAACTCAAAATAAAAGCACGCACGCGACGACTTGTGTTCAGACTCATTTTGTTCAAAGTAAGAGTAGAAGCACAAAATAAACGAATGATGTGCGCTGTCCCAACAAATAGTGTCCGAGTAACGCCCAGGCGGGAAATTTTATTGGGTATAAAAAATCACTTAATTTTGAATAGCATGAGCGAGGGGGAGGAACGGAAGGCGGGAAAGGGGTGACCAGGCAGTTCTTGCAGACCATTCTTTTGCCGACATTTGCAGTAAAGCAGTGACCTTTTTTTATTAGGCACCGGCGGGTTTACAGTACGCGAACACAGAAATAATTAGTGGAACCAAAGACTAAATAGAAAACATCCCTTACAAAAATGATTGTTGAGTTTTATAAGAAATTTTGTTGAATTCACTCAACAAACATTGTTGAGTATCCAAAGAGTTTCTGTTGTGATTGTGTTGAGGATTTGTTGAGTTTTTCAGGAAAACTGGCCACCGTGGTTTCATTTATTTTCCGTTGAATTTCTTACGTCGAATTCCCATTGAGTTTCTGTTGCCTTTCCTTTGAGTCCCAACTGAATTTCGTATTGATATTTTGTCGAGGTTTTTATGAGTGCCCAATGTGTCTCTGTTGATATTTTGTTGAGATTTTTACGCGTGCCGCATGCGTTTCTGTTGATATTTTGTTGAGATTTTTACGAGTGCCTCATGCGTTTCTGTTGATATGTTGTTGAGTTTTACACAAGTGCTCAATGTGTTTCTGCTGCGATTTCTTTCAAAGATTTTTGCGATCATGATAGGTTGAAGAAGAATCTACATTTTATCGCACCACCAATACACGAGTTTATGGTGCGGCAGTAGTGCATGTCATGTGACTAAAAATTCTGCCTCATGCAGACATGCAAAAAAGAAAAACAAAGTTCAGCGTCACTTCTTTTTACTTTATTTCCCGATTCAAAAGCGATGATAGGCTATTTTTAATGTAACCGGCACTCACACCTGTAAACTTCTGGCCCGTGTAAGCCTGCAAGAGATAGAATAAATTTATCATTTACTATAAAAAATAAAAACCTGTTAAGCAAGTTCTCAAAATTAGTAATAAAAGTGTGCAAAAATAGACACGTTCCCAAAAAGCATAAAAGCGATGCACTGATCTCACTGTGCACATGGAGAAAAACGGGGGATTAGCTACAAGTTGACAAAGATGACAGCTTTGTTCTTGGCACTCTAAATGCGCATCATGTGCACTCACCGACCACAGCCTTCACCCGCACGGGGTCCAACCCTGGCTTTGTAGGAGCGTCGCCCTGGGCTTTGCCTTTCCCTCCAAAGAGAGTTTTCCCCTTGAGCTCCTCCGGAGTGAAGACATGGCGCAAAAGAGCCCTGGCAAATTTGCCAGGGCCACTCGCACACGCATGCACCAGCTGATCCAGGTACCCCTTCTCAATTAGCACACCGCCCCCAATGTCAACCTGCGAGCAGAAAATAAAACCGAAAAAGTTGAACCAACATGAACTCCAGGATCGAGACAATGAGGAGTTTGAGTACCCATGAACAATTTCTCAGAATATTATGGTAATTCATTTACAGATTTTGGCATTGATCCACTAAAAATTCTTTTCGAATAGATTTATTTTAAATGTATATTTTTAGTTTTTATGGGTGAACATGCCTACCTCAACATGCTTTCGGCTTGTTTAAACAGGCGTTTCAATAATTCATTAAAGTGTTTGCCAAGTGCCCACTGCAGTACACAGTGGGTGTATTGCTTTGTGGTAGAAAGGCCAAAAAAAACCATTTGGGTGCTGTTAGGTCAATCTGGATGAAAGGTTATGTGGCTAAAATAGTCAGATCGCTGTAATGCACACAAAGTAGGCAGTACGATGCCCTGCCCTACTCATGCAACTATCCATAAAAAACTGACCTTTTTTTAGCACACGATTTAGCAAAATAAAATAAGCAGACCATTATTGATTTCTTTAAATTATTTAAATTGAAAAGAGTGAACCCTAGTTACAACTAAGCCAATTTGCTCCATCATTTTTTCATTGGCTAGCAGTGCACGAGGCTCATACGCGAAATGTGGTTTGCAGCGTGGTGCTAGCAGGAACTTTTTGTGCGGCTGGTGTTCTTTCTGTGGGATTGTGGGTTTGCGAATGCCTTGTCGTAAGGAGTACCCAGCATTGTTTTTGGTTTGAAATTCCGCATTGCACTGATAATGCCTCCTACAACCACAGACACAAAGCAGGCTGCATGACGAATGCTAGCACAGCGAGTTTTTTTTTTCTCTTGAAGCAAATGCTAGGGCAGTGCTTGAAGATGGACTGACTTGGCGTGACAATTGGACAGGTGCGAACAGCGGCTCAGATAAGGTGGTCCATTTTGCACTGTCTGTGTCATCTCCACACGCTGATTGCCTTATTTTTTTTCATTGCTTCAAATGACTGTGGCTCGAATAAGGAAAATTTATGCACTTAAAGCTGCAACGATATTTATGTGGTGGTGGCGTGTGATAAGAGGCACCGTTTTTACTGCCCCCCAGGCATGCTGCGCGCTTCTTGAGGAGTATGAGAGTTTGAGAGGTGCTCTGGTGACAGTGTTCTGGTATGTTGAGTGCACGACCATGCTCCACCTGAGCTTTCAATGCTGAGCGATTATGCACAGGATCTGGGTGGAAACGACTGCGAGGTAAGAGTGCAATAAAATTACAATCAGTGGCAGTAACATAGACTCCACCTGGGGGACAAAGATTATCAAGTGTTTTCTTTGCCATGTGGATGAAGCATAAATTATAATTGATTGATTCTCGGGTTTAATGCACCAACACTACACAGACTGTGAGATGAGCCATAGTAGAGGGCTCCGTATTAATTTTGACAACCTGCGCATCTTTACATGCGCCTAAATCTCGAACACATGGGCATATTTTGCAGCAGACATGATAGACAAAAATGTCCATCCTGTACTGGGCGCCACCAATTCTTTGGGACTGCGGGGCGAGCAGACGACGCTGAGTACCACGCTGTTGCTCCGTGCCGTGCGTGAATATCAGACGCCCCGAACGGCATCGAAAATCGGTGTTATTTATTTGGCATTTCAGCAGCAAGAAGTTTAGCAGTGGCTAAGGAGAACGTTTAATTCTTCCAAGAGGTGTCCCGTTTGCCCATCAATTCTGTTCCTAACCCGCTAAGGTGGCGGGCCAGTCCACACCGCTTTGTCCTGACAGGCATCACCTGTGAGGCCACGTTTCGTCCTGCCAGCAGGACGCCTGGCCTTTATATCCCCAATTGATGTTTATTTTCGGAATTCTGGGAAAATTGCCGTCATTGCCTTTTATTTGGCGATGTTTAGAAGCTACATGTCCGGGCAGGCATGATTACGTCGTTATTGGCTGCACCAACAATCAGCGTAAGCGCAAAGTGCTCATGCAAGAACCGTGCGAAGTGCACCATGACAAAACAAGTGTCTGCATGTGCGGAGTCTATTTGCTGCACAATTTTCCTGCGCCGCTTGAGTGTCACCATAAATTGGTCGTCGCGCTAAATCGCAAAGACTTAGAGCCTGGCAAATTTGCCAGAATGAGCCCGATGGTACGCTGCTGTTGGAAGCGCTGTTTAATCACCCTCATGCTCAATCCTTATCGAACATATCTGTTCTTTGGAGGTATGTTTGGTCCGTTTCATCAACGGGAAGCCGACGAAAATCAATCAGACACTTATGCTGCAGCTTGGGTACGCGAAAAATTCTCAAGTAACCCTTTTGAATATTCGAATGTGATGTTATAAATAATTAGCAACTTGAGAGTGGATGAAATGTTCCCTGACCTAGCGTATGGTGCTTGTTAGGAAAATTTAACGGTGAAGTACCGTCCCTGATTTAAAGACTGGTGCTACGTCAGCTATCCGCCAATCACTGAGAATAGTGCCTGTCATGAGAGACTGCAAAAAAAGTACCGACAAAATATACAGACTGCGGTATGTACTTTTCGGTATAGTGTGATTATTAACAGTATGATCTGAAGTAGATAATATTGTAAGCTTACTTAAAATGGGAAGTAGCTCCACACCAGTTTGTATTGCAAATTCAAAACCATATGGAAAATCCTAAATGTTTGCTTGGCTATTACACACGCATACTTGCTTCAAAGTCAGTTCAATTTCTATTCTTGCACTTAAGCCATTGGCCCCAGATTCGCTTCAATATCCCTGCTAAGCAATGACACACTCAAAATGCACAACACTGCTTTATGAAACTGTTTCAAATAACCAGGGGCTACAGCACTGCTAACAGGTATACATTATGACAGGTTCCAACATGAAATAACTAACCTGAAAGTACATAATCAGTGGGTGCACTGATGTGGCAGCAGTGCCTGGACCGATGCGTTGAGAAAATGCGCTGGCTTCTGAACGGGTGGTCCAAGCAGCCAGATGATGTATGAAGGATTGACTATTCCTGGCGGCAAAGCGTACGCAGCACCAAGGAAAGGCCAGGCAGTACTTGGGTACAGCAGGTGCAGTGTCAGTTGGCCATGGCGGGACCTGGCAAAGCCTTCGAAACTGGACTGAAAGCCAGCCAACCCGGACAGCCAGCAGCAGCACCTGAAACTGCATAATCTGTGAGTGTGGTGGCACTTGATGAAATACAAGAAAAGCACACACAAACAACGAATGCTAACATTAAGCGGATTACTAATCGTTAATCAGTAACCTCCAAGGCAGTAATAAGAACATTCCTGCAACACCCAAACTGAAATTTAAGTCACAGTAATAATGTATTTATTAGGCACGCAGGTACTGTGAGTGGGGTATGCCTGATATATGCAAAGCTCACTGCTATGCTAATTTGCATGGAACGCTTGCTAGCAGCCCATAGGCATCCCTAGCTTTCAATCGGAACTGGTGTATACTAGTTGAGGCTCCTCCATTTCAATGCCTGGCTTGCCTTTGCAAGTTCGATTCTCCAATATAAATAGAGTTGAGTGGGCAGGCGCCCCTGCGAGGCCACGCGCGCGCATTTCACCTTCAATTTCCACGTATGTGAATGTGAGCTTCACGAGTACGGCAAGCATACCACGACGCATATCACGGCCCGAAGACCACGAGGCGGGTCGCGACGGTGGCAGCCGGTCTCGCGAGCGTAATAGCTGCGAAGCGCACTGCACGGAATTAACAGTCGCCGCAAAGGCACCGTTTAAGATACACATAACAAACAAACGCACCGGTGTTTAAGAGCCTTGCGTGATGTCAAATAATTAGCTGCCGCGTTCTACAGCGCGAGCATCGTAACCAAGGTCTAGCTTCAGCGTAAACTGATGCTGACGGCTGCGGAAACAGTAGACTGGTAAATCCAAGGCGTCAAACAAGTATGCTATATCGCGTAGGCTCTGAGAGCAAATGAGATGGGGGTCTACCGAATTACTGACCCATAAGCCCCAGAACTCGTTGCGAACAAGAACAGAAAAACAAAAAAATGAGTACTCACCCCAGCAGAAACGACGTTTCCCGCCTAAAATCCTTCTTCACGCTCGTCTTCCCCTTCAAGGACACCACACACTTTGTTGTTCGGACGCAATGTCATCCACCTTTGACGCGCGATGATCGTTGAGGCGATGATCGTTCTTCCCGTTCCCGCGTGTTCAACACACACGTTTTATAACTATGATTTAAGCTTGAAATAGATAAAACAGCACAAATCGCCCCAGCAACCATTCCGCACAAAACCAACTCTAAAAACAAACACACAAAAAGGGAGTAATAGTTGCCAGACTGCAATACAGCATTTCTATGTTTGACGAAAATTGTGTTATTGGTAAATAACTTCCTGCTTTCAAAGTCTTAAAAGTGTTTATACTGAAATTTGAGGTTTTAAACACAAAAGTGAATAAAAGTAAAATAACTGACATATATACCTAAATTGTAAAGAAGTTTTAAAGTTAGTTTTGGTTTTGTTTTCACTGCGGGTTTCTCTACAGAGGAGGTGCGAGAAAACGAACTACTTTGGGTTTAGGAAGAGGGTGGCAAACGTCGGTGTGATTGAAAGCAAGGAACAGGCGCTTACTCTGGTTTTAAAAAAGAAGAGGTAATAAAACCTTCACGGGAAAAAAACAAACAAAAAAAATAGCCGACGAGGATTCGAACCATGGAGCCTCAAAACAGTAATCGAAGGCATAACCACTCGGCCATATCGGCGGGACCTCTGCGGGCGACTAAAATGATTGTATACTTACGCAAGCCGCCAATGAAAATTGTCGTTTGTGTCTCGTTTATGCTGCATTTTTGGAATTCTGTCAGTTCTAACGTTTGTTTCTCACGCACCGATCTTGCAGACGAGGTCACATTGTTAGTACTCCAATTGATTGAGCCGGAGCTCCCTTATTTCACTCAAGCAAAGCTATCGCAGGTCACCCGCGATCTTTTCTTCACAGGCCACGGTAGCCACGAAGGTAATGGCATGCGCCGTTAGAATTGCGGCGTTGGTAACGCTTGTTTGTCACGCACCGATCTTGCAGACAAGCAACATCGCGCTAAAATTACAAGCGATGTCACTCCTGGCATGTCAGGCGCATACAGCAGCGAAAACCTCTGAGTTTGTAACAAGTTGGGGATAATGCAAGGCAATATTAGGAAGAGACCGAAGCATGCGGTGGCGGCGACGTAATAAGTGCAGCAAACAGGTACTGTGGGCGGCAGCGACCAGCGACAAAAGATGTAACATGGGCCGCCCCCGCCGGCCTGTGCAGAAATGGAAACACGCCCTCGAAGAAAGCTGTCCGGCCGATTCAGTTTGTTGTTGACGAAGAGCAACCGAGGCTTCAGCAACAAACGATTGTGCTTGCCGTGGTATGAGACATCGTTATGCTATCGTCCGTCTAGAAGGGAAAAATCAGAACGCAAACGTTTACGTCTAGCGTCCATGTCAGACGCTGCTGTTTAATGATATGTGGACACAAATTTTTAGCTGGTGGTGAAGCAGCGGATATTTTGTAGTGTGGACAAGTGAATTTTATGGGTTAAGTGAATGGCTGAAATTGAAATATTCTTTCTAGAAACATTGATAAAACAACAGTATAAAAAAGAATTTCAATTTTGTTCGATCACACTGAAAGTGCAAGTTATCACAGTTTGTACTGTACTTTATCTTGTGCTGTATCTTGTACTTTGCATGCTTCCATTGCTGACAAGGCAGAACATATATTGTCTGCGAGATGTTACACAAAGCATCAGACATGACGCACTGATTTGTGCGATATGTGACATGTTGTAAGAATACCTTGAAGACATGTTGCAGAACGTCTAGGACTCATCGTTGAAATCTTGATATCATGAACATGTTGTTGATCTTCGACATGTTGTTTGACTCTTTACGATATCAGACCTTTACATTCTTGCAGTATATCGACATCTAGTAGAAGTCCTTATCATTAAAGACGTGTTATACTTATTCGACAAGTCGTTGAAATCTTTGCGATATTGGACCTTCATGATGTTGAGGACTGCGAAATGTCGTTGAACTCATAAGGTGTCGACAACATGCCGTAAAAGTTATTTGATTTTCGTTGAAATCTTTGTGATATTGAAGACATCTCGTTGAAATCGTTATGATATCATGCATGTCGTATGGATATGTTGCCATATTTTCAGCTTGGATATACGTACCGGTGCAAGAAAGCGCTGAGAGTTGCATTCTGAAAGCTGGCTACCTGTACAAAATGCAACTTCTTTGAAAAATGCAACTTATACACTCACTTATACACTCACACTGCACAAAAATATGCTAAGATGCTGCCTAATTAGGCTCATACATCCAGGACAGTGGGTATTAAAGTTTTAATACACGTGGCTGTCCATGTCGAAGAAGCATGCAGATAGTTTTTGGCATCAGTTGCTGATGACTTGCCCACAAATAATCACCATGAGTCACTGAAAATACAACAAAAAGTCAACACGAACTCCACAATATAAAAATCATTGTGCGGACCACAACGAAAATTCCGTTTTGTTCTCAATGTGTAAACTCAATGAACATCGAGTTTCACAAATAATCACCATGAGTCACTGAAAATACAACAAAAAGTCAACAAGAACTCCACAATAGAAAAATTATTGTGCGGACCACAACGAAAATTCCGTTGTGTTCTCAATGTGTAAACTCAATGAACATTGAATTTCTTTTGATTTTTCGTTGAATCAATGAGAACTCAATAAAACGTCAACAAAAATTCAGAACCCATTTTTGCAAGGGATTTAAACAGCTAATTTCTGTGAAATAAGTTATGCTTATACTATACAGCCAAACAAAATGTCAACGTGAAACAGGTCAAACATTTTGCCGTCCCCCTACGATTATCCAAGCCAGCCATCTTTCTAGGAGTTAGTGCAATATATGGCTGACAAATACATTTGACTCCAGGTGTGTTTACTGCAGCCGCTTCTGCAATGTCGCCTATTAGTATCGACTCCATGCTGGTGCATTCAACTCAATGGGGATCAATGTTGGTAAGTTGGTTGGACATTTTTAAAACAGCAAATGAGTGAAAAGCTAGTAAAAAAGAAACGAGTACAACCGACCAGGCGCTCATTCTTTCGCCTTTTCTGTACTCTTTGTAGGCATGTCGCTTCCTTTTGGGTGCGCGTCAGAACACCCAATTCCTATTTAAATTAGTTCAAAGGCTTTCCCTTAAAATTCTCCTTCGAAAGGGCGCAAAAGAACGCCTGACACGCATTCCGTCACTGTGTCAACGGTTAGTGACTTCGGGTTGTCCCTAACACAAAATTAAAACTTGAGTTTGCCGAGTAATTTTGCTTCCTGTACTTATTGTTCAAAGTACAGCTGACCAATTGTTCACTGTACTCCTTCAAGAGCCAATTGCTTAGCCCCTAAATACCAGAAGTGAAAATGTCCGCTTAGAAATACACAAAAAAACACAAGAACACGTTGAACGCAGCAGTTTTATCAGAGTAGGAAGATTACCCTAAGCGATCAAAAGGGCACTCTCTAATTCACCTTATTACTTGAGCTTCGTTGACTGCGGGAGTTCTAAAGTTCTTCGTCAAGAGATCCCGTCCTCCGTCCTCCCCCCCAACAGCGCGGAAGCTTCTAATCATCTCCCGAACCACTGACCATGAGACACTCCCACACAGGGTGAACACTTGAAGGACTTCAAGGTCAATAGGCCGCTATGCAAATATCCCTCATTCAATGGTGGCTGTACGCAATGCGTTGCTTTATGCTTTGACCTTGACCATAATGAGATTAAACGCCTCTAGTAAGAGCTCCGTTCGAGTTAGCTGGCCAGAATGAGTACCGAGTCCAATATAAAGCGGTAACCAGGATGTTTTTTATTATTATGTCTCTTAAATATTCTGAAAAAGAATATAGCCTTGAAACATAAAAGAGGCGTCCTCAACGTGTGTTCGTGCCGCATTGCTTAACAGCCAGGTTAGTCTACAGCCGACAACTATGCAGTTACAAAAAACAAAAGTCTCATGACAAATGTTATGCCCTAATACTTGTAAACAAATTATTTACTTTAAATCTGGCCTCTCTTGTGTATCGATTCATTCATACCCACAAATTCATCAAAGGGGTCTTACGGGGCATCTCACCAACACTAATCACGCCCGTCTGTCTGCTAGAAACAATATCTTAATACCCAAAGTGCGCGCGAATTACATTTTTATAGACCACCACATTTACAGGAGTGTGGATGTGGAAGGTACCCAAAGAAATTGCGTAAATCTACACTTTACAGTCGTTTTGTAAAGTAGTTAGGTTAATCTACTTAGTGTGGTGTAGGTGTTCAAAAAACAATTAATTGTCATTTCGCATTGTATTAGTGCTGTTAAAGGTATAATGCCTATCTCTAGTGAGGGAAGCACTATTGTGGTTACTGTTTGATGTTTTGTTTTTCATTTAATTTCATTTATGCCATGCTTAAAGGCCCGGGGGCATTATATAAGGGGGGGGGGGCAACAAATAAGCTGTGAGGGTGTATAATTTTATGGAGACAAACAATACACATTATACGATAGTAAACGCGTGTAATAATAACGAACAACCATACAATAAACGAACACTTTCACTAGGGATTATATTCAAAAACAGGAACTGTTTGGTAAGAAAATTATACAGTTCGCTGATGCACTATCGCTATAGTGTTAGGTTATTGACTGTAATCAAGTGGGTGTCCAGCTTTTACCGCATTGATATCCGGTCAGATATAACGGCAATGTTGTCGGGGAGGCGATTCCACAATTGCATGGGGGAAAAAGGAGTCGTTCGTCGCCGATGTACGGCCGTTATTTCGTGTAATGGGGTTTGAATTGATTATTTTTCAGCATGTTGTCAAACCTGCCCAACTGCTTGCAGTGTTTTTTTAAGTTAAAGTTAGTGATGTAGCGAGGTTCCCCCCCCCTAAAGCTTTCAACTTCAGGACGTCTTTTGTTTCTGTACTCGCTTCTGTTAAATTATTCTTCTGTATCACCCCTCTTTTGCATTTGCGCAATGTTTGTTATTAGTCCCTGTTTATTCTGGTATACTGGGGCACTGGTTTCGCATATTGGTATTGCCTATTGCCTGTGTATCCCCTCTTTTATTGCTGCTTAATAAAGCCTGTAAAGCACATTTAAATAAAAATTTGTGAAGTACACTTGAATATAAACAATAAAAACCAAATTCCCAATAGCTGCCAATTATCCAGCGCAGTTGCCATATTTCGGTGCAAATTGGCTTCTTGTTACGCTGGTACCTAAACGTATTGATAATATTATGCCAATGATGCAGTAAACGCAAGATTTATTGCTGATATATCTGGAAGCACATTGTCCTCTTCCGAAAATGATCCCAAAGCAAGCCTAAAAACCAACCGACTTTTTGACAAACCGTTGCGGAAACTCTGCACTGCCACCTTTAAAATTTTCCAAGCGGTTTGCACGAATGACACAAAGCTTATGCCCTAGCATCAGAACGAAGATTGCGTCTCTATACGTTACTATACTGCTATACTGCAATAGAGCTATACTATACTGCTATACTTGCTATACCATACTTACTATTCTGCCATACTGCTATGCTTTTCGACAAACCCTCGCGGAAACACTCTATTGCCACCCTCAAAATATTCCAAGCGGTTTGCATGAATAACACAAACGTTACGTGCAAGCATATCGACGATGATTGCCTCATGGATTACGAGCCCCCTTAATTTTATATGCACGTCACTGCGATTTGGCGCCAGCACTCAATTTAGGTAGCTATATATAGCAGCAGGCCGTCTCCTCGCTACCAGAGTCGTGGCACTGGTCACGCGGACCCTTGAAATAAGAGCCACGACAGGCACGAGCAGGTTGTGGCTTAGCATAAACTGCTGAACAGCGACATATTATACACAGTAGAGCACGGCCATCAAGAAACATATCTAGGCCCACGCGGTGAAAAACGTGGCGTTCAGAGCAGGAGATTGCCCGAGAATTCCATGTGCCTTCCAAACAAAGACATTCCCGGGAAGCTCATGTGTGCTTACCTGCTTTCAATGGTAAAGCAATATGACTTTGACGGCGATGCTTGTGAAAGGCCTCTTATCGTGTTGGCGTCTCTTCGTATTTTGCCGCCTATTACTTGGACAGCCAGATTAGCGAAACTTCGCGCCTATGCTCCACAGAATCCAAGTTTTCTGTGGCTGGGTGCACCAATTCTAATCACGTGCAGTCCGGTTGAGCCGTCCTCATAGCCGCCCCCATTACACTAACGCTGTTGCACCGCTTGCACCGTGTTTATGTGGCGGGGCAGTTAGATGTAACACACTCATCTCCCACTCTGGAGATCCGCATTCAATACCATCGGAACTTTAATTAACCTAAATTTCTTCCGAAACGTATTGAGTGTCTTTAACGCTCCGGCGTTAAAGACACAACGGCAGAAATCGCGACATTTTCGCATGTCCATTTACTTCTTACAGCGCGTTCATTTTTTTCACCGGAAGACAACCACAGCGCCGGTTCTTGAAACAATGGGGAACGTAAGGGTTCAGGCATCTGCAAGGCGGCTGGAATAGGAATAGAATGCCAAGGCGCGAAGTCACAGGCAACTGATTGCACTGGCACTCAACTTTTACGTCACATGGAGCACGGCTTCGGAGTACACTAATGTCAATGCTTAGGTCGTTTGAATACAAAAGCAGTTCGGCTTCTCCTGCAGGTACACTTATGTCATACTGGTGCTGTGGAGCCACCTTAACAGAGATTCGAATCCTATTAGTACAGATTTTGGAATGGGCCTGGTCTACTCACACATCCAGTCAAGCATACTTACCCATGGCGGCGACACCTCCGTCGGTAGCCCAAGGCCAATTCAGCAATTTTCTTTCGGGTGCACCAGTCAACAAAGCCGCCTTAGTTTTCACTACTCACTCAGGAAGACGAAGCCGCCAGTGAGGTGACGCCGGCCATATGTAGCGCACAATCGCTTTATCAATTGTCATCGCTGTAGTTCTTTCGCAATAAAGCCACGTAAGCGCACATAAGTGCCCCAGTAACTTCTAATGAAAAGCTTTCTTTGCCGAGTACCATCCATTTCTCCCAGGACCCTGCGTTTGCACAGGAATACTTAAGGGGCGGAAGGAACACATTTAATCATCATAGTGTAAGCGAAGGTAACCGGTAGTGCCGAATTCTATTGCAAAATAAAAAGAAAAGGCAAAAAATTTTCAAAGCGAACTAACGATTAAAAAACATCCATCTGACGCGCCCTCCCCTAAGACAAAGAAAAAATGAAAAGTCCGAAAACAACAAGAAAAACACTTTTAAAATCGCAAAAACGAAACAAGCATGTAGCACTTTGGATCCCAACAAAAATGCTAAAATTGCGGGGTTAGCTTATTTATTTGTTGTATTAAGCCAGCTATTTTGTTCGACGCTATAATGAAAACCTAAAAAATTAACATACAAACAACAAAAAGTGTGAAAATAAACTAACTTAGTATTTATCTTAAAAACGGACCCAAAGCACACAAATGAAAATGCAGGGAACCCAAAAACAACGGAAATACAAAAAAAATATCGTGAAAAGAGACCAACCGGGACAATGCCAAGAATCAGCAACAAAGTACGCTATTGGCGAGGTTGAATCAGTTATTACCTCCTAATAAAGGGCAAATGCATATAATGAGCAAGAAGGAACAAACTGAGGCATTAAAATAATAAAACAATGCAACGTACTTGGCTGCTCTAAACAAATCACAAGGAAGAAAAGGGGCGTATGAACACACAACGCTGCTCATCATCCAGCAGAAACTCCGAAGAGGGCAATCAAGATTGTATGGGCTGCGGCACATCACGTCATCCCTGGAAACAAGGCGGCTGACCCCATCGCTCGAGACATGAAAAAAAAAAACAATTGGCGAATCCCGAAAGCAGCGTTGCCGAACCCAAGCACAGGCAATTTCCGACCTTTGATGCAGACATCATGCAGCACTACAGACTGTCGCAGCAGACATTTGCTCTCCCACACAAATCTCTTCCACCAGAGCTCGAAGGCCATTTACGCGCTCTCCAAACAACAATACTCCTCAGTCATGGCCGTATAAATCTTTTTTGACCATCAGCACTCAGCACATTGCTGATTTTGGGGAGAACCCATAAGGCTGAGCCCTACGGTAGGCGGGTGTGACCAATCAGCACTTACAGCACTTACAACCTACAACTTCCCATTGCCGAGCTTTAAGAGAGCACCTTGGCGAGCATCGGCCTGGACGACCAGCGTCGACTGTCCCAAAGGGTTGGCGATGCCGCACGCGATCAATGCATCTTAGACTGATACCCCCTCCTTAAAGCTTCAATACAGGCCCTACTCTTGACTTCAAAACACGTTTATTCTTTCTCTATTTCTCACTTTGACTTTCTGCTCAATGTTTATTTATATCTTATTTTTTGTTTCGTTCAGCATTGATGTACACGCGTGCCTAAAATGTTTTCCTTCGAAAATGCAAGTTGCGAGCCTAGCGAGAGTGCGAACTAATACTGACTGCTATTTTTATGAACAGCCGTTGCGATCCTAATGTGGTTAATATGCGCGTTTTACGGTCGAATTTTAGTCGTTTGGAAATCGTGTATTATTACTAGGCAAATGAAGGGGCACCGCCGGCTGAGTTCGTGCTCAAGTGGTGGGTATAGTGTGCACCTGTATCCTGAAGGTCGTAGTTACGCCCTTTTGTTGTAGTCAAAGATATCACTCTTCACACGCGCAATCAAGCTGCTCCGTCCTTTCTACAGTACTGTGAGATTCGGTGAGAGCTCTAGGCAAGGAAGGTTTATGTGAATCCTACACTGAACCTGTAGGTAAGTGTTCTTGCGCCTCATTATGTAATGCGATGCCGAACGACGAGTTTGTAAAAAAATAGCCATGAAAAAAAGCATAATTCAACCTTGTTTCCAAGACAATATGTTTATACTATTATTATCTTCCAGTGATATCATTCAGACAGGGCAGGCAAGGCTGGCAGTATCACCGGCCATCTCGTTGTTCCGCTGGGTTAAAAGTCGTTTGAATAAATTTGACAGTTGCGTTTTTTCTTCCAGGAAAGATTTGGACCCAGGCTAAGTTCTCTGATGTCTCTACTTCAGAATCCATGCGCTAAACGTGTCGTTCCTTTAACTTATTTCTCCTTTAAAGGGCAGCGTCAAGAAATGTATAATCTAGCGCATTTCACTTCTCGAAGCAGAAATTTCCGATCAATAATTGTAAACTCACGAATTCCAAAACGAAGGAAACGGCGTTAACTAAAGGCGTCAAATTTGATGATACGCCCTTCAGCGTAGGTGAGGATTTTTGCAGTGGTACACGTTTCATACGTAAAGAGCTGCTCCAGTTTGCGCGCCAGAACAACACCCCTTTCAAACTGCGTCACAAAAAACTTCTGATCGGGAAAAAACATTCTACTACGATATGACCACTAGCCAAGTAAAGGAGACCGTATCGCCTACACAATAGCTACCACCAAATCAGGCGAAAAGAAAAGAGTCATCTAAAGTGCAACCAAATCCTAAGCTACCCCCGCCAGCCCGTGTAAATTTTTGTTCATCCTTTTCCATTCTCTACACTAACATTCGAAGCATAATGCCCAAACGCGATGAGATAACTGACCTAATACAGACTTCGGAATGCGACATTGTCATGCTGACTCAGACTTGGTTATCCCCTGTTACTATCGACTCTGTAATCTTTCCAACGCTCCCGAACTTTCTGGTCTACCGACATGACCGATTAATTCTACGTGCCATAACATACGATGTACGGGAGCGGGGGACTGAAAAACGGGGCTGATTTCTTACACGCAGGGCAGACTTGACTTTATGCTTAAAATCAGGCAACCAAAAATGTTTAACAACCACTGTTTCAATAAATAAAGCATCAAATGACGGCAAATAAAAAGTTTTGAATATATCCTGTACATCTGTCAACGGCAATCCATAAGTGATAGACATCAATATATTTTTCAATAGGCTGTTCACGCGAGCTTTCCAACGGGATGAACGAAAATAAAAAATGGTTATCCCATACCTTAGTACACTATAGGCGAGGGCATGCGCAATACTTTTCTTGACGTGAAAGAGAACGAACGATTTAATGTTGTAAAGCACACAAGCCACACTTCGGAGCTTCCCACAGATATACGCTAAGTGTTCATGCCAAGAGAGTGCGGAATCAAAAGTAATGCCTAAATATTTAATAGAATCAACATAATTTACAACTGCACACTCGCAGGTGGTGCACTGGTGATCAGGAATATAAACAGGAGCGTTAATCACAGTAGTTTTCAACGGATTACGGAAACAGATTAGTTTTGTTTTACGGGAATTGATTTTAAGGCAATTTTCGGAGAACCAATGCACAGCATTACAAATGTCATTTTGAAGCATGTTTATCGCCTTTTTATAATTCACATGTTTAGCTACCAAGACTGTGTCATCGCGTACTGGTAAACTATACATTTAGAAATTGACATAGAAAAATCATTCATGTAAATGTTAAAAAGCAAGGGCGACAAAATGGAACCTTGTGGAACACCAGCAAATAGAGATAGTGGTCTACTGAAATGAAAATGATCATCAGTAGCAACAACCTGAGAGCGCTCCGAGAGATACTTATACAGAAGATCAAAAAACGGGCCACGGAATCCCAATAAGTAGAGTTTCCTTAGCAATAGATTATGACCGCAGAATTGAAAGCTTTAGAAACATCAATAAATAAAGCACATGCAAATAAGTTATTATCAATAGAATTGAACAGGTCATCAGCAATTTCTTCTAATACAGCAATTGTTCCACGGCCAGACACGAAACCATACTGCCGAGGCGACATAACCAAAAATTTTTCCAGAAAAGAAGACATAATTTGTAAAAGGTATTTTTCCAGAATTTGAGAAAGAATGGGGACTATTGATATGGGACTATACGAGTCGACTTTATCCTTCGGACCTCCTTTATAGAGAGGCTTAACGATAGCAGTTTTTTTATTGTTAGGAATGTCTGCGCCATTAATAAATCCATTAGGAATGAAAAGAATAACGTCCGATAAAACGTAGAAGTTCCTACAAAGCGTCTCTACCCTTATTCCATCATAACCCGAAAGCTTAATATTCCGGAAACTCAACAGTATGGACCTCAGCTCGGATTTAGAGAGGCAAGGCAGAAACGCCGAAGAAGGAACAGATTTATCTAGGGAGCAAGAATCAAGTAAAGGTGAAGTATTATCAGGAGTGATACGGAATGCATGGTTAAAAGCGTCCGCAACAGTTTCCGCACCGTCCGAAAAAGCTTTAAAGACCGGGGGATTACTAGTCTTTCCACGCAAGCTGTTGAATAAATGCCATGTCTTCGCTGGATTTTTTGCGCACTGGCTGAATTTCTGAAAGAAATGTGCACGCTTGACAAATCTTAAAAGAGCCACAACTCTGTTGCGAGCACTTTTGTAATGCGCGCCCAGAATCTCATCTTTACGTGCGCGCTTTACACGCTTCCATAGGCAATTCCTATACGAAATAGCTTGCATGACGCCAGCGGTTAGCCAACTGTAATCTTTACGCCGCTTCCTAATCACGGAAACAGTACTTGAAACCTGGAACCGTTTGAGATGCTCGCATAAGCTTGCGTACACGGTTCCAGGAGACGGTTTATCCGCTATCAGAGACGACCAGTCAAAATTAGAAATCAAGCGGTCAAACATATTTTTATTTACGAAAGAAAAACGGATATCTTGACAAACCGGTACCCTGTCTACCTGATAAGTAGGAGCAGAAGAACTATCAGATATTCGACATGCCACAATGTAATGGTCCGCCAACCTTTGAGCGATGAAACAAGACGAAAAAGAGCAATTTTCGGCCCTTAAAGCGATATGAACTAAACAAGATTGAACCAGTTTCCCGCGGACAACCTCTTCGCGAGTGACGAAATTGACTAAACTTTCAAGGCCAGACGAACAAAGCACTCCCAAATAATCTGCCACTGTAGATTGGGCGGACTGTAGTAAATTTACATTCAAATCCCCCGTTAAGCACAATTGATCAACTGCACCAAAACTTTTAAGTAAGGTATCGAATTCAATTAAAAATCTGGCAATACTATTAGAGGGAGGGCGATAAATTGCTAATAGCCCCATTGAAATACTACCGTAAGCTACCTTAACGGCTAATAATTCTGCATGTACCAAAGTTGCACCCAGAGGTGTCACTACAGAGTGCTGGCGAATGAAAATGGCAATGCCGCCCCCTCGACGGAATGAACGAGTGAAAAAATGCGAGCTGAAACCCTGCAATTAAAAAAAACCAGTAGGTGTGTTGATATTTATTTCCGTAAGAACAAAAATATCAACGAAATCAGCTGCGGATTCTGCAAGACTGCTGAATTCGTCCCAGTATTTCCGAAGACTGGGAATATTATTAACAATTATTAGATCCTGCTCAGACCTACTACTTAAGGAGTGCCGAAATGCGTTGAAGTCGGAAAATTCAAGGAAGTGAACTGACATGCCCGTTAGGCAATTTTAGCAATGTCAGCGATTTTGAAAATTCGAAGGAGGGGCGCGTTCTCGGTTTTTTTTGCGTAGATTTTGCCGCTCTTGAACCAACAGAAATTGTAGTCGTTAGCTGTAGCTGCCGTTCTGGCATGCCAGAACAAGTCACGGTTCCGCTTGGTCAAGTGTTCATTGAAAAACAATTTCGGCAACGCGCCTGACTGATGTAACACGCGTAGTTGGCCGCGTGCTCCCAACCACATTTCCGTGCAGCGGACGGACGCAAACCGAACAAGAATGGTAGGCGTTGTGTCACGTTTGCTGGGAAGCCTGTGCACGCTGAGCCCATCAGAAGCGGAAAAATGGGATAAGTTCAGTTTACCAGCGAGATGAGGGTGTTTCTGCTGCAAGTCCTCTTCCTGCTCAACCGGCATCCCATGGATCACTAGGTTTGCCCTCCGACTCTATTGTTCAGTGTCGTTCAGTTGATCGTGCAGACGTTCTGTCTGGGCTGCTTGTTCATGGACAACAGTTTTCAAGTCATCAACCTCCTTAGAACACCGGGAGACTTGTTCATGACAGCCCTTACTCTGAGCAAGGACAGTGTCATATTGCGAAGACATGAAAGAAACTGAACCTTCCAAGTCGTGGACTTGCGCAGATAAACCAGCGAATTCCCCTCTAAGTAGCAACAAGGAATCAACTTTCTCATGGAGTGCTGGTAACATTTCTAGGCTCTTTCTTATGCTCCGCAGCTCTGAAAGCACCGCGGACACTGACTCAGGCCACTCAACCTCGGTAACCCCATCCGACTGGGAGGTGGGAACCTGGCGTTTCTTACTCGCTCTACAGGTCTTGCAAACCCACACGTCCCTTTTTCCTTGACCCATCGTAGTGAACGTGTTTGGTGCAATGCCCGAGCAGTTCTGACCGAGGTGATAGAAGTAATTATAGTCCGAGCATTTCATGAATCTGCCGTCATCCGGCAGAGCATTCTGGCACGCAATACACATGCCATCTCCCGCCATTGGGAACAAACGAGTCAAAATCACACAGCAAGGGTGCAGTCGGCGGCAAACAGAAAAATGAATTAAAGCCTAATGTAGAAGGCACCAATTATTACCTGTCAAGAAGAAGGCGTGAGAACGCGGCAAAATTTCGCCGCCGACTGCGAAGGGGGAATGGGAAACACCCGCTGATATAGCCAGGCCGAAGCGGGACTGGTCAGGTGATGCGCAGAACTGCAGCCAGATAAAAGGCGATGCGCAGCTTCGTCGAAGAAAAGCGCATCAAGAGTCTCTTTGCATCAGCAGGTCCAGCAGGCCCCAGAAGACGCCAAAACTCGGTCGGACAGCAAATCCAGGAAATCCAGAAGTTGCGAAGAAAATTCACACCTTCCGGAGTAGGTTCGGCGGGGTAGAAGCCAGGAACTTGGTCGAACAGCGAGGCCACCCGGAAATCTGTCAAGAAGAAGGCGTGAGAACGGGGCAAAATTTCGCCGCCGACTACAATAGTAATAATCAATCAATCAATCAATCAATCAATCAATCAATCAATCAATCAATCAATCAATCAATCAATCATGTATATTTATTGTGCCCAGGAACAGCCGTGAGGCCTTGGTGCTGGTACACAGATGGATACAGGTAAAAAAAAACAAAAATTGAAAGGAAAGAACACTTTGACAGCGTATAAAATAAAAAAGTAGAAAAAAAAATTTTAGAATGTATAGTACAAAGTATACTGTACAAATCACTACAAAAACGTAGATAGCGTATACACTACATGCAATGAACACAAACAAAACTGACAGGATATAACAGAATTGGTAATTACATCGTACTGATGAAACAGAACATCTGCAAATAATAAACAATCAATCAATCAATCAGTCAATCAATCAATCATTTATTTGCGTGCCAAGGAACAGCCGGGGGGGCCTTTGTGCTGGCGCACGGAAACAAAACACACGAAACATAATGTACACATCTCTCAAATACAAAATAAAATACAAAATACAAAGGAAAAAAAACGAAAGGATTGCTTATGTTGAAGTTACGGAATGAAAGTCATTTAAGTGCATGAACTCAAGGATAAAAGACAAATGCAGAATAAGAGAAGTTGGCAGTTACGCCAATACAAACTCACAGACATGTTTGCGAAACAGAGTAGGGCAACCATTAAATATATCAAGGTAATCCGAGTACCGATTGTACGTGCATTGCAGTCGGAACACAGGGCACAAGACACGCAGACAATTGGGGTTGCAAAAGGTATCATGTTTCCTCGTCCACTTTTGCGGCACATAAAGACGAACATGTTGTAGCAGCTCACCACAAGACACTATGCCGTGCATAATTTTAAAGAGGAAGAGAATATCAGCCTTGTTCCGCCTGGAAGTTAAGCATGATAGCGTCAATGAAGAGGGCGATCCAGGGTTATAATTACTACTATCGCCAAAGCGATGGTTGAAGATAGATATGAACTTATTTTGGACCCTTTCTACAAGCTTACAGTTTGTTTTGCTCGTGCTGTTCCAGACACCAGATGCATATTCAAGCTGAGGACGACATATAGTTGTGTAGAGCTTGAGAAGGGAAAGCGGCTCCTTGAACTCCTTGGACACGCGACAGACAACGCCAAGCGATCGAAGAGCTCTACGAGTAATTACCTGAATATGTGGAGAGAAGCTCAGTTTACTGTCGAAAGTGACGCCTAGGTCATTAACCTCTACCACACGTGGGAGTAATTCACCGTTGATGTTATAGGGAAACAAGATGTTGTCAGTCTTTCTTGTGTATGTCATTACCTTAGTTTTAGATGTAATAATGAGGAGTTTGTTGCATGAGCACCAATGCGAGAAAGACGAGATTGCTCTCTGGAGAGCGGAACAGCTGGCAGAGTTGGAAACAGATTTAAATATTTTTACATCATCGGCATATAAAAAAAATTACAATCATTAAATATTGTCGCGACATAATTTTATTAATAATATTAATAATCAATCAATCAATCAATAAATCAATCAATGTTTATTAGAGTGCCCAGGAACAGCCGAGGCCTTGGTTCTGGCGCACTGAGGAAGACAAAATGCGGCACTAATATACAGCAGAAACTCGCAATATAAACAGTCAACAAGAAGAACGAGGGAAGAAAAAAAAGATCAGTAAAACCCTAAGGATAATAAAAAGGTATTCCAAAATCAATTAGACGATTAAGAAACTCTAATGGTGGATCAATGGCAAAAGTATAAAGAACAATGGTCACAGCAGTTGGGTGAAGTAAGCAGACATAAAAACATATTCGCAGATATAGGCGAAAACACAAAGCTTCAATTAAACATGAATGTATGAAACAAAATACAGGAACTGATTTATGAAAAACAGCAACAGAAGATGGAAAGTACCAGACACATCACAATAAATCGGGTGCGATGGAAAGCAAGTAGCATACCGTAATATATGACAAGTCGATGAAGCAGTTACAACCACAAAGTCACGAATATATTGGACTTACAAACCAGAAACAAGAACTATGAAGACATTTCATACATAAAAACCATATAAAAAACTAAAAAAAAGTGCCGAAAAGAAGAGTAATTATTGTATCACAGCTAACAACCCAGTCAAAAACTCCCGAAGGGGACGTTGAAATATATCAAGTTTCCCAGAGTGACAGTTATAGAGACGCTGCACTCTTTGGAGGGGGGAATGGGTGTTGAGTGCTGTAGCATTATGGAAAGGGGGGGTAAACCTTGTTGTTTTTTGCGAAACACGAAGGCTGACTTGTGCAAGTAGTTCCTGGCATGTGATAATACCATGAAGCAGTTTATATAGAAAAAGAAGATCTAGGCGGGTTCGCCGACAACTCAGAGAGACAGGCAATGGGAATCTGGATACTGCTAAGGCAGTCTCGGGAGGCCCAGAGGAAAAACGATGCCTGTATATTGATAGAAATTTGGTCTGAACACGCTCTATACGTTTGCTGTTAGAATGACAGGTTCCATTCCATACGACAGAGGCATATTCTAGTTGAGGAATACAAAGCGTTTTGAATAGTTTCAGGAATGAATTAGGGGACCGAAAGTCCCGTGGAAATCTGCATACAGCACCAAGAGAGCGAAGAGCCCGCTGAGTAAGTTGATCGACATGGGGCGAGAAAGTTAAGGCGCTGTCAAAGAGCACTCCAAGGTCTCTGATACCATCAACTCTAGACAGGGGGCCGCCGTCAATGGTGTAAGGAAAGTAAAGGATGTTTGTTTTTCGGCTATAAGAGATGACCTTTGTTTTCTTTGGATTAAGAGTTAATCTATTCTTTGAACACCATTTAGGGAACAAGGACCCATCTTTGTTTAGGGAAACACAGTCCTCAGCAGACTTAATACGTTTGAATATTTTGATGTCATCAGCATAGATTAGGAACGAAGACTTCTTGATTACAGCTGACACATCGTTTATAAAAATAGAAAACAACAGAGGGCCCAACACAGAGCCTTGGGGCACACCACTTGTTGTCCTGTACATAGCGGACTTCCTGCCGTTAACACTCACATAACAAAACCGATTGTGCAGGTAACTCCATAACAATGCCACGAGTGGTGCATCAACGCCAGACAGTAAAAGCTTATTAAGTAACAACGAGTGGCAGACAACATCGAATGCCTTGCTCAGGTCACAGTATACAACGTCCAACTGGCCCCTCTCTGAAACTGCTGCGGAGGCCTGCTCCATGAAGCAGGCGAGGTTTGTTGTTGTCGACTTTCCCGATATAAAACCATGCTGGTTAGGTGTAGGGACGTTTTGTACAGAACTTGATAAGACTTTGTGAAGCGCTGCCTCAAACAGCTTGGAGCAGGCACAAAGAAGAGAAACAGCCCTATAATTTGTTGCGTCAGACGTCGGGCCTGTCTTTAAAATTGGACGCACTCGAGAGATTTTCCACGTGCGGGGGAAGACGTTTGTTTCTAGACAATTATTGAATATAGAAGTTAGAACAGGTACAAAAATACTGCCATAGGTTTTAACAATGGCTGGAGGGATTCCGTCAGGGCCACAGGACAAAGATGGTTTCATGCGCGTTAGGCTCTCAAGAACCAGCTTTTCGTCTAATAGTATAAGGCTAGGGCCTTGTACATGGTTTAACAAAAGGTTCATTACTGTCTCATCGCGCTGGCCATATGTAGCGCTAAATTGCTGCGCAAAATAGTTGGCGACGTCATGAACCAGTTCCCCAGAGGGATTAACCAGGCTGATGCGATCACAAGAGTTGTTTTGACGAGACCGGATATACTTCCAAAATTTTGCAGGCTGGGAATTCATGCTGCTCTCCACGGAATCTAGATAGGAGCGGTTGTCACGCTCATATAGACTTTAACATATTTTTCGGTTAGACCGAAATTCCTCCTTCCATTTAGCAAGTCCAGTGCTCTTTGACTTTCTGTGGGCGCGGTCCTTTAATTTAAGCGCGGTACGAAGTTCTGCGGAGAACCAATAGGGGTACTTTGAGCGGCTGGGCTTGAACTTGGGGATAAACCTGTCCATACCGCTTTCGACAACCTCAGTGAACCGCTCGACCTGCGCATCACAATCAGGAAGATCTTGAATTTCAGACCAATCAAATGTACAAAAGAAGTCATACAAGCCAATGTAGTCCCCACGAGCATAACAGTAGCAAGATAATTCGTTATTCTTCAACGAGACAGTACGGCGTTGAAAAGAGATTGGAAAAGAAACTAAAAACGGAGGATGAAACTAATAATCAATCAATCAATCAATCATTTATTTAACGTGCCCAGGAACAACCGAGAGGTCTTGATGCTGGCGCACAAAAAAAAGAAACAAAAAAAAAACAAAAAACTAAGAAGAACACAATAGAACAAGATGACTGTACAGAAAAAAACTATCAGAGACACAATGCGCACAGAAATATTAGGACGACATGACAAAAGTAGATTAACACAGTATGAGAAATAGCTAATGATAATCACAAAAAGTCAGATAATATACATACATACATACATACATACATACATACATACATACATACATACATACATACATACATACAACAATGCGCCAGATAAACTAAAGGAGAAGGATAGAACAAATTGCACATGTGATGTTATTTTATAACGGTAGAAACCTTGCAGAAAAACGATAACTGTGACCCATCAAAAACATCGAGGTCAAGAAAATAAAAATTATAAAGACTTTGTATCCTGTTGAGGGTTGAGTGCTGAGAGAGGCGGGTAGTTACAAGAAACGGCCTGCTCTCTCTTGTTTGCTTACGCGGAATCCGAAAATTAATACTATTGAGCAGTATAGGACAGGATATAGTACCATGAACGAGCTTGAAAAGAAAGAAGAGATCGGCGCGATTTCGCCGGCAGCGAAGTGAAGGCAGTGACAACAATAATAATAATAATCAATCAATCAATCAATCAATCAATCAAACAATCAATGTTTATTATAGTGCCCAGGAACAGCGGAGGCCTTCGTGCTGGTGCACTCAGAGGGGAAAATGCAGCACTGTAGTACATCAACAATTTGCTAATAAACACTCAGTGAGCAAAAAAAAAAAAAAAAAAGAAAAGAAAGAAAGACCTACAAAAAACGACAAAGAAGATTAGAAATAAAATAGTGCAATCCAACAGACTTTACACAATCAAGTCGTGCTGGCGCACAGAAAAGGTATAAGACAGCAATGAAATGCATCAACAGCTGGTAAAAGAACAGTGAGTGAGCAAAAAATAAGAAGAAACTACAACTTCACAGAAGAGTAAAAATGCCATAGTGTAATTTTAGGCAACATTACACAATCAATAGAAACTGTAATGTCTGGTCAATTGCAAGAAGACATCTTACAATAAGCGTAACTATACGGAAGGGTGAGTGAAAAGAAGAAAGTTTTTACAAGATTCTGGAAGCGTACATTTTCAGTTTCAAATGGACGCATAAAGTGAATACGGCAACTTTTAATGATAAAAACGGCAGAAAAAGAAAAATTCTACGATAATTACAGTCGCAGTATCAGCACAATACATGAATAACCAGGAACAAGAACAAGCTCGGTGAAGTCAATGCACACGTCAGGACGATAAGTGAAGAAAAAGAGCACATAATAATAATCAATCAATCAATCAATCATGTTTATTTACGTGCCCAGGAACAGCCAGAGGCCTGAGTGCTGGCGCACGGATAGTTATATGAAAACAAAATACAAGAAACATATTGCAAGAAACAAACAAGCGAAAAGACACACACATATTGAAGTAGCGAAAATTACAAAAATAAAGCACAGGCGGAGCCTGGGTACAGGTAAAAAAGAAAAAAGAAGATGCCTTTGTGGCTCAGCTTATTGTAATGAATACACAACAAGCAGAGAACAAAGTTTGACAGTAAGACGACAAAAATAATGACAAGAGTATAGAGACAAATGATAAGACAAGCATGATAAGTAAACAGTTTCAAAAACAGGCAACTATATTGGTTAAACAGAACCGCAGAGAAACCAAATTTCAGCAATAAAAAAAAGAAAAACGAATGACAGAGATATCATAGATGTTTAACATACTGTGTTCAACAGCGCAGTACGGTAAATTGTAAAGGAGCTTTCAAAGATGTCAAGGCGTTCAGATAAGCGGTTGTAGCAATTCTGTATTCTGCGCACTTGAGAATGATTGGAGTTGCGCGCAGCGGTCAAGAAAGGGCGATGCGACCTGGTGGGCCTCTGTGGAACACTAAACTTTAAACAGTTAAGCAGGTCCGCGCAAGAAAGGTCACCATGAACAACTTTGTGAAGAAATGTAAGGTCTGCACGCATACGTCTGCAGGTCAACGAAGGAATGGAAGGAACTATGGGTAAGTCAGAATCAGGACCCGGACTGTGATTGTGATGACGGTGCTTAAATATGGATACAAACTTCTTCTGCACACGTTCTATTAATTCACTACTAGATTTGGAGATGCCGTTCCAGGCAACAGAAGCATATTCTAACTGGGGGATACATATTGCATTGTATAGCATTAGAAATGGATCTGGAGAAGAGAATTCCTTTGTAATCCGACACACATTTCCAAGACTTCGGAGCGCTCGCCGGGTGATGAGCCTAATATGAGAAGAAAAAGAGAGGGTACTGTCTAAAAGAACTCCGAGGTCCCTAATCTCCTCAACCCTTTGCAAAGGAGCTCCCTCTATACTGTAGGAAAACAGTAGACGATGGGTTTTCCGGCTGTACATGGCAACCTTTGTTTTAGCTGGATTTAAAATTAGACAGTTTTTGCTGCACCAGACCGATAATTCCGACACATCCCTCTGCAAGGCACAGCAGTCCTGAAAACTGCTAATGTGCCTAAATAGTTTTACATCATCAGCATAGAGAAGAAATGAAGATTTTGTTAACACTGTTGACACATCATTGATAAAGATAGAAAACAATAGTGGACCCAGCACAGAACCCTGAGGTACACCACTCGTTGCAGTGTAAACACTAGACCTTTTGAAGTTTACATCTACGTAAAAGGACCGGTCAAGGAGATAGTTGGACAACAAGGCAACAAGGCTTGCATCAACACCGGACATAGTAAGCTTGTTAATTAATAATTTATGGTTCACTACATCAAACGCCTTACTGAGGTCAAAATAGATAACATCCAACTGGCCGTTTTCACAAACTGCAGCCGAAGCCTGAGTCATGAAGCTTGCAAGATTTGTAACCGTCGATCGACCCGAGAAAAAGCCTTGCTGATTTGGTATCAGAACGTTCTTGATGCAGGCAGCAAGAACGTTGTGCAGAGCTGACTCAAAGAGTTTTGAAGCGACACAAAGGAGTGAGATTGGGCGATAGTTGGTAACGGCTGACTTATCACCAGACTTAAATATTGGAAAAATTCGAGCAATCTTCCATGCACGAGGAAATTTGCCGAAAAGTAAACAGTTATTATAAATGGAAGTTAAGACAGGCACAAAAATGTTGCCGTAAACCTTCATGAGGGCTGCTGGAATTCCGTCTGCACCACAGGAAAATGACGGTTTCATCCGTTTAAGGCTATCATTGACAAGTTTTTCATCGAACATAAGTGTACTAAAATAAGACATATTATTAAACGATAGGCGTTCGTCGTGACCATCTGGCAGTTGAAAGACAGAATGAAAGTACTGAGCAAAGCTAGTGGCGACATCCTCAACCTGTTCCCCATCGGAATTAAGCAGGCTAATGTGTTCTTTAGACTCCTTAGAATGGCCGCGTACATACCTCCAGAAGTCAGCCGGTTTCTGAGACGCAGAAGCCTCTAACGACTCTATATAGAGCTGGTGGTCACGCCGGTAGAGGCTTTTACAAAGTGAGCGATACCGACTAAACTCCGCTTTCCACTTGTCGAGCCCAGAACGCTTGGCCTTTTTGTGGGCGCTGTCCTTAAGTTTAAGCGAACTTGGAAGTTCTATAGAGAACCAATGGGGAAATTTGGAATGAACAGGCATATAACAAGGGATGTACTTTTCCATGCCACTCCTGACAATTTCGGTAAAACGTCGAACCTGTTCGTCAACATCATTGACATCAAAAACAGTAGACCATTCAGCAGATGAATAAAAGTGATAGAGCCCAACATAATCTCCACGCTTGAAAGCATATCGCGGGACTGCACAATCGTCAACGCCACCATAGCAATGCTGGGCAGCGACAGAGACAGAGACAATAAGAGGGGGGTGAAACTTGTCGGGGTGTACAAGAGATATTTCGGAGGCACACACTTCTACGTTTTTCAAGTTCGAGAAGCACACATCTAGGACATTACCACAGAAGTTTTCTATGTGGCAGAACTGCTGCAAGGAGGTGAATGATTGAAAATCTAATAACATGGGGCATTTCTGCGCTGCATAATGGTTTTTATGCTGAAATGAAAGACTGTTCCAGTGAATACCTGGGGTGTTGAAGTCCCCAAGTATAATGTGTTGGAGTGTGAATTGGAAACATTTTCAATAGATGTGAGCTTTAGATTATATTCAGCAGGTAAAATATCCGGGGTTATATAGAATGCACCGATGAGCAGCTTCTCGCCCCTCTTGAGGCCTACCTCAAGCCAGACTGATTCCTCAGTCTCGAGGTCTGCACGCCGCACGCATTGCACTGAGCGATCGATGGCAATGAGAACACCGCCACCCTTTTGCTTGGGCCCAGTTAACTTTCTGTCACTTCTAAAAATTTCATAGGTCGGAGGAATATAGTCGGAAGATGAGATATCATCGCAAAGCCATGTTTCAGTAATAACAATAGTAGAAAATTTGGAGCACACAACATTTCTAAGAAATTCGGAGGACTTAGTACGTAGACCCCGAGCATTTTGATAATAGATGTCGAGAGTGTCGTTCTTACTGGTCATTCTCAGAAGTTTCACAGCTGTGCACCATGCCAGGGTGGAGCTTGCCTTGGAACGGCTTGAAGAGGCAGCCCTTTGGCCACATAGACAGGTCGCACAGGCGCCTGAAACACTCTGCGTCAACAGTTACACAAAAAGAAGAATTGGAGTCATGCTTGGTTTTAAGGCGTTTGCATGACAATGGCGTGACTTGCACATTCGACAAGTGGGCCAACAGTTGCCCAGATTTAGTGTTAGCCGACAACTTCGAGACAAAGATTTCCCTGGAGCTCGGCGGTCGGCGCACCACAACCAACTCAGAAGCTTCCGATGCACCAACGCGAGGAGGGCTTCTTTTCTTCACTAAGTTCACCGGCGGGCCATTACTCGCAGTGTCGGACCGTAGAGGCGGAGGCAAAGGGCAGTCCGATGGGGAACTCAAATCACGCAACACCGCACCTGGTTGACCGCTGGAGCGTTCTAAGAATGCCGAAGCGTTCGTCGAGGACAGGAGGGGGCCGCCTTCGCCCGCTGCACCGGCGGCAGCTGCGGCGAACGACGACCTCATGGGGAGACCGGAGTGCGGTGACGTCACCGGTAGCGTGGAACGGCTAGCAGGCTTCGGGGAAGCAGGCGGGGAAGGCGGCGGACGGGCGAGCTCCCCTCGCAGGCAGCGAACCTCCTCACGCAGGGACGCGACGATTGCAGCCTGATGGGCAAGCCCAGCCACATGGTCCCGTCGCAGAAGCCGGTTCTCCTCGCGAAGCTCGGTGACAACATCCCCAAGAAAGGAGAGGCTGTCGCAGGCTTCGGACAGGAGATTCTTCAAAGCCGCTACCTCTGCGCGTAGGTCCTCCGAAGGGTTGAAGCTTGCTCCGACAGGGGACGCCACTCGTTTGGCCGGGATGTTCGCTGGCTCACCGTCTTCGCTGGTTTGGTCACCGGGGTCGCTAGGCCTAGCGGGTGACGCCGCGGCCACACACAGATTGCAGACGAACGGCTGCTCACCGCAGATCAAACGCTTCAGTTTCTCGTCCGGAAGAACAATGCACTTTCCGTGCGCACGGCGTTTACACGCAGAACATCGAAAAAACGCCTGCCTGCCGAAGAAAGCGAGGCAGCAGAGGAGGCACTTGTCCTTACTGGGCGCCATCATGCGGCGAATAATAATAATAATAATAATAATAATAATAATAATAATAATAATAATAATAATAATAATAATAATATAATAATAATAATAATCAAAATCAATCAATCAATCAATCAATCTCTTTATTATAGTGCCCAGGTACAGCCGTATCCTTTGTGCTGGCGCACTAAAGAAGAAGACAGACGACGACACAAATACATCCACGCGTGAGAAGAACAACAAAATACAAGCGAAGAAAAAAACTATAATGAAGAATAAAGTTCATTTAACAAAATCAATGATTTCGGCACACTAAAGTTTGAACAATCGCGAAACGATAAAACACAGTGTCATAAAAACTTGACAATACAGACGGGCAGATATAGATATATATGAGTAGGAACAGTAACAAAGGCGAACAACATGAACGAAAATAGGGCAATGAAAATAGAATTAAAAATGGTCGGAACCAAGTCGGGGAGAGACAGAAGTCAGAAGGTCGCACATGTAAGACCGAAGGGGTGTATGAAACAGGTCAATATTATGGGAGTAGAGATTGTATGTTTCTTGAAGGCGGTACAATGGGCAGTGTCTATTGCATGTCTTACGGCTACGAAGTATAGGAGACTTACGGGTAAGTTTCGACGGTACTCTAAGATTTACATTTGCAAGCAACTCCGAACAAAAAATATTCCCGTGTACAAGTTTAAATAAAAAAATTAGGTCAGCATTGGTTCGTCTGGACTTCAAACTTTGGAGAGGATTAGAAGTATGATGATGATCGTTGGATGTTTATGGCGCAAGGCCAACTGGGGCAAAGAGCGCCAAAACAATAGTCGATGATAGGGGTGAAACCTTAAACACTAAGTAAAATCAGCAAAAACAAAAGTAAAGTCAGAAAACTACAATGAGAATGGCTGGTGTATAGGGCCAGATTTCATGATGCGTGATAGGAAATGAGGTTTAAAAACCTGACGTCGGACAAATACTCAAACACACGTTTCACGGAAACAATGGCATCATCACAGTTAAATGTAGATTGACAGATTGTTGGTAATTCCGTTGTTCTTGAATTGGCGCCCCCTCGATGATCCGAGAACCGGTGGTGCAGTCGAAGACAACGAGGCCTATTCCAGTGGCAGTAGACTTTAATGTACGGAGAGTCAGGGATGTAAACAGTGCGTGAGACGACGGCGTTCACCCCGGCGTGCACCAACACAACCGTCCCTCGTGTCGTCCCACCGCCGTCTCCCCCAGAATCCCCCGATCAACATCAAACACAGCATACACAAATCACAACTTCATATGCTGCCCAATCACAGCCAAGAATACAGGTACTCTCCATTCGCCCCGACTATTCATCCTCGCCATTGGTCCTGCCTGAATCCCGTCACCTCCTCACCCTACTGCCCCTTTAGGTGGAGGAAAGACGTTCTCGCGGGAAAGGAAGAGTCAACGCCCTGACAGCCACTAAACGTTACCGCGACGCCATCGCCGGCGCCTGGCTTACTGAGGCTAAGTACTGCTAGACAAGGCCGGCTCCTCAGATCATCCGCCACAAACGCGCGCCGCGTGCGCTGTCAAACGGCGTCGAGCATAGATCAACACGGCGACGTCTCGTCCCGCTAACGACGGAAGCACTCGGTGTGTCCCGCCGCCCCGCGCCCCCCGGTACCGTCCTCAGCCGACAACAACAACAGTGAGGGAAACAGCAAAGCATTGCGCCGCCGCCGGCTTTAGGCGCCGGGCACAACTCCCGGGCAATTTTCCTCTCAAGCAGCCCCCGTACGAGTGAAAGCGGTGGGAGGCGAACAATGCACACTGCCGTCGCGTTGCAAAGCGGCTCGGGACACAGGAAGGACGTACGCTGACCCCTACTCGCAAAACTTACACCACAACAAGGTAACATACATCAATGACATACACCAACTTAACTCCTCCCCCCTCAAGAATGTTACCGGACACTTGCTGTCCGTGTAACATGACAAGAAAAAAAATAAATCTACTCATTCTGTTGCAATACCATTACATCTGTCAAACTCCAGCCCTCCATAACCGTTGGACAAAGAAGAGCATCACTCTACACTATTCCCCTTAAAATCAAGATAAAATAAAACATACTTTTAGGAAAGTACACGTGAAGTAAGATAAACACAAATACGCCTCATATACAACACATCGCAACAACCCGAACATGCAACCATGCAGCGTGCACCATTGGAGAGGCCCACACGGCATGCTCCTGAGGTCTATTTGGGAATCCCATAGCACCCCTCAAAACTGACGATAATGCTTCACTGCACACCAACGTACACACACACACACATCACCCAAAAACACCTTACACTCCTATAACACCACAACACAAACCCCGCATCGAGGGAATCAAAACTCTTTAGGTCAACAATTCTATCATCAGCCCAACAGAACCCGTTACTGCAATCGCATGTGTTTAATAACCACCCAAATGGGCCTGGGTTAACCGCGTAGAGTTATTCGTCATACCCTAGCCGCGATAGGGCATCCACTGCCTTGTTCAAGGCACCCTTAACATGGGCGATTTCCAAATTGTACTTCTGAAGTGCGAGGGACCAGCGCATGAGCCTTGCACTAGAAGGCGCGGAACGGGTCAGAAAGGTAAGCGGATCGTGGTCCGTCAAAATCTTCACCTTATTACCAAACAACCACGTGTCAAGGCAGCCCAGAGCCCACACGATAGCGTACGCCTCTCTTTCTATGGCGGACCATTTCCGCTGAGCTGAGGTAAGCTTCTTACTCAGAAAAGCTATTGCCCGGTTAACGCCGCTCTCTTCCTGCGAGAGGCATGCCCCGATCGCCACCTCTGACGCGTCTGTCGCAAGACAGAAATCCTTGCGGGGGTCTGGCGCAGTGAGTCCCGGGACGGCCGTTAGTGCTTCCTTAACTGATTCGAAGGCAGCTTGTGCCTCCCCGTTCCAAGGCAAAACATTCGGGACCCGCTTGCCCGTAAGCGTTGTCAGCGGAAGCACCAGGTGGGAATAGGCGGGAACGTACTCACGGTAATAATTGAGGAGCCCGAGTGTGCTTCTCAACTCGCGCTTCGTCCTCGGTGGCTTCAGCTGCTCGATCGCCGCAATTCGGTCCGGATCAGGGGCATGCGTACCAGATCCCACCACGTGACCCAGATACTTAACATGCGACTGCGCGAATCGGCACTTGGAAGGGTTCACCGTAAGCTTTGCGTCCCGTATCGTCTGTAACACAGACTTCAAGTGGGAAAGATGGTCCTCCCAAGTCTCCGAAAACACCGCCACATCGTCGATGTAGGCGCACGCATACTGGCGGTGGCCAGCGAGGAGTCCGTTAACCACTCTCTGGAATGTTGCCGCGGAGTTTCGGAGCCCATAAGGCATGACCTTCCACGCATACAGGCCATTATGAGTGGCAAAAGCGGTTAGGCTCTGAGATTCCTCCTCAAGGGGAATTTGCCAATACCCCCGGGTCATATCAAGCACGGAAATATACCTAGCCCCAGCTATGCTATACAGAAGCTCAGTCACGTTCCCCATTGGGAAGCTATCTGCTACCGTTATGGCGTTAAGGCTTCGGTAATCCACACAGATCCTTATGGAGCCATCCTTCTCCAGTGCACACACAATCGGGTGCGCCCCCGGGCTGTGCACAGGATATATAAAATCCCATTCCAAAAGTTCGGTTATCTGCCTCTCAACCTCCTCTCTCATCGCCATGGGAACCTTGTACATGGGCGGGCGCGCCCGGGTGGTTCCGGGAATTAGCGTAACGCGGTGTTCGCCTACAATGCACTTCCCTGGTCTATCCGAAAAAACATCACCGAACTGCACCAGGACTTCCTTATGTTGCCTTGCCTGCATGGCGTCCAGACTAGTCACCTGGAAGTCGGTTTTCTCTGCTTTAGCCGACTCTTCTATATGCGGGGCCGTTTCTATGTCACCAAACTCTGCGTCTGTCTCAAACACCACGCCTACGTTGCTAGCTCGGACGTAGTACGGTCGCAACTTGTTCGCGTGGACAAGTCTCTCGTTACCTTCTTCATCACGTACCACATAGCTATCGTTACGCTGCCTCTCTTTTATTGTGACAGGACCCGTCCACTTTGGTTGCATCTTTCCACCGGCATCCGTCTGCACAGCCAGAACCTCATCCCCTACCCTAAATTCCTTCTTCCTGGCTCGCAGGTTATACTTCTGCGTATAGGCCTGTTGAAGTCTCGAGCTTCGTTCGTTGACCACCTCGGCCGCAGCGCTCATTCTCTCCCTCAGTTCTATGAGATAGCCAGCCGCTGGCTTATTCAGACCCGATGGGGGAGCCCATTCGCCGGTCCATGACTTGCGCAGAATGCTCAGAGGCCCTTGGGGAACTCGGCCGTAAATTAATTCAAAAGGTGACACACCTGTTACATTATGCGGCACTTCCCGGTAGGCCCAGAATAAGCATGGAACATAGCGATCCCAGTCACCGCCGTGTTCATCTATCACGTGGCGAAGCATCGCCTTGAAGGTATCGTTCCACCTCTCGACAATCCCATTGCTTTGAGGGTGCTCTGGAGTCGCGAAACGCACACTTACGCCCAACCTCTCCATGAGTTCTGCAGTCAACTTGGCGGTGAAGTTGGTGCCTTGGTCGCTACATATTAGCTGCGGCGTGCCACATCGTGAAAAAACCTCGATCAAGCCCTGGCAAGTGGCTTTTGCTGTTAAGGACCTCAGGGGAATCACCTCCGCCCACCTGGTGCAGAGGTCGACCACGCTAAGTGCGTACTTATGACCCCGCGCTGAACCTGGCTCGAGCGGCCCTATGCAATCCAGGTATACCACTTCGAATGGTGTACTCGGTCTCGTGAGTGGCGTAACAGGGACTCGGTCTGTCACGAGCTTACGAGAATGAACCTGACAGCTATGACAAGTTTGGCAGTGCCGTCGGACGTCGGAAGCTACCCCCGGCCAGAAAAAGGAGTTTTTTATACGCCCCTTCGTCTTCTTCTGGGAGAAGTGGCCGGCACATGGGCTATCATGTGCTAACCCAAGCACTTCCGCGCACCGCAATTTGGGAACCACGAGTTGTAAACAAGTTTTGCCCTCTACCACGTCCTTGTGGTAGAGCAGCCCTTCTTGAATTATCATTCCGTGCGTCCCCTCCCTAGCTTGGCGCCAGGACTCTGCGAGGGACTCGTCGCTCCTCTGCTCCGCCGCGAACGACCTTTCAGTTTCGGGGAGGAAACCCTCGGCCTCGCTGTAACCCGTATCGCTTCCCTCGCCCGTCAGTGGCTCACCGTTCCCGGCCGTCAAAACATTCCCCGGGCGCGTTCGAACCACGTCTCCTCTCTCTTCAACAGTGGCGGGCAACGGTTCTTTAGGGGTCGTCGACTCAGAAGTCACAGTGGCGGCACTTGCATTAGGCATGCAGCTAGGCCCGTCAGCTGGCCGCTGAAAAGTTGGCTTGTACGAATCCGCATGCGTCCCTGAGCCGCCACTAGCCGCCGACGCACTTGTGGTACCGCTTAATCTTCCATCCCCCCACGGGGTACCGCCGACCGGTCCCGACACAAGTGAGCTCGCGTTATCTTTCCTACTCACGCCTTCGGCAGCTTCCTGCATCGTCTGCTCTGCTACAATTTCTTCTTCCAATTGCACCTGCTCCCTTAGCTCCGTTTCCAGATCCAGCGCATTCGCCCGCAGGTCTCCAAAAACATCGGGAGTGATTAGGGCCCCCACGTTACTGTCAAGTTCCTCTGTCACTGCACAGAGCACCTCCATCCGCTGAGTGGCGCTTCCCGATGCGTCGGGGACCCCAAGAGGAATATACATAAGGTCTGCCGTGACTGACTTGCCAAAGGCACCCGTGAGCTTCACCTTCCCGCTACTCTGCCCCAAAATTTCAGTGGGCACGTCACCAGCTTTGATTACTGTGATGTCGGCACCAGAGTCAACACGAGCGGTGCACAATTTGTCACCAATGAGTACCTCTACCCACGGGCCATTCTTTGGGAGCCTGAAGTTGCTGTCGCGACTCACTCGTTTGACTTCCTCTCGCCGGTTGTCAACGTTTCCGGCCACCACCCTTAAAACATCCGCGTCTGGGTTCCAGCCCGACCTGCAGTTTCTTTTGTAATGCCCGTGCTGGCCGCACCCAAAACAACGAACTGAGTTCGCACGCGTATCTGGCCCGCGGGGAGACCTGTCCCGATTTCCACTCGGTTGCTTCCCGCCGCCGACCGGTGGTGACGCTCCCTGTGTGGAATACGAGACACTCTCTTCAAAGTTTGCCGCGATCTCGGCTATTTCTTTTGCCGGCATCCATCCCTTCAGCTCGCTTTGGGTGACATAGGCTCTGAGATTCTCTGGCATTAGCTGCTTTAGCCTATCAGCAACCAGAAGTTTCTGAAGCCGCTCAAACGTCTCAACGTTCCTGCTCCGCAGGTAACACGAAAACATTGTTTCAAGTCTCGTGGCCACCTGGCTCCACGACTCGCCCTCCTGCCTGGTAACCGCTAAAAACATTCTGCGGTATTCGTGTGTGGTCATACGAAGCTCTCCGAGGACTACCTCCTTCAGTTGTTTGTACGGCATGATTTTACCGTTGGCCTGGTTAGCGATGAATGCGCCAATTTTTTCGTTCAGGTACGGGAGAAGTATAGTGCCCTGAATTTCTTCAGGAATGTTTAGGGAACTAAAAAGGGCGTCCACCGTCTTAAACCACGCGGGAATAAGAGCGTTCTCGGTCGGCATCGGGGCGAGAGCGGTCTTTAGATCTTTTGCGTGCCGCGCGATGCCAGTTCTCTCACTTTCGAGCTCGCTGTTCCGCTGTGACATCTGTGCGGCTTTGAGCGTCATCATCTCGAGCTGCAGCTTCAATAGCTTCATTTCTGTTTGCACGCTATCAGAACTAAGGTCTGTTGCCGTACCGGCAGGTGACTCGACAACCTCGGTATCCATTTTCTCTGACTCCGTACGCGCTCCCGAACGCAACTGCATGCACAAAAGGACCTCAGGAGATGCAAAAAAAAATGTGTGGCCTCACCCAGAAAACGTGCGATGCGTAGCGCCCGGTTGTCCGCACATAGTAACACACGCCAGTTTGTGATTCAGGAAGACGACAGCAACGCTCCGTCCAGCTGATCTCGTCGACGAAACGTTCACCTGATAGTCGTCCTAGCAACCACTGGTCCACCGCCAACACTGACGAAAGGCCACGACTCCAGTCCCACAGCCGTGAATCTTTGGAATTGGGCTCCGCTGCTCTCTCGACGCACACGATAACTCCAGTCACCTCCTCTGCAGAGCAACAACTGCTGCAAAGCACTCCTCTTCTGGCATCCCAAGAAGTACCGCTACGTCGAGGTCGCTCCCAGGTTCACTCGTCCGCCACGAGCAGTTTTTTTTTACACCCCCACGAAGAAGACACAGTCCAGTTTTGTGCCGCGAGGCGTCTTCTTGAAGTCTCCACGTCGAGGTTTACGCGTGCAGTGCACCAACGGCTGTCGTTACCCGTTAGACGCACCAACGCCTGATGATTTCCGAGGTATCACCTCCTTCCGACGCTCCTCTACCACCCGGCTCCTTGACGCACCAACGTCGAAGTTTACGCATGCAGTGCACCAACAGCTGCAGCCATCCGTCAGACGCACCAACGTCTGACGATTTCCGAGGAATCTCCTCCTTCCGACGCTCCTCTACCACCCGGCTCCTTGACGCACCAACGTCGAGGTTTACGCGTGCAGTGCACCAACACTTGCACCTTTCGTGACAGGCACCGACGTTATGACGCCTCCCAATCTCTCCGCCGTCGACTTGCCTTGCTGATCTTCGGCTCCCCTGTCTTCGAACTGTGGGGCTAGCCAATCCTGTCGACTGCGCCAGTTAAATGTAGATTGACAGATTGTTGGTAATTCCGTTGTTCTTGAATTGGCGCCCCCTCGATGATCCGAGAACCGGTGGTGCAGTCGAAGACAACGAGGCCTATTCCAGTGGCAGTAGACTTTAATGTACGGAGAGTCAGGGATGTAAACAGTGCGTGAGACGACGGCGTTCACCCCGGCGTGCACCAACACAACCGTCCCTCGTGTCGTCCCACCGCCGTCTCCCCCAGAATCCCCCGATCAACATCAAACACAGCATACACAAATCACAACTTCATATGCTGCCCAATCACAGCCAAGAATACAGGTACTCTCCATTCGCCCCGACTATTCATCCTCGCCATTGGTCCTGCCTGAATCCCGTCACCTCCTCACCCTACTGCCCCTTTAGGTGGAGGAAAGACGTTCTCGCGGGAAAGGAAGAGTCAACGCCCTGACAGCCACTAAACGTTACCGCGACGCCATCGCCGGCGCCTGGCTTACTGAGGCTAAGTACTGCTAGACAAGGCCGGCTCCTCAGATCATCCGCCACAAACGCGCGCCGCGTCCGCTGTCAAACGGCGTCGAGCATAGATCAACACGGCGACGTCTCGTCCCGCTAACGACGGAAGCACTCGGTGTGTCTCGCCGCCCCGCGCCCCCCGGTACCGTCCTCAGCCGACAACAACAACAGTGAGGGAAACAGCAAAGCATTGCGCCGCCGCCGGCTTTAGGCGCCGGGCACAACTCCCGGGCAATTTTCCTCTCAAGCAGCCCCCGTCCGAGTGAAAGCGGTGGGAGGCGAACAATGCACACTGCCGTCGCGTTGCAAAGCGGCTCGGGACACAGGAAGGACGTACGCTGACCCCTACTCGCAAAACTTACACCACAACAAGGTAACATACATCAATGACATACACCAACTTAACTATCACCTAGGAAAAACGATGGATGTAGGGGAATATGTTGTCTGTAGAGTTCTCTGAAGTGTTTGTGTCGTGTTGTGGGAAGTGCCTTGCATGTGATTAGTATGTGCACTACGGATAGGGCCTCTCCGCACCTGCCGCACTGGGGTCTAGAAGATCTCGTCAGCAGATACGAGTGAGTTGCATGGGTGTGCCCTATCCGCAGCCTACCCAAGGCGACTTCTGTGTGTCTATTGCGTGTGTCAGCGGTGTATGGTCCCAAGCATGGTTTTATAGCATGTAACTTGTTATCTGTCCACTCCAGTGTGTTTGCCATGTTCTACGCAAGTGTTGTCTTATGTGCGGCTTGAGGTCTGTATATGGTACGGTTGTTATGTCTACAGTGTTCCTGAGTGCAGCAGCAGCTGCCCTCTCGTCTGCCAACTCATTTCCAGCGATCCCAGCGTGTCCTGGGACCCAGCAGAGGAGCAGCTGATGCTTCTGCGCATACACAGACATGATAGATTTAAATACAAGATTAGCTATGTGGTTTTTGGGGGGTGTATGCGATGACAGTGCGCGAACAACACTCAAGGAATCTGTGTAGATGATAGAATTGGGAATTTGATTTTCAAGGATATGTCGTACAATCAGTAAAATTCCGTACGCTTCTGCTGAAAAAATTGTTGTGTGCACGCTCATGGTTCTGGATGCACTGAAATCCGGACCATGAGCAGCGCACGACACCATAGTAGAGGTTTTAGAAGCGTCACTGTAGAATTCAGCACGTGGGTATTTGAATTGCAAAGAAAGAAAGTGCTGAAGTATTGCAGCTCGCGGTACCCGATTTTTGTCAAGTTTCATAAAAGAAAGGTCACAGGACACAGGGCGAACTTGCCAAGGCGGTAAAATGTTTAAAGAGGATGACCTGTACACGTCTAAAAACGAAGCGCTCAGATCCGAGGCTCGCTCTTTCACTCTAAGTGAAAAGGGTAGAGGAACAGATGGGCGATTTACAAAGAGCAGAGATGTGGATGTATCGTTAAAGACAGGATAAAAAGGATGATTATTCATTGATGAAATTTTAAAAGCATAAAGTAAGTCCATGTACGTCCGTTGGTTCTCAAGGCTCCACTTATTACACTCGGCATACAGACCCTCAGCAGGGCTAGTGCGGTAAGCACCCGACGAAAGACGAAGGCCCAAGTGTAGCACTGGGTCAAGAATTCGCAAGGCTGTCTTAGTCGCCGACCCATACACCACACTGCCATAGTCCAAACGAGACCCAACCAAAGCAGTATACAAGCGAAGCAAGAGTACTTTGTCGGAACCATAGGATTGGTGGGAGAGAACCTGAAGTATATTCATTGTTTTGAGACATTTATTTTTGAGTTCCTTGATGTGGGGAATGAATGTGAGTTTGTGATCAAACACCACACCTAAGAACTTGTGCTCCTTATTCACAGGAAGCGACACGCCATTAAGAGTAATGTCTGGGTCCGGATGGACCCCGCGCTTCCTGGAGTACACAACGCAGGAGCTTTTTGCAGGATTCAATTTAAAACCATTCTTGTCTGCCCAGCCGGCAAGTTTCTTTACACCAATCTGGACTTGACGTTCGCAGATTGACATATTACATGATTTATAGGATATCTGGACGTCATCTACATACATAGAATAAGAGATTGTGGGTGGCAGTGCCTTACCAAGAGAGTTCATTTTTACTATGAAAAGAGTGCAGCTTAACACACCACCTTGTGGCACGCCATTTTCTTGCACGTGAACCCTTGAGAGTGCACCACCGACTCTCACTCGAAACGTTCTTTCTGACAGGTAACTGACAAGAGTGTTTAACATGTTACCCGAGACACCGAAGGACTTTAGGTCACTGAGGATCCCGTACCGCCAAGCGGTGTCGTAGGCCTTCTCGAGGTCGAAAAACACCGTTGCACAATACTGTTTATGAACGAAGGCATCCTTTATATAGGATTCAAGAGATACGAGTTGATCGTTCGTGGGTCGCCCCGCCCTGAAGCCTGCCTGGCAGCTCTCGAGAAGACCATTGTACTCGAGGAAGTACACGAGCCTGCGATTGATCATCTTCTCGAGAAGCTTGTACAGGCAGCTCGTCAGGGCAATAGGACGGTAACTTGAGGGAGACGACGGGTCCTTTCCCTCCTTCAGGAAAGCTACAACTATAGCCTCCTTCCAAGAGTTTGGAATGTGCCCCGAAAGCCATATCTTGTTATATAGGTGTAAGAGTGTTAGAAGAGTGTCTGCGTGCAGGTATTGTATCATTGTATATGTGATGTTGTCTGGGCCTGGAGCTGAGGGTTTACACGTGCTCAGAGCAGTCCTCAGCTCATACAGTGAGAACTCTGAGTTATAAGAAGATGTTGACCTATTGTTATCTAGTATAGGCTTCTTTTCGGCCATTTGTTTGTGTTTCATGAAAGTGTTTGTGTAGTGTGCTGAACTGGACACGTGTTGGAAGTGTTGTGCGAGTGTGTCAGCCTGGTCTACGAGTGTGTCCCCTGTTGTGCTGACCAGAGGCAGGCTGTGTGTTTGTTGTCCTTTGAGTTTACGTATTCTCGTCCATACTTTCCGTGTGTCTGTGTAGGAGTTAATTGATGTTATGAATGTACGCCAACTATCGCGTTTTGCATCACGGCGCACACGTTTTCCGAACGCCTTGGCCCGTTTGAACAAAATGAGGTTACCCGACATGGGGTACCGACGAAGGATACCCCACGCCTTGTTCTGGGCCTCTCGCGCCCGCCTACAGTTCTCATTCCACCACGGCCTCCGCTGGTTGCGCGGGGCACCAGAGGTGTGGGGAATGGACCTTTCGGCGGCGTCGAGGATGTGCGCCGTGAGCAGTTGGGTAGCTTCTTCAACGTGTAGGTGTCCTATGGATGTGTGGTGTAGTTTGGATGTCTCTGTAAATGTATTCCAGTTAGCTCTTGCTTCATTAAACCTTTTATGGGAAGATGGACTGCTCGGGCCTGTACCTATATGCGTTAATGAAGTGGGGAAATGGTCACTACCATATGGGTCTGTGCCCACGCCCCATTCAAGACATGGAAAGAGAATTGCAGAACCAATAGCCAAGTCAAGACATGAGTATGTGTTATGTCCTATGTTATGGTATGTAGGCTGTTTATTGTTGAAAAGGCATGCTCCAGAAGATGTAAGGAATTTCTCTATCAGGCCACCTCGGGCATCCGTTCTGGAAGAGCCCCAAAGAGAGTTGTGAGCATTAAGGTCGCCTGTAAGGATGTATGGTTCGGGCAGTTGGTCAACCAGCGCCTCGAAGTCAGAGCTCGAGAGTGAGACATCAGGAGGAAGGTATACGGAGCATACCGTTATCAACCTATCAAATATTATTGTTCGAATTGCTACAGCCTCAAGGACAGTGTTCAAGGTGACACGGTGGCATGCTAAGGATTTGCGGGCAATTATGGCCACACCGCCAGAAGAGTGTGTGCAGCCATCCCTGTCTTTCCTGTAAACCAGGTAACTATTCAAGAAATTTGTGTGTTTGGAATTAAGATGTGTTTCCTTGACACACATTAAACTTGCCTGATTGGCATGCAGAATCTCATGCACGTCATCAAGATTATTCAGAAGGCCTCTGCAGTTCCATTGAACAATGTTTTCTCTTCCCATTATGATGTGTTAGAGCTACTGGAGTGTGATTATTTATGTAGGGTCTTTCGGGCCTTGCACTCTTGGAAGGGGTTTTCTGACCTTCTCTACTGACCTGGACGTCGCAGCCCGTTCCTTCCGCTGCGATGAAAGCCGGAAGGGCTCGACGTCCATGTCGTCATCTGATGGCAAGGGGGTGGCCAGCGGACTGGGCCCCCTTGACGTGGTACCCTTTCGGGTGTTCTTTGCCTGCGCTGCCAGTGCCGAAGGCGTGGGGTGCACCACAGGTGGCACAGGCAGTGAGGCGGGGGATGGGGTCGCTGCGACTGCCTCCGTCTCCATCTCCATGCCCTTGCGTGTGCTTTGGGCCGGTGGAGAGGAAGCAGTGAATGCAGCGGCATCCCCAACAGACGTTGCCACCACAGCCGCTGCTTGGTGAGCGGGCGGTGCGGAGGTGGGTTGGGCTGCCATAGGCAACCCAGGGGGGGGGGGCGGGGGCGGGACCAAGTCCGACTCGCGGTACTGGGTCCCCGCCGAAACCAAACGCCGCTCCGCCCCCCGGCGAGCTGCGTCGGCGTACCTGCCCAGAGGGAAGGAGGCGAACCTCTTTCGCGCCTCTGGGAAGGTGATGTTTTCGGTTATCTTAAGGTTAATGATTTTTTTTTCAAGATGAAACTTTTCACAAGCGCGAGAGTATGCTGCGTGTGGACCCTGGCAATTCGGGCAGGTGAAGTTGGTTGCAGTGCAGTTGTCAGAGAGATGATCATGCTGGGCACATTTGGCACATGTTGTTCTGCCTCGACAGGAGTTGGTACCATGCCCGAACCTCTGGCACTTGAAACAGCGCCTCGGGATCGGGATGTACGGCCGGACAGAACAACGGATGAAACCTCCGTTGACATGCTCGGGCAGTGTGCAGCGGTCAAAAGTCAGGATCAGATGTTTGGTGGCTATTTCATTGTTTTCTCTCCTGATGACGATGCGCCTTACTGCTGTCACGCCTTGCTCTTTTAGGCCTTCGAGCAGATCAGTCTCTGTCTCGGTTAGGAGATCTGCCTCAGAGATCACACCTTGACAACTGTTGAGGCTGCGGTGGGTTGTGACCCTGATCTCCAGATCTGCCATGCGGGTTTGTTTCAGGAGGATTGTAGATTGCTGCTTGGTTTTAACTTCAACTAGCACTTCACCAGTTCTGAGTTTTTTGGCGTCATATGTTTTGCCGATGATACCTTCAAGGTATTTAGAAACAAGAAATACCGATTGAGAGGAAACCGGCTTCGATTTGTCCACATATTCCATGATCAAAAAACGAGGGTAGTTATCTGGCTTTGGGAGCGAGGTAGAAGGCAAAGAAGGAAGAGATACTTCGGTGCGGCCCCTTTTAGGGGGCCGATCACGTCTGGGGGGGGGGGTTTGATTTATCCTAATGGCATAGGAAAAAGCAGGGAGACGGGGGTACTTTCTTCCTTGACCTTACCCTGGTAGTCAAAGAGGTCCCGGAGCTCCCTGCCTGGTGAACAGACAGGGAGCCCATCCGCCGGAGCTTGACCTGGGCTCCGACGGCCACCGTTCGTGGTTTCTAACCCTCCACCTATAAACACATCGCCACGGTTGGATCCAGCTTATGTTTGGGGGCTCGGGGTCCGCGGTATCGCCAGTACCGTCACCAAGATTACTGAAGGTGCCCTGTGCGGGGAGAGGATTAGAAGTAAAAAAGTCTGAACCATTGCCTCTGTGGCGGGAGAAACGATGTTTGTGGATAGATATGAACCTATTTTGCACTTTGTCAAGTATATTACTGTTTGACTGGCACGTGCCGTTCCAAACAACAGAGGCATATTCTAAAATAGGGTGGACAACAGACAAATAAAGCTTTAGTAGTGAGACAGGGTTGATGAATTCTCTTGATATTCGACAGACAAACCCCAAGCGGCGAAGGGCGCGCTTAGAAATAGAATCCACATGAGCAGAAAAGTTTAAATAATAGTAATAATAATCAATCAATCAATCAATCAATCCATCAATCAATCAATCATTTATTTGCGTGCCCAGGAACAGCCCGGGGGGGGGGCCTTTGTGCTGGCGCACGGAAACAGAAACACACAAAACATAATGTACACATCTCTCAAATACAAAATAAAATACAAAATACAAAAAAACGAAAGGATAGCTTATGTTGAAGTTACGGAATGAAAGTCCTTTAGGTGAATGAACTCAAGGATAAAAGACAAATGCAGAATAAGAAAAGTTGGCAGTCACGGCAATACAAACCCACAGACATGTTTGCGAAACAGAGTAGGGCAATCATTAAATATATCAAGGTAATCCGAGTACCGATTGTACGTGTATTGCAGTCGGAACACAGGGCACAAGACACGCAGACAATTGGGGTTGCAAAAGGTATCATGTTTCCTCGTCCACTTTTGCGGCACATAAAGACGAACATGTTGTAGCAGCTCACCACAAGACACTATGCCGTGCATAATTTTAAAGAGGGAGAGAATATCAGCCTTGTTCCGCCTGGAAGTTAAGCATGATAGCGTCAATGAAGAGGGCGATCCAGGGTTATAATTACTACTATCGCCAAAGCGATGGTTGAAGATAGATATGAACTTATTTTGGACCCTTTCTACAAGCTTACAGTTTGTTTTGCTCGTGCTGTTCCAGACACCAGATGCATATTCAAGCTGAGGACGACATATAGTTGTGTAGAGCTTGAGAAGAGAAAGCGGCTCCTTGAACTCCTTGGACAAGCGACAGACAACGCCAAGCGATCGAAGAGCTCTACGAGTAATTACCTGAATATGTGGAGAGAAGCTCAGTTTACTGTCGAAAGTGACGCCTAGGTCATTAACCTCTACCACACGGGGGAGTAATTCACCGTTGATGTTATAGGGAAACAAGATGTTGTCAGTCTTTCTTGTGTATGTCATTACCTTAGTTTTAGATGTATTAATGAGGAGTTTGTTGCATGAGCACCAATCCGAGAAGGACGAGATTGCTCTCTGGAGAGCGGAACAGCTGGCAGAGTTGGAAACAGATTTAAATATTTTTACATCATCGGCATATAAAAGAAAATTACAATCATTAAATATTGTCGCGACATCATTTATAAAGATTGAGAAGAGAAGTGGCCCGAGAACTGAGCCCTGAGGGACACCACTGGTGACCCCTTAGGAAAGAGAAGACTGTCCATTTACATGCACGATACATGAACTATCACATAGATAATTGCATATAAGAGATATCAGGGATGGTTGTATATCAAGCTCAGATAGTTTTTTGGCTAGGAGCTCGTGGCAGACGACATCAAAAGCCTTGCTTAAATCAAAGTAGACTACATCAAGTTGACCTCTCCCTTGCACAGCTTCCGAAGCATGCAGCATGAAGTTGACGAGATTGGTAGTGGTCGATCGGCCCGCGAAAAAACCATGGTGTTCAGGTATTAATGTGGTATTTATACTGAATGTGAGTACTTTATGCAGTATTGACTCAAACAATTTAGAAGCAGCACATAGAATAGATATCGGTCGGTAGTTCGTGGGGTCCAGTTTTGAACCTGTCTTAAATACAGGAACAACCCTTGCATTCTTCAAACGAGCGGGGAACTTGCCAGACTTGAGAGAAGTTTGAAATATACACGTCAATACTGGAACTAGGATATCACCAAACGCTTTCAGTACGGCAGAAGGAATGCCGTCAGGGCCGCATGAAAATGACGATTTCAATTGTTTCAGAGCTTTCAAAACGAGACTTTCCGAAACCAACACTTCTGAGTTTTTACAGTAACCTAGAGATTGTGGAGGGGGGCAAGCTGCACTGTTGTTGCCATAAGTGGAACGGAATTGTCGCGCAAAGGCATTGGCAACGTCCGATATGCTCTCTCCTCGTTCATCGATGAGGTTAATGTTCCCAGGTGAATTTTTACATGTTTGAGAACGGACGTGGCCTTAGAAAGCTTTTGCATTGCGTGTTGCATCAGCCTCAACCGCGGCAATGTAATTCGACCTATCGCGCCTAACCAGACATTTACAAAGAGATCTGAGTTGACGAAACTCATTCTGCCACCTTTCCTGCCCCGTTTTCTTGGCTTGCTTGTGCGCCCGATTTTTCCTCCCCAAAGCTTGTTTAAGTTCAGCAGAAAACCAAAGCGGAAAATTGCCTTTCTTTTCAAATTTTCGGGGAACAAAGCTCCTCAAGCCATCGTGAACAACTTCACTAAAAAAATCGGTCTGTCCATCAACGTCGTTGAGGTTAGCTATTGGTGACCAATCAGTGTTACTAAGAAAGTGAAATAAACCAAGGTAGTCACCACGAGTAAAGTCGTAACTACTGATTCCTGGTGTGCAAACAGGGGGACTGTAGTGAAGGAGAGATACGTTATGCAATGAAATATGTAATGACGGATGAAACTTGTCCGGTTTTACAAGGTTAGTGTTACTGCGCGAGACGTCGACAGCTTCCAAGCTAGTCAGACACAAATCTAAGACGTTCCCACATGAATTCCTAATGACGTTGCACTGCTGCAAGGAAGTAAAGGAAATAAAATCAAGTAGAAAGTCACACTTCGGAGATATTGGATGAGACGCCTGACTGACCCGCTGAGTCTCCCAAGAAATCCCCGGTGCGTTAAAGTCCCCAGTGACAAGGAAATGGTGATCACTGTGAGATATTACAGTAGTTTCGATTGTGTTAGAGATATTTCTAAACTCACTGGCATGTGTCTCGGGGAAAATGTAGTATGTACACACTAAGAGCCGTTCACCCCGATCACAAAACACCTCTAACCAAATACACTCACTCTCTAATTCAAGGTCAAGGCGACGTTTACACTTGATGGAGTCATGTAGGGCAATAAGCACACCACCGCCCCGTTGTTTATCGTGCAACGGGTCACGGTCATGCCAGAAAACTTGTTAATGCGGAGGGAACAAGGTACTGGAACTTATGTCCGGGCACAACCAAGTTTCTGTCAGAATAAGTATAGGCCAATAATAATAATTATAATCAATTAATCAATCAATCAATCAATCAATCTTTATTTTTTATTGCCCAGGAACAACCCTAGGGTCTTGGTACTGGTACACCATATACAAGCATTCATAAAAACAAACTAAAATCAAGACAACACAACACAGAAAACCATATATATGGAAGAAACAATAAGATAAAAATAGTTACAGAGATCCCAGAAAGCAAAACAGCAAAACAGCAAAATAAAAAAAGGAAGCCTATTGTTAGAAGCCATGACACCCGGCCAGCAAAACGTTGAAGGCACGTGAAAAATTGAAAATACACAAGCAAATACTCAATGCACATGACGGAGATAGATCATACACATAAAACAAAGGTTTTGTACCAAAATGTTAGGAAGTTTCAAAATGGAAAAACGAAGTTCAGCGTTACAAGCACTGACACTTAAACCGACAGAAATTCAAGCAACACAAAATCAGGAAAAGTGAAAAACAAACAAGCAATATGATGATTTGCATAAAATAAATACGTAACAGAAATATGGCACATAAATGACATAAAGGCACTTAAGCTACAACAGTTTTCAATTCATTAGAGAACAAAGACAAAGAGCTCTGGAATATATCAAGACGATCGGAACAAAATGTTAGGAAGTTTCAAAATGGAAAAACGAAGTTCAGCGTTACAAGCACTGACACTTAAACCGACAGAAATTCAAGCAACACAAAATCAGGAAAAGTGAAAAACAAACAAGCAATATGATGATTTTCATAAAATAAATACGGAACAGAAATATGGCACATAAATGACATAAAGGCACTTAAGCTACAACAGTTTTCAATTCATTAGAGAACAAAGACAAAGAGCTCTGGAATATATCAAGACGATCGGAATATTCATTATATGCACATTGTATTCTGCAGATGGACGAGCATCGTTTACTTAAAGCATCTGTTCTGAAAGTTCGAAATCTTCGGAAATGTTTGTTCGGCAACTTGACATTGATAAGTGCAACCAAGTCATCACACAAAATATCACCATGAAGAAGTTTATAAAGAAAGATAATATCAGCTCTCATTCGTCGACACCAAAGGGAAGGAATACTTTTGAGACAAGACATGCTGCCGTTTGCGTCTTCTTGTACATGACGGAAACGGTGCCTAAAGATAGAAAGGAACTTATTTTGAACCCTTTCGATGCGGTCACTATTGGACTTGCAAGTTCCATTCCAAACAACAGAACCATATTCGAGAAGAGGTAAGCACAGAGCCGAATACAACTTTAAGAAAGGAAGAGGACTTTTAAACTCTCTAGAATACCTGCAGACAGCACCCAGACATCGAAGAGAGCGTCCGGTAATTTGTGTAACGTGGGAAGAGAAAGTCAGAGAAGATCAAATAGTACTCCCAAGTCCCGAATTTCGGTCACCCTCGGCAGTGCAGTGCTGGCTATTTTATAGGAGTATTGCAGCTGTTGAGTTTTCCTACTATAGGAAACAACTTTCGTTTTTGAGGGGTTCCAAATTAAGTCGTTTTTGGTGCACCAACGATGGAATGACACGATATCAGCCTGAAGAGAATTACAGTCCTGAACATTACGCACTTCTCTGAAGATTTTCATATCATCAGCATACAACAAAAAAGAAGAATGTTAATGGCAGAAGCAACATCGTAATGAAAATGGAAAAAAGAAGGGGGCCCAGAACGGAGCCCTGGGGTACACCACTGGTTGCTTTGTACCTAAATGATGTTTGACCATTAACACTTACATAGCAATATCGCTCCTGGAGATAGCAACGTATAAGACCCACTAAGGAAGCGTGAACATCTAACAGAATGAGCTTGGCAAGCAATAACGAGTGGTTGACTACATCAAAGGCCTTGCTCATGTCACAGTAGACCGCATCAAGCTGGCTTCTACCAATGACTGCTGGGACAGCCTGCTCCATGAAGCATGCGAGGTTTGTGGAAGTTGAGCGACCACGCATGAAGCCATGTTGATTAGGAGTGAGGTCGTGTTTAAGTGAGAAAGACAAGACCTTATGAAGAGATAACTCGAATATTTTAGAGGCAGAACAAAGAAGCGACACTGGCCTATAGTTCATGGGGTCGGTTTTTGGGCCTGACTTGAAAACAGGGAATACACGACAGATTTTCCATGATCGAGGGTACGTGCCAGACCGGAGACAGTTATTAAATATTGAGGTGAACACAGGAACAAATATATTTGCATACGTTTTTAGAATTGCAGCAGGAATACCATCTGGCCCAGAAGAAAACGAGGGCTTTAGCCGCTTGATGCTGGCCCGCACGATGTTCTCATCCAATTGGAAACAAGCGGAGTAACCGTCCTGGTGACAAGAGACGCTGCCGTCATCACTACCACCGCTAAGCCCAAACAAAGAAGAAAACTGACGAGCAAAGCAGTCGGCCGCATCTGCAACCTCATCACCGTTGGAATCCAGTAGACGAATAGATTCTTTCGTTGTACTAGATCTGGAATGAATTTACTTCCAGAAGGCTCCCGGCTGATGAGTTGCTTAAGCTTCAACTGACGCCAGGTACAAAGCATGATCACGCTTGTGCAATATTTTGCATAGGGCACGTAGGCGCCGGAACTCCTGAGCGAACTGATTCGCACCAGAGCGCTTCATCTTTCTGTGCGCGCGTTCTTTGAGTTTCAGGGCATCCCGCAATTCAGAAGAAAACATTAATAATATTAATAATAATAATAAAAATAATAATACTTTATTGCCCATGGTTGTGACAATACCGAGAAGCGGGCCCGTCAAAGCCGATTTGGCTTGAGGGACTGGGGCCGGCAAGTCGACGAAGCGAAACAAATGAAAGGCAAAGTGGTACATGTAGTCGCCGAAAACTCAGAAGGACCGCATCAGATAAACATAAGCATGTATACACGAAAAACACTTGATAGGTTCAATAATCACATCGAAATTTTTAAGTAGATTATACAGCATACCCATTCAACGCTTTCTTAAGTTACATTTTAGAGGATGCATCAAAAATATAATCTGGCAATTCATTAAACATTTTTGGGGCATAATAATATTAATAATCAATCAATCAATCAATCAATCAATCAATCAATCAATCAATCAATCAATCAACCTTTATTTTTGGTGCCCAGGAACAACCGTAGGGTCTTGGTACTGGTACACCATATACAAGCATTCATAAAAACAAACTAAAATCAAGACAACACAACACATAAAACCATATATATGAAAGAAACAATAAAGTAAAAATAGTTACAGAGATCCCAGAAAGCAAAACAGAAAAAAAAGGAAGCCTAGTGTTAGAAGCCCTGACACCCGGCCATCAAAACGTTGAGGGCACGTGAAAAATTGAAAATACACAAGCAAATACTCAATGAACATGACGGAGATAGATTATACACATAAAACAGGTTTTGTAACAAGATCTTAGGAAGTTTGAAAATGGAAAAACGAAGTTCAGCGTTACAAGCACTGACACTTAAACCGACAGAAATTCAAGCAACACAAAATCAGGAAAAGTGAAAAACAAACAAGCAAGATGATGATTTGCATAGAATAAATACGGAACAGAAATACGCCACATAAATGACATAAAGGCACTTAAGCTACAACAGTTTTCAATTCATTAGAGAACAAAGACAAAGAGCTCTGGAATATATCAAGACGATCGGAATATTCATTATATGCACATTGTATTCTGCAGATGGACGAGCATCGTTTACTTAAAGCATCTGTTCTGAAAGTTCGAAATCTTCGGAAAAGTTTGTTCGGCAAATTGACATTGATAAGTGCAACCAAGTCATCACACAAAATATCACCATGAAGATGTTTATAAAGAAAGATAATGTCAGCTCTCATTCGTCGACACCAAAGGGAAGGAATACTTTTGAGACAAGATATGCTGCCGTTTGCGTCTTCTTGTACATGACGGAAACGGTGCCTAAAGATAGAAAGGAACTTATTTTGAACCCTTTCGATGCGGTCACTATTGGACTTGCAAGTTCCATTCCAAACAACAGAACCGTATTCGAGAAGAGGTAAGCAGAGAGCTGAATTCAACTTTAAGAAAGGAAGAGGACTTTTAAACTCTCTGGAATACCTGCAAACAGCACCCAGACATCGAAGAGAGCGTCCGGTAATTTGTGTAACGTGAGAAGAGAAAGTCAGAGAAGAATCAAACAGTACTTCCAAGTCCCGAATTTCGGTCACCCTCGGCAGTGCAGTGCTTGCTATTTTATAGGAGTATTGCAGCTGTTGAGTTTTCCTACTAAAGGAAACAACTTTAGTTATTGAGGGGTTCAAAATTAAGTCATTTTTGGTGCACCAACGATGGAATGACACGATATCAGCCTGAAGAGAATTACAGTCCTGAACAATACGCACTTCTCTGAAGATTTTTATATCATCAGCATACAACAAAAAAGATGAATTTGAAATGGCAGAAGCAACATCGTTAATGAAAATGGAAAAAAAGAAGGGGGCCCAGAACGGAGCCCTGGGGTACACCACTTGTTGCTTTGTATCTAAATGATGTTTGACCGTTAACACTTACATAGCAATATCGCTCCTGGAGATAGCAACGTATTAGACCCACTAAAGAAGCGTGAACATCTAACAGAATGAGCTTGGCAAGAAATAACGAGTGGTTGACTACATCAAAGGCCTTGCTCATGTCACAGTAGACCGCATCAAGCTGGCTTCTACCAACGACTGCTGGGACAGCCTGCTCCATGAAGCATGCGAGGGTTGTGGAAGTTGAGCGACCACGCATGAAGCCATGTTGATTAGGAATGAGGACGTGTTTAAGTGAGAAAGACAAGACCTTATGAAGAGATAACTCGAATATTTTAGAGGCAGAACAAAGAAGCGACACTGGCCTATAGTTCTTGGGGTCTGTTTTTGGGCCTGACTTGAAAACAGGGAATACGCGACAGATTTTCCATGATCGAGGGTACGTGCCAGACCGGAGACAGTTATTAAATATTGAGGTGAACACAGGAACAAATATATTTGCATACGTTTTTAGAATTGCAGCAGGAATACCATCTGGCCCAGAAGAAAACGAGGGCTTTAGCCGCTTGATGCTGGCCCGCACGTTGTTCTCATCCAATTGGAAACAAGCGGAGTAACCGTCCTGGTGACAAGAGACGCTGCCGTCATCACTACCACCGCTAAGCCCAAACAAAGAAGAAAACTGACGAGCAAAGCAGTCGGCCGCATCTGCAACCTCATCACCGTTGGAATCCAGTAGACGAATAGATTCTTTCGTTGTACTAGATCTAGAATGAATGTACTTCCAGAAGGCTCCCGGCTGATGAGTTGCTTTAGCTTCAACTGACGCCAGGTACAAAGCATGATCACGCTTGTGCAATATTTTGCATAGGGCACGTAGGCGCCGGAACTCCTGAGCGAACTGATTCGCACCAGAGCGCTTCATCTTTCTGTGCGCGCGTTCTTTGAGTTTCAGGGCATCCCGCAATTCAGAAGAAAATATTAATAGTAATAATAATAATAATAATAATAATAATACTTTATTGCCCATGGTTGTGACAATACCGAGAAGCGGGCCCGTCAAAGCCGATTTGGCTTGAGGGACTGGGGCCGGCAAGTCGACGAAGCGAAACAAATGAAAGGCAAAGTGGTACATGTAGTCGCCGAAAACTCAGAAGGACCGCATCAGATAAACATAAGCGTGTATACACGAAAAACACTTGATAGGTTCAATAATCACATCGAAATTTTTAGGTAGATTATACAGCATACCCATTCAACGCTTTCTTAAGTTTCATTTTAGAGGATGCATCAAAAATATAATCTGGCAATTCATTAAACATTTTTGGGGCATAATAATATTAATAATCAATCAATCAATCAATCAATCAATCAATCAATCAATCAATCAATCAATCAATCAATCAATCAATCAACCTTTATTTTTGGTGCCCAGGAACAACCGTAGGGTCTTGGTACTGGTACACCATATACAAGCATTCATAAAAACAAACTAAAATCAAGACAACACAACACATAAAACCATATATATGAAAGAAACAATAAAGTGAAAATAGTTACAGAGATCCCAGAAAGCAAAACAGCAAAAAAAAAGGAAGCCTAGTGTTAGAAGCCATGACACCCGGCCAGCAAAACGTTGAGGGCTCGTGAAAAATTGAAAATACACAAGCAAATACTCAATGAACATGACGGAGATAGATTATAAACATAAAACAAAGGTTTTGTTACAAGATCTTAGGAAGTTTCAAAATGGAAAAACGAAGTTCAGCGTTACAAGCACTGACACTTAAACCGACAGAAATTCAAGCAACATAAAATCAGGAAAAGTGAAAAACAAACAAGCAAGATGATGATTTGCATAAAATAAATACGGAACAGAAATACGCCACATAAATGACATAAAGGCACTTAAGCTACAACAGTTTTCAATTCATTAGAGAACAAAGACCAAGAGCTCTGGAATATATCAAGACGATCGGAATATTCATTATATGCACATTGTATTCTGCAGGGACGAGCATCGTTTACTTAAAGCATCTGTTCTGAAAGTTCAAAATCTTCGGAAACGTTTCTTCGGCAAATTGACATTGATAAGTGCAACCAAGTCATCACACAAAATATCACCATGAAGAAGTTTATAAAGAAAGATAATATCAGCTCTCATTCGACGACACCAAAGGGAAGGAATACTTTTGAGACAAGGCATGCTGCCGTTTGCGTCTTCTTGTACATGACGGAAACGGTGCCTAAAGATAGAAAGGAACTTATTTTGAACCCTTTCGATGCGGTCACTATTGGACTTGCAAGTTCCATTCCAAACAACAGAACCGTATTCGAGAAGAGGTAAGCACAGAGCCGAATACAACTTTAAGAAAGGAAGAGGACTTTCAAACTCTCTAGAATACCTGCAGACAGCACCCAGACATCGAAGAGAGCGTCCGGTAATTTGTGTAACGTGGGAAGAGAAAGTCAGAGAAGAATCAAATAGTACTCCCAAGTCCCGAATTTCGGTCACCCTCGGCAGTGCAGTGCTTGCTATTTTATAGGAGTATTGCAGCTGTTGAGTTTTCCTACTATAGGAAACAACTTTCGTTTTTGAGGGGTTCAAAATTAAGTCGTTTTTGGTGCACCAACGATGGAATGACACGATATCAGCCTGAAGAGAATTACAGTCCTGAACATTGCGCACTTCTCTGAAGATTTTCATATCATCAGCATACAACAAAAAAGAAGAATTTTAATGGCAGAAGCAACATCGTAATGAAAATGGAAAAAAAGAAGGGGGCCCAGAACGGAGCCCTGGGGTACACCACTGGTTGCTTTGTACCTAAATGATGTTTGACCATTAACACTTACATAGCAATATCGTTCCTGGAGATAGCAACGTATAAGACCCACTAAGGAAGCGTGAACATCTAACAGAATGAGCTTGGCAAGCAATAACGAGTGGTTGACTACATCAAAGGCCTTGCTCATGTCACAGTAGACCGCATCAAGCTGGCTTCTACCAATGACTGCTGGGACAGCCTGCTCCATGAAGCATGCGAGGTTTGTGGAAGTTGAGCGACCACGCATGAAGCCATGTTGATTAGGAATGAGGACGTGTTTAAGTGAGAAAGACAAGACCTTATGAAGAGATAACTCGAATATTTTAGAAGCAGAACAAAGAAGCGACACTGGCCTATAGTTCATGGGGTCGGTTTTTGGGCCTGACTTGAAAACAGGGAATACACGACAGATTTTCCATGATCGAGGGTACGTGCCAGACCGGAGACAGTTATTAAATATTGAGGTGAACACAGGAACAAATATATTTGCATACGTTTTAAGAATTGCAGCAGGAATACCATCTGGCCCAGAAGAAAACGGGGGCTTTAGCCGCTTGATGCTGGCCCGCACGATGTTCTCATCCAATTGGAAACAAGCGGAGTAACCGTCCTGGTGACAAGAGACGCTCCCGTCATCACTACCACCGCTAAGCCCAAACAAAGAAGAAAACTGACGAGCAAAGCAGTCGGCCGCATCTGCAACCTCATCACCGTTGGAATCCAGTAGACGAATAGATTCTTTCGTTGTACTAGATCTAGAATGAATGTACTTCCAGAAGGCTCCCGGCTGATGAGTTGCTTTAGCTTCAACTGACGCCAGGTACAAAGCATGATCACGCCTGTGCAATATTTTGCATAGGGCACGTAGGCGCCGGAACTCCTGAGCGAACTGATTCGCACCAGAGCGCTTCATCTTTCTGTGCGCGCGTTCTTTGAGTTTCAGGGCATCCCGCAATTCAGAAGAAAACATTAATAATATTAATAATAATAATAAAAATAATAATACTTTATTGCCCATGGTTGTGACAATACCGAGAAGCGGGCCCGTCAAAGCCGATTTGGCTTGAGGGACTGGGGCCGGCAAATTGACGAAGCGAAACAAATGAAAGGCAAAGTGGTACATGTAGTCGCTGAAAACTCAGAAGGACCGCATCAGATAAACATAAGCATGTATACACGAAAAACACTTGATAGGTTCAATAATCACATCGAAATTTTTAAGTAGATTATACAGCATACCCATTCAACGCTTTCTTAAGTTTTATTTTAGAGGATGCATCAAAAATATAATCTGGCAATTCATCAAACATTTTTGGGGCATAATAATATTAATAATCAATCAATCAATCAATCAATCAATCAATTAATCAATCAATCAATCAACCTTTATTTTTGGTGCCCAGGAACAACCGTAGGGTCTTGGTACTGGTACACCATATACAAGCATTCATAAAAACAAATAAAATCAAGACAACACATCACATAAAACCATATATATGAAAGAAACAATAAAGTAAAAACAGTTACAGAGATCCCAGAAAGCAAAACAGCAAAAAAAAAGGAAGCCTAGTGTTAGAAGCCATGACACCCGGCCAGCAAAACGTTGAGGGCACGTGAAAAATTGAAAATACACAAGCAAATACTCAATGAACATGACGGAGATAGATTATACACATAAAACAGGTTTTGTAACAAGATCTTAGGAAGTTTCAAAATGGAAAAACGAAGTTCAGCGTTACAAGCACTGACACTTAAACCGACAGAAATTCAAGCAACACAAAATCAGGAAAAGTGAAAAACAAACAAGCAATATGATGATTTGCATAGAATAAATACGGAACAGAAATACGCCACATAAATGACATAAAGGCACTTAAGCTACAACAGTTTTCAATTCATTAGAGAACAAAGACAAAGAGCTCTGGAATATATCAAGACGATCGGAATATTCATTATATGCATATTGTATTCTGCAGATGCACGAGCGTCGTCTACTTAAAGCATCTGTTCTGAACGTTCGAAATCTTCGGAAAAGTTTGTTCGGCAAGTTGACATTGATAAGTGCAACCAAGTCATCACACAAAATATCACCATGAAGAAGTTTATAAAGAAAGATAATGTCAGCTCTCATTCGTCGACACCAAAGGGAAGGAATACTTTTGAGACAAGACATGCTGCCATTTGCGTCTTCTTGTACATGACGGAAATGGTGCCTAAAGATAGAAAGGAACTTATTTTGAACCCTTTCGATGCGGTCACTATTGGACTTGCAAGTTCCATTCCAAACAACAGAACCGTATTCGAGAAGAGGTAAGCAGAGAGCTGAATACAACTTTAAGAAAGGAAGAGTACTTTTAAACTCTCTAGAACACCTGCAAACAGCACCCAGACATCGAATAGAGCGTCCGGTAATTTGTGTAACGTGAGAAGAGAAAGTCAGAGAAGAATCAAACAGTACTCCCAAGTCCCGAATTTCGGTCACCCTCGGCAGTGCAGTGCTTGCTATTTTATAGAAGTATTGCAGCTGTTGAGTTTTCCTACTAAAGGAAACAACTTTAGTTTTTGAGGGGTTCAAAATTAAGTCATTTTTGGTGCACCAACGATGGAATGACAGGATATCAGCCTGAAGAGAATTACAGTCCTGAACATTACGCACTTCTCTGAAGATTTTCATATCATCAGCATACAACAAAAAAGAAGAATTTTGAATGGCAGAAGCAACATCGTTAATGAAAATGGAAAAAAGAAGGGGGCTCAGAACGGAGCCCTGGGGTACACCACTTGTTGCTTTGTATCTAAATGATGTTTGACCGTTAACACTTACAAAGCAATATCGCTCCTGGAGATAGCAACGTATTAGACCCACTAAAGAAGCGTGAACATCTAACAGAATGAGCTTGGCAAGCAATAACGAGTGGTTGACTACATCAAAGGCCTTGCTCATGTCACAGTAGACCGCATCAAGCTGGCTTCTACCAACGACTGCTGGGACAGCCTGCTCCATGAAGCATGCGAGGGTTGTGGAAGTTGAGCGACCACGCATGAAGCCATGTTGATTAGGAATGAGGACGTGTTTAAGTGAGAAAGACAAGACCGCATGAAGAGATAACTCGAATATTTTAGAGGCAGAACAAAGGAGCGACACTGGCCTATAGTTCATGGGGTCAGTTTTTTGGCCTGACTTGAAAACAGGGAATACACGAGAAATTTTCCATGAGCGAGGGTACGTGCCAGACCGGAGACAGTTAATAAATATTGAGGTGAACACAGGAACGAATATATTTGCATACGTTTTTAGAATTGCAGCAGGAATACCATCTGGCCCAGAAGACAACGAGGGCTTTAGCCGCTTGATGCTGGTCCGCACGATGTTCTCATCCAATTGGAAACAAGCGGAGTTACCGTCCTGGTGACAAGAGACGCCGCCGTCATCACTACCACCGCTAAGCCCAAACAAAGAAGAAAACTGACGAGCAAAGCAGTCGGCCGCATCTGCAACCTCATCGCCAATGGAATCCAGAGGACGAATATATTCTTTCGTTGTACTAGATCTGGAATGAATGTATTTCCAGAAGGCACCCGGCTGATGAGTTGCTTTAGCTTCAACTGACGCCAGGTACAAAGCATGATCACGATTGTGCAATATTTTGCATAGGGCACGTAGGCGCCGGAACTCCTGAGCGAACTGATTCGCACCAGAGCGCTTCATCTTTCTGTGCGCACGTTCTTTGTGTTTCAGGGCATCCCGCAATTCAGAAGAAAACCAGTGTGGGAACTTGAACTTTGGTAAATATTGCGGGATGTATTTCTTCATACCCAAAAGCACAATCTCAGTAAAACGGTCCACTTGTTCATTGACATCAGAGAGGTCAATGACTGTTGACCAAGGGGCAGCAGAAAAGTAGCCATACAGCCCAACGTAATCTCCCTGGGCGAAAGCGTAGTGAGTTTGCGCATTGCTTGAAATTACAGAACGGTGGAGTATTGTAGGAAGGCAACAGGAAATAGAAAGAGGAGGATGATATTTGTCGGGTATTACTAAAGCACAATCAGAACGCGACACACTAACACCATCGAAGTTTGAAAAGCACAGGTCCAGAATGTTTCCACTGCAGTTTTTTTATGTGATTACGCTGTGCCATGGAAGTGAAAGACGAAAAATCTAGTAACCTATTACCCTTCTGTTGAAAGTGGTGGTTGTAGTGGGAACAGGTGAGGTGGCTCCACTGAACGCCAGGAGCGTTAAAATTATCAAGGAGGAGGAACTTGAGGTCGCAATGAGTAGTGAGCACCTGTTCAATGGAGGAGACTAACTTATTGGACGCGTCAGGAACTGCAATAGGAGGAACGTAAAAAACACGAACTAGAAGTTTTTCAGTTTTAGAGATATGAATGTCGACCCATAAAGACTCACCTGCGTTTTCAATATCGCTACGTAGCACACACGGGAGAGATTTGTTAACTGCGAGAAGTACCCCGCCCCCCTTTTGTTTGCATCCCGTTTAGGCACGATCATTACGATATACATGGTAATTTTGAGGAAAATAATCACTGGATAGAATATCAGGGCACAACCAAGTTTCAGATATAGCTATTAACGGAAAGCAAGATGCCAGAAAATTACCAAAAAATTCAGTCGCCTTAGTTCGAAGACCTCGCACATTCTGACAAAAACAACTAAACTAGTCATTATTCTTTTTCTGATGTGTTGCGCTCAGAGCTGTGAAGCATGCCTTCGCGAAACATGCCTCGAAACTCCTTAAAGAGGCAGTCTTGCGGCCAAACAGCGGGGTCATTCAAGCGCTCGAAAAACTCTTCACTGACGGAAATATAAAAGGATGCGTACGTGTCATATTTAGTCTTCACTCGTCGGCAGTTCAAGGGCGAGACACCTAAGGTTGTCAGATGGGCATTAAGACTAGCAGAGGTTGTGGACGGAGAAAGCTTTGAAACGAACATTGCTTTGGGGCGCTTCGGCTGCGGAACGACGACCAGTCCACATGTGTCCGATGCACCTACACATGCCCGGCTTCGACGCTACTTCTCAGCAGTAGGGGGGAGACAGTCAAGCACAGGCGCAGAATGCACCGGGGAAAGTTGGGACGGAGTAGGAGGCAGTGCAGGAGAAGCCGAAGACACCGACTGCAGCGGAGCAGACGTAGCCCAAGGCAACATTTCCTTGTTTACAGCTTGGGCAAAAGAAGGCTGCCCTGAGCTGTGACGCACTCCTTCCGGCAACGCGGCGGGGTGGTGAAGTAGTTGGGCACGCAGGGAGCACACCTCCGCTCGCAAGGAGGCAACTACCTGCGCATAATGGGCGCGGTCACCCTCCCTCCACTGACGGAGACGGTCGAAAGCCTGCGCGTTTTCCCGGCGTAGGAGGTCGTTGTCCTCCCGCAGCCGGGCCACTTAGTCGCTGAGAAAAGAAATGCCGTCCAGCGCGTCGATGAGGAGTGCGCGAAGACCGGCAGCTTCCCCTCCAAGGTCAACCGGTTGGGACGGCGGCGGCGGGGCTTTCTTGACGACTGCCGACGAGTCTCGTCGAAGGGAGGGGGAAGCAGCCCTGCTTGCGGACGGGCCGATGTCGTCGTTGGCTACGCTAGGCCTAGCCGCCACCTCAGCCGTTTCACAAATATTACACCTGAACGGCCGAGCACCAGACCTGAGGAGCTGAAGCTCATAATAACAATCAATCAATCAATCAATCAATCAATCAATCAATCAATCAATCAATCATTTATTTGCGTGCCCAGGAACAGCCGGGGGTGCCTCAGTGCTGGCGCACGGAAACAGAAACACACGAAACAAAACATCTCTCAAATACAAAATAAAATACAAAATACAAAGGAAAAAAAAAACGGAAGTATAGCTTATGTTGAAGTTACGGAATGAAAGTCATTTAAGTGCATGAACTCAAGGATAAAAGACAAATGCAGAATAAGAAAAGTTGGCAGTTACGCCAATACGAACTCACAGACATGTGTGCGAAACAGAGTAGGGCAATCATTAAATATATCAAGGTAATCCGAGTACCGATTGTACGTGCATTGCAGTCGGCACACAGGGCACAAGACACGCAGACAATTGGGGTTGCAAAAGGTATCATGTTTCCTGGTCCACTTTTGCGGCACATAAAGACGAACATGCTGTAGCAGCTCACCACAAGACACTATGCCGTGCATAATTTTAAAGAGGAAGAGAATATCAGCCTTGTTCCGCCTGGAAGTTAAGCATGATAGCGTCAATGAAGAGGGCGATCCAGGGTTATAATTACTACTATCGCCAAAGCGATGGTTGAAGATAGATATGAACTTATTTTGGACCCTTTCTACAAGCTTACGGTTTGTTTTGCTCGTGCTGTTCCAGACAACAGATGCATATTCAAGCTGAGGACGACATATAGTTGTGTAGAGCTTGAGAAGAGGAAGTGGCTCCTTGAACTCCTTGGACACGCGACAGACAACGCCAAGCGATCGAAGAGCTCTACGAGTAATTACCTGAATATGTGGAGAGAAGCTCAGTTTACGGTCCAAAGTGACGCCTAGGTCATTAACCTCTACCACACGTGGGAGTAATTCACCGTTGATGTTATAGGGAAACAAGATGTTGTCAGTCTTTCTTGTGTATGTCATTACCTTAGTTTTAGATGTATTAATGAGGAGTTTGTTGCATGAGCACCAATGCGAGAAGGACGAGATTGCTCTCTGGAGAGCGGAACAGCTGGCAGAGTTGGAAACAGATTTAAATATTTTACATCATCGGCATATAAAAGAAAATTACAATCAATAAATATTGTCGCGACATCATTTATAAAGATTGAGAAGAGAAGTGGCCCGAGCACTGAGCTCTGAGGGACACCACTGGTGACCTCATAGGAAAGAGAAGCCTGTCCATTTACATGCACGAAACATGACCTATCACATAGATAATTGCATATAAGAGATATCAGGGATGGTTGTATATCAAGCTCAGATAGTTTTTTGGCTAAGAGCGCGTGGCAGACGACATCAAAAGCCTTGCTTAAATCAAAGTAGACTACATCAAGTTGACCTCTCCCTTGCACAGCTTCCGAAGCATGCAGCATGAAGTTGACGAGATTGGTAGTGGTCGATAATCAATCAATCAATCAATCAATCAATCAATCAATCAATCAACCTTTATTTTTGGTGCCCAGGAACAACCATAGGGTCTTGGTACTGGTACACCATATACAAGCATTCATAAAAACAAACTAAAATCAAGACAACACAACACAGAAAACCATATATATGAAAGAAACAATAAGGTAAAAATAGTTACAGAGATCCCAGAATGCAAAACAGCAAAAAAAAAAGGAAGCCTAGTGTTAGAAGCCATGACACCCGGCCAGCAAAAACGTTGAAGGCACGTGAAAAATTGAAAATACACAAGCAAATACTCAATGAACATGACGGAGATAGATTATACACATAAAACAAAGGTTTTGTAACAAAATGTTAGGAAGTTTCAAAATGGAAAAACGAAGTTCAGCATTACAAGCACTGACACTTAAACCGACAGAAATTCAAGCAACACAAAATCAGGAAAAGTGAAAAACAAACAAGCAAGATGATGATTTGCATAAAATAAATATGGAACAGAAATACAGCACATAAATGACATAAATGCACTTAAGCTACAACAGTTTTCAATTCATTAGAGAACAAAGACAAAGAGCTCTGGAATATATCAAGACGATCGGAATATTCATTATATGCACATTGTATTCTGCAGATGGACGAGCGTCGTCTACTTAAAGCATGTGTTCTGAAAGTTCGAAATCTTCGGAAAAGTTTGTTCGGCAAGTTGACATTGATAAGTGCAACCAAGTCATCACACAAAATATCACCATGAAGAAGTTTATAAAGAAAGATAATGTCAGCTCTCATTCGTCGACACCAAAGGGAAGGAATACTTTTGAGACAAGACATGCTGCCGTTTGCGTCTTCTTGTACATGACGGAAACGGTGCCTAAAGATAGAAAGGAACTTATTTTGAACCCAATAATAATAATAATAATAATAATAATAATAATATTAATAATAATATTCAATCAATCAATCAATGTTTATTATAGTGCCCAGGAACAGCGGAGGCCTTCGTGCTGGAGCACTCAGAGGGGAAAATGCAGCACTGTAGTGCATCGACAATTCGCTAATAAACACTCAGTGAGCAAAAAAAAAGGAAAGAAAGAAAGACCTACAAAAAACGGCAAAGAAGATTAGAAATAAAATAGTGCAATCCAACCGACTTTACACAATCAAGTCGTGCTGGCGCACAGAAAAGGTATAAGACAGCAATGAAATGCATCAACAGCTGGCAAAAGAACAGTGAGTGAGCAAAAAATAAGAAGAAACTACAACTTGAAAGAAGAATAAAAATTCCATAGTGTAATTTTAGGCAACATTACACAATCAATAGAAACTGGAATGTCTGGTCAATTGCAAGAAGACATCTTACAATAAGCGTAACTATACGGAAGGGTGAGTGAAAAGAAGAAAGTTTTTACAAGATTCGGGAAGCGTACATTTTCAGTATCAAATGGACGCATGAAGTGAATATGGCAACTTTTAATGATAAAAACGGCAGAAAAAGAAAAATTCTAGGATAATTACAGTCGCAGTGTCAGCACAATACACGAATAACAAGGAACAAGAACAAGCTCGGTGAAGTCAATGCACACGTCAGGACGATAAGTGAAGAAAAAGAGCACTGCCAAGATGAACCTAGTGTGTCAGAGCTGACAACCCGGCCAAAAACTCCCGAAGAGGACGCTGAAAGATATTGAGCTTCTCGGAGTGAACATTATGCAAATGCTGCATCCTTTGAAGAGGAGAACGTGTGCTGAGGGCTCCAGCTGCTTTAAAAGGGTGGGCGAGCCTTGTAGTTTTTTGTGGAACGCGAAAACTGATTGATTCAAGTAGTTCCGGGCATAAAATAATACCATGAAGCAATTTGTACATGAAAAGAAGGTCTGAGTGGGTCCTCCGGGAACTTAGAGAAACAGTTATAGGGATAGGCTCCGAAGGAAAACGATGCCTAAATATTGATGAAAATTTGGTTTTTACACGCTCTATACGTTGACAGTTGGAACTACAGGTTCCATTCCAAACGACAGATGCATATTCTAGTTGCGGAATACAAAGCGTTATGAATAGTTTTAGGAATGAAGAAGGAAACCGGAATTCTCGAGAAAACCTGCAAACAGCCCCAAGAGAGCGGAGCGCCCGCCTAGTAAGTTGAGTGACATGAGGTGAGAAAGTTGAGGCACTGTCGAAAAGCACGCCGAGGTCTCTGATCTCTTCAACTCTAGACAAGTAACCGCCGTTAATACTGTAGCAAAATAAAGTGCGGTTCGTTTTCCTGCTATAAGACATGGCCTTTGTTTTTGTAGAGTTAAGATTTAATCTATTGTCTGAGCACCACTTGGAATAATAATACTAATCAATCAATCAATCAATCAATCAATCATGTTTATTTACGTGCCCAGGAACAGCCAGAGGCCTGAGTGCTGGCGCACGGGTAGTTACATGAAAAAAAAATACACAAAATACAAGAAACATATAGCAAGAAACAAACAAGCGACAAGACACACACAAATTGAAGTAGTGAAAATGACAGAAATAAAGCACAGGCGGAGCCTGGGTACAGGTAAAAAATAAAAAAAGAAGATGCCTATGTTGCTCTGCCCGTCGTAAAGGCCACACGACAGGCAGAGCAACAAAGTTTGACAGTAATACAACAAAAACAACGGCAAGAGTGTAGAGACAAATGAAAAAACGAACAAATGACAGTAAACAGTTTCAAAAATAGGCAACTATCAGTTGGATAGACACAACCGCAGAGAAATCAAATTCCAGAAAAAAAAGAACGACAGACATATCATAGGTGTTTAACATACTGTATTCAACAGCATTGTACGGTAAACTGTAAAGGATTTCTGAAAGATGTCAAGGCGTTCAAAGAAGCGGTTGTAACAATTCTGTATTCTGCGCACAGGAGAATGATTGGAGTTGCGCGCAGCGGTCAAGAACGGGCGATGCGACCTGGTGGGCCTTTGTGGTACACTAAACTCTAAACAGTTAAGCAGGTCTGCGCAAGAAAGGTCACCATGAACAATTTTGTGAAGAAATGTAAGGTCTGCACGCATACGTCTGCAGTTCAAGGAAGGGATGGAAGGGACTATGGATAAGTCAGAATCAGGATGAAAACTGTGATTGTGATGACGATGCTTAAATATGGATAAAAACTTCTTCTGCACACGTTCTATTAATTCACTACTAGATTTGGAGATGCCGTTCCAGGCAACAGAAGCATATTCTAACTGTGGTATACATATTGCATTGTATAGCTTTAGAAATGGATCTGGAGAAGAGAATTCCTTTGTAATCCGACACACATTTCCAAGGCTTCGGAGTGCTCGCCGGGTGATGAGCCTAATATGAGGAGAAAAAGAGAGGGTACTGTCGAAAAGCACCCCTAGGTCCCTAATCTCCTCAACCCTTTGCAGAGGAGCTCCCTCAATACTGTAGGAAAACAGCAGACGGTGGGTTTTCCGGCTGTAGGTGACAATCTTTGTTTTAGTGGGGTTTAAAATTAGGCAGTTTTTCCTGCACCAGACCGATAATGCCGACACATCCCTCTGCAAGGCACAGCAGTCCTGAACACCGCTAATGTGCCTAAATAGTTTGACATCATCAGCATAGAGAAGAAAAGAAGAGTTTGCTAACACTGTTGAAACATCATTGATAAAGACAGAAAACAATAATGGACCCAGCACGGAACCCTGGGATATACCACTTGTTGCAGGGTAAGCACTAGACTTTTTGTAGTTAACATCTACATAAAAGGACCGGTCAAGGAGATAGTTGGACAACAAGGCAACAAGGCTTGCGTCTACACCGGACTTAGCAAGCTTGTTAATTAATAACTGATGGTTCACCACATCAAACGCCTTACTGAGGTCAAAATAAATAACGTCCAACTGGCAGTTTTCACAAACTGCAGCCGAAGCCTGTGTCATAAAGCTTGCAAGATTTGTGACCGTCGATCGACCCGAGAAAAAGCCGTGCTGATTTGGTATCACAACGTTCTTGACGCAGGCAGCAAGAACTTTGTGCAGAGCTGACTCAAAGAGTTTTGAGGCGACACAAAGGAGTGAGATCGGGCGATAGTTAGAAACGGCTGACTTATCACCAGACTTAAATATTGGAAAAATTCGAGCGATCTTCCATGCACGAGGAAATTTACCTAAAAGTAAGCAGTTATTATAAATGGAAGTTAAGACAGGCACAAAAATGTTGCCGTAAGCCTTCATGAGGGCTGCTGGAATTCCATCTGCACCACAGGAAAATGATGGTTTCATCCGTTGAAGGCTATCATTGACAATTTTTTCATCGAACCTAAGTGTGTTAAAGTTAGAGTTATTAAACGATAGGCGTTCGTCGTTGCCATCTGGCAGTTGAAAGACAGAATGAAAGTACTGAGCAAAACTGGTGGCAACATCCTCAACCTCTTCACCATCGGAATTAAGCAGGCTAACGTGTTCTTTAGACGCCTTAGAACGGCCGCGTACATACCTCCAGAATTCAGCCGGTTTCTGAGACGCAGCAGCCTCTAACGATTCTATATAGAGCTGGTGGTCACGCCGGTAGAGGATTTTACTAAGTGAGCGATACCGACTAAACTCCGCTTTCCACTTGTCAAGCCCAGAACGCTTGGCCTTTTTGTGGGCGCTATCCTTAAGTTTAAGCGAACTTCGAAGTTCATTAGAAAACCAGTGGGGAAATTTGGAAGGAACAGGCTTATAACAAGGGATATACTTTTCCATGCCACTTCTGACTATTTCGGTAAAACGTCGAACCTGTTCGTCAACATCATTGACATCCAAAACACTAGACCATTCAGCAGATGAATAAAAGTGATACAGCCCAGCATAATCTCCACGCTTGAAAGCATATCGCGGGACTGAACAATTGTCAACACCGCCAGAGCGATGCTGGGTCGCGACCGAGACAGAGACAATAAGAGAAGGGTGAAACTTGTCGGGGTGCACAAGGGATATTTCGGAGGCACACACTTGTACGTTTTCTAAGTTTGAGAAGCACACATCTAGAACATTACCACAAGAGTTTTCTATGCGGCAAAACTGCTGCATGGAGGTGAACGACTGAAAATCTAATAGCATGCTGCATTTCTGTGCTGCATAATGGTTTTTGTGCTCAAAGGAAAGACTGTTCCAGCGAATACCTGGGGTGTTGAAGTCTCTAAGTATGATGAGCTTATGGTTGGAGTGTGCATTTGAGACATTTTCTATGGATGTGAGTGTTCGATTAAATTCAGAAGGTAATACATCCGGGGATATATAGAATGCACCGATGAGTAGCTTCTCGCCCTTCGTGAGGCCTACCTCAAGCCAGACTGACTCGTCTAGGGTCTCGAGGTCAGCACGCCGCATGCACTGCACTGAATGATCAACGGCAACGAGAACCCCACCACATTTTTGTTTAGGTCCAGTTAATTTTCTCTCGCTTCTAAAGATTTGATAGTTAGAAGGGAAATAGTCGGAAGACGAGATATCATCGGAAAGCCAGGTTTCAGTAATGACAACAGCAGAAAATTTAGAGCATACAATATTTCTAATAAATTCAGAGGACTTAGTTCGTAGACCTCTAGTGTTTTGATAGTATATGTCGAAACTCTCGTACTTACTGATCATTTTCAGTTATTTCAGAGCTGTGCAGCATACCAGGGTGGACCTTGCCTTGAAACGGCTTGAAAAGGCAGCCTTTTGGCTACATAGACGGGTCGCTCAGGCGCCTAAAACACTCCTCGTTAACAGTTACGCAAAAAGAAGAATAGGAGTCGTACTTAGTCTTAAGGCGTTTGCACGACAATGGCGTAACTTGCACAGTTGACAAGTGGGCCAACAGTTGAGCAGATGTGGTGTTAGCCGACAGTTTTGAAACAAAGATGGCCCTGGAGCTGGGTGGTCGGTGTACCACAACCAACTGAGAAGCTTCCGACGCACCCACGCGGGGAGGGCTCCTTTTCTTCTGCAAGTTCGTCGGCAGGCCATTAAACGCAGTGTCGGACCTAGGAGGCGGGGGCAGAGGGTGGACCGAAGGGGAAACCAAAGTGCTCAAGGCCGTAGCAGGTTGACTGCTGGGGCGGTCAACGAACGGCGAAGCGGTGGTAGAGGACAGGAAGGGGGCACAGTCACCAGCTGCACCGGCGGCGGCTTCGGCGAACGACGACCTCGTAGGGATACCAGACTGCGGTGACGTCACCGGCGGCATGAAAGGATTAGCAGGCTTCGGGGAAGCAGGCGGAGAAGGCGGGGGACGCGCGAGCTCCCCTCGCAGGCAGCGAACCTCCTCGCGCAGGGAAGCGACGATTGCAGCCTGTTGGGCAAGCCCAGCCACATTATCCCATCGAAGAAGCCGGTTTTCCTCGCGCAGCTCGGTGACAACATCCCCGAGAAAAGAGAGGCTGGCGCAGGCTTCGGACAGGAGATTCTTCAACGCAGCTACCTCTGCGCGTAGGTCCGCCGAAGGGTTGAAGCTTGCTCCGACAGGGGACGCCACTCGTTTGGCCGGGATGTTCGCTGGCTCACCGTCTTCGCTGGCTTGGTCACCGGGGTCGCTAGGCCTAGCGGGTGACGCCGCAGCCACACACAGATTGCAGACGAACGGCTGCTCACCGGAGATCAAACGCTGCAGTTCCTCGTCCGGAAGAACAATGCACTTTCCGTGCGCACGGCGTTTACACGCAGAACATCGAAAAAACTCCTGCCTGCCGAAGAAAGCGAGGCAGCAGAGAAGGCACTTGTCCTTACTGGGCGCCATAATAATAATAATAATAATAATAATAATAATCTTTATTGCCAACACAGAGAAGCATACAAAATAAGCGGGCCTGTCAAAGCCTATTAGACGGCTTGTGGGACTAGGCCCGGCATGATCGGGTGAGGCGACAGAAATTATTACAGGATAGTGTTTACACAACACTAACAACATAAGTATAAATGCTGCAACAAATCAATATCTGGTGGGCACATAAGACTCTTGTTTTGAGTACAATACAGCGGAATTTTGTCGCGACAAGTGAAGACAGTTAACTTCGAACTTATACATGGTACACAGGCACAGGCAGCGGTACAGAATACATAATCTGAAAAACAACAAACCCTCAGAATTTAATTAATACAAGTCAGACATCCCGAAGCAGAATCTTTAATTTCGATCTTGTAGTAGCCGTTAAAATTTCATCGGACAATTCATTGAATATTTTTTGGAACATAAACACTGCGTGTGGAAGCACCGTAGCGTGTTGTATAACGGGGGACTATATAACAAGTTTCCTTTCGTATTACCCTCGGAGCAATGTACTCTTTTTTAAAGTTTGAATTCCACATATGTTTTAGCACAACTGTTTGTGTAAATAAAGGGTCAAAAGAAGGAAAACCAAGCCCCCGAAAAATGTTTTCATGCAGAATAGGATCAGAACGGTAATAATCAATCAATCAATCAATCAATCAATCAATCAATCAATCAATCAATCAATCAATCAATCATTTATTTGCGTGCCCAGGAACAGCCGGGGTCGGCCTTTGTGCTGGCGCACGGAAAGGAAACAGAAACACACGAAACATAATGTACACATCTTTCAAATACAAAATAAAATACAAAATACAAAAAAACGAAAGGATAGCTTATGTTGAAGTTACGGAATGAAAGTCATTTAAGTGCATGAACTCAAGGATAAAAGACAAATGCAGAATAAGAAAAGTTGGCAGTTACGCCAATACGAACTCACAGACATGTGTGCGAAACAGAGTAGGGCAATCATTAAATATATCAAGGTAATCCGAGTACCGATTGTACGTGCATTGCAGTCGGCACACAGGGCACAAGACACGCAGACAATTGGGGTTGCAAAAGGTATCATGTTTCCTGGTCCACTTTTGCGGCACATAAAGACGAACATGCTGTAGCAGCTCACCACAAGACACTATGCCGTGCATAATTTTAAAGAGGAAGAGAATATCAGCCTTGTTCCGCCTGGAAGTTAAGCATGATAGCGTCAATGAAGAGGGCGATCCAGGGTTATAACTACTACTATCGCCAAAGCGATGGTCGAAGATAGATATGAACTTATTTTGGACCCTTTCTACAAGCTTACGGTTTGTTTTGCGCGTGCTGTTCCAGACAACAGATGCATATTCAAGCTGAGGACGACATATAGTTGTGTAGAGCTTGAGAAGAGAAATCGGCTCCTTGAACTCCTTGGACACGCGACAGACAACGCCAAGCGATCGAAGAGCTCTACGAGTAATTACCTGAATATCTGGAGAGAAGCTCAGTTTACTGTTGAAAGTGACGCCTAGGTCATTAACCTCTACCACACGTGGGAGTAATTCACCGTTGATGTTATAGGGAAACAAGATGTTGTCAGTCTTTCTTGTGTATGTCATTACCTTAGTTTTAGATGTATTAATGAGGAGTTTGTTGCATGAGCACCAATGCGAGAAGGACGAGATTGCTCTCTGGAGAGCAGAACAGCTGGCAGAGTTGGAAACAGATTTAAATATTTTTACATCATCGGCATATAAAAGAAAATTACAATCATAAATATTGTCGCGACATCATTTATAAAGATTGAGAAGAGAAGTGGCCCGAGCACTGAGCCCTGAGGGACACCACTGGTGACCTCATAGGAAAGAGAAGACTGTCCATTTACATGCACAAAACATGACCTATCACATAGATAATTGCATATTAGAGATATCAGGGATGGTTGTATATCAAGCTCAGATAGTTTTTTGGCTAAGAGCTCGTGGCAGACGACATCACAAGCCTTGCTTAAATCAAAGTAGACTACATCAAGTTGACCTCTCCCTTGCACAGCTTCCGAAGCATGCAGTATAAGTTGACGAGATTGGTAGTGGTCGATCGGCCCGCGAAAAAACCATGCTGTTCAGGTATTAATGTGGTATTTATACTGAATTTGAGTAGTTTATGCAGTATTGACTCAAACAATTTAGAAGCAGCACATAGAATAGAATAATAATAATAAATAATAATAATAATAATTATTATTATTATTATTATTATTAATAATAATAATAACGTTTATTGCACATAAAGAATACAGATACACGAGACGGGCCTGTCAAAGCCTTAGGTGGCTTGAGGGACTTGGCCTGGCGAAGTCGGCGGGCAGATGTGCAATATCACAGAAAGTATCAGCATAAAGTCAACAGAACATTTTACATCAATGTTAACACAAAATAAAATAATGACGAAGGTCAAACAAGATAGGAAAGTAAACATCAACGAGAAATGACCAAAAAAGCAGCAATGAATCAACGCCAATACAATTGCACTTCAACGTTCTGTACATGATTATGAATACTTATCATACACCCTAGTGAAAAAAAGAAATCATGTCATAGTAAAGAAACCAAGGTTTTTAATGCCTGTTTTGATGTTGCCGAAAAAGCTTCATCCGGCAAATCATTGAAGATACGTGTGATATAAACACAGCGCCTGGCTTGTTGAGGAGCGCGGTATGACAAAGCGAGTAGTGCTACGTAAGCTACGGGAGGTTGTGTGACGTATTTTAAAATTGTTATCATCAAAATTCTGTATGACCACAGTCTGCAGAAAGAGAGTCCTAAAGCAGGGAAGACCAAGGTCAGTGAAAATATTATCGGTAGTAGGAAAGGGGGCATTATATGCGACATTTTTCAGTATGTTTCTTAACAAAGAGTCAACCCGGCTTTGCCATCTGGCAGAACAGAACGCAAAGATCGTAATCCCGTATCGAAGAATGCTGCACACCAGAGCATGCGCAATAGTTTTTTTTACGTGAAATGGAACGATTGATCTTATATGAAAAAACAACCACGCTGCGCTTCTGAGCTTATCGCACACGTGCGATAGCTGGCTGTGCCAAGACATATCACTGTCAAAGAAGACCCCTAAGTATTTGACAGAGTTAACATACGTAACTGGAACACACCGACATGGAAAGCAGTTGTGAATGTGTAGAAAAACAGGCGCGTCAATTGCTGTTAGTTTTAATGGGGATCTGAAGCAAACGAGTTTTGTTTTTACCGGGTTAACCTCCAAACAGTTATCGGTGTACCACAACATTGTTTTGTGTATGTTATCCTGTAGAGCAGTAATGGCCTTATTGTAGGATATATGCTTTGACAGCAGAACAGTGTCGTCTGCGTATTGAAATAATAGGCCCTTGGAAATTATTTGAGGTAAATCATTAACAAACAAATTAAATAACAGGGGAGATAATATAGAGCCCTGAGGAACTCCCGCCTTCAGTGGAAGTTTACTGCTCGCAGTTGTCATCCCATCTATGACCACCACTTGCGATCTACCAGAAAGATAATTCTTAAGGACATCGTAAAACGGACCCCTGAAACCCATAGAATATAGTTTTTCCAATAAAATACGGTGATGAACTGTTTCAAAGGCCTTAGAAATATCTAAAAATAAAGCAACACTAAACATATTTTGATCGAAAGCCGCACTAAGTTCGTCAGTGAATTCTTCCAGCAGAGCTACAGTACCACGACATGGGATAAACCCGAATTGACGGGTTGACATAATAGAAAATTTTTCTACAAAGGACGACATCACTCTCAGAAGAAACTTTTCAATAATGTGAAATATTATAGGCAAAATCGAAATGGGTCGATAGTTTTTCATATCGTCTTTCTGTCCTCCTTTAAATAACGGTTTAACTACGGCAGTTTTAAGCTCATCCGGAAAACGCGCAGAGTCCAGGAAACCATTTACCAGGAAGATGAGAACATCGGACAATGCCTCGAAGTTTCTTTGGAGCAAATTTGCTGACAGGCCGTCAATACCAGGAGGTTTGTTTCGCTTGAAGCTGAAAATTATTTCAGAGAGTTCTTGTTTTGTAATTCTAGGTAAAAAGGCGGACACCAAGTTGGATTCGTTCAACGTGCATTGGTGGGTATGACGCGAGGATGCGTTATCCGAGGCAAGGGCATAAAATTGATTGAACCGGTTAGCAACTTCGATGGGATCCCCAGGAAAGAAAGAAAGTGGAGAGGAGTTTGCGGGGTTTTTGCCACGAATATGATTTATCAGTTTCCATGTTCCTCCAGCACTCTTTGAAGACTGACGAAATTTTTCGGGAAAGAACTGGCGCTTCGTGAATCTTATCAGAGCGACCACCCTATTTCTTGCGACTTTGTAGTCCAGACGCAAGTTCTTATTTTTTGGTGCATGTTTGCACCGTCTCCATAGCAAATCTCTGTACGAAATGGCACGCATTACATCTGCGGTCAGCCAATTAAATTCCCTTCTGCGTTTTTTTATTACGGTACGTTTAGAACTGTCCTCAAACTTTTTTATGTGGTCGCAGAGTAGAGTGTAGACTTGTTCCGGTGAATTAGACTCTGTTATCGCTGACCAGTCAAAGCTGTTAATTAAGCCATCTAAAACTTTATTGTCCGCAATTGTAATATAAACTACGTTATTTGGAGTGGCGCTTCGTGAAGCAGGTGACAAAGGAAAAACTGGAGATGAACGGCAAGCAACCAGATAGTGATCTGTGATGCGCTGCAGAATAACGCAGGAGGCAACGGAATAGTTAGGAGCACGTACGACAATGTGATCTATACATGAGGTGGTTAGCTTATCGTTAACTATTTCCTCACGAGTGGGAATTGTTATAGTGCTTGTTAAACCACACGAGGACAGGAGGGACAAGTAATCACATACAGTGCCCCTTGTAGGGCACAATGTGTTTATGTTTAAATCGCCTACTAAATGCAGTTCTTCCACTGAATTCCAAAGGTGTAATCTTTCTTCTAGTTCCAACAGAAAGCGGGTCGCGCTAGCGCACGGGGGTCTATAAAAAGCCAACAAATTTAGACAACGGGCGCGGCAAGTTAACTTCAAGGCCAAGCACTCCGCATGCGCAAACTTCACGTCAATGGGCAAAAACATCAAATAAGTCTCTTACAAAGATAGCGATTCCACCGCCACGACGATGAAGCCTTGTCATAAAACGACACTGATAACCGGGTACTGAAAATGTGCGCATGCAAGCCTCTGACGCATTGATTTCAGTAAGCACAAATGCATCCACGAATCCTGTTCCCGCTATAGCGACAAGCTTGAATTGTTCCCAGTGCTTGCGCAGGCTCCTGACATTTGCGTTCACGACAGTGAAATCATTAGCGGCACTTTTACCAAAAGTGTCTTTGAAACACTGAAAATCTGGAAGTTGACAGCACGTGTTGGCCATGAAATTTAGACAATGTTATCCAAGTCATATTCCCTGAGTATGCGAAGAAGAGGCGATTTTTCGCTCTTTTTCACGAAGATCTTGCCACGCTTCACCCATGGGAACCGGTAATCTCGTTCTTTTGCTCTAACTCTTGCGCGCCAAAACAGGTCGCGGTTTTTTCTCGTCAGATTTTCGTTGAAGTCAATTTGGTCAAGCGAACCAGATTCAATCAGGTTTCGAAGCTTTGCTCGGGCGTCAAACAAATTGTCTCTGGCGGCTAGGCATGTGAAGCGGATAAGTATCTTCGGAATCGAGCCACGTTTGCACGGCAGGCGATGAATCGCCTCAACCCCAGACATGGAAAATTCCTGGAGTTCCAGTTTTTCAGCAATTTCTGCCAACACCTCGGTTAGGTTTTTTTCCGGAAGACCCTGAATTTCCATGTTCATGTTGCGGCTATATTGCTCGCTCTCATTCAGCTCATACTGCAGCCACTCTAGCTGTTCAGCCTGCACCTTCACCGTTGTTTGTAGGGCGGATATCTCTGCATCCCTAGAAGTAGCTTGCTCCTTGGCTGTCTTTAACTCATCTAGAATGGAGTCGTACCTACTTGCCTGAAAAGACACCGATGCCTCCAGCTCATGAACTGTTTGGGTTAAGCTGGCGACCTCGGCTTTCAGGGAGAGCAACGAGTCAACCTTCACATCTAGGCATTGTATGCTCTTTTTGATTTCGTGCAGTTCCAAGAGCAGAGGTGAGTTCGTGACTGCACTTTCATCAGCACTTTCGTCAACCTTGGCAGCATCCGCCTGAGAGGCGGAGTCGCCTGCGCGTTTCTTTCCTGCTCTGCATGTCTTACAAACCCACATGTCCCTCTTGGCTGCGCCCATTGTAGTGAAGGTGCTCGGCGCAATTCCAGAACATGTTTGACCCAAATGGTAAGACAATTTGCAGCTTGAACATGTTCTGGAATTGCGCCGAGCACCTTCACTACAATGGGCGCAGCCAAGAGGGACATGTGGGTTTGTAAGACATGCAGAGCAGGAAAGAAACGCGCAGGCGACTCCGCCTCTCAGGCGGATGCAGCTTGAACATGTCATGAATTTACCATCATCGGGCACTTCCTTGTGACAAGCAATACATTGAACGGTGTCGTCAGACATTTTCACACATGTAAAGCGCAGAGTCCGTGCAGTCGGCGGCAAGTTCAAAATAAAGAAAGCAGGCACGGAAAAACCCGCTACCTGTTGAAATACAATGCGTCAGCTCTGGGCAACGTAACCGCCGCCGACTGCAGAAGGTCACGCGATGTCCGTTGGTTTATGTAGCTTTTGGGGTGCGTCCGGGTTTCCAGTCGAAGCGGCTGATTGCCGCCAGAAGCGGCCGAATGGTTGGCTCCGACGAAGGCGACAGTAGCATCCAGGGTATCAGGAAAACCGCATCCCAGGGCACCGCCTATTGAAATACAATGCGTCAGCGCTGGGCAACGTAACCGCCGCCGACTAATAATAATAATGATAATAATCAATCAATCAATCAATTAATCAATCATGTATATTTATTGTGCCCAGGAACAGCCGTGAGGCCTTGGTGCTGGTACATAGATGCATAGAGGTAAAAAAAAAGGAAAAACAAAAATTGAAAGGAAAGAACACTTTGACAGCGTATAAAATAAAAGAGTAGAAAAAAATATCTTTTAGAATGTATATTAGAAAGTATACCGTACAAATCACTACAAAACGTAGATAGCGTATACACTACATGCAATGAACACAAACAAAACTGACAGGATACAACAGAATTGGTAATTACATCGTACCGATGAAACAGAACATCTGTACACTACAGATAATCGTGTAGCCTTATAGCAGCAATCCATAAAATGGAAAACAACAAAAGAGTCATATAAACAACATACTCTCTATACAGTAAGGCAAGCAGGTAAAAAGAAGTTACTATAACTAGAACAAAATCCATTCAGTATGACTGAGCAAAGAAATATTTCATATAGTTCCATGTAAGAGAATAAGAGGGAGCTTATTAGCGAATCAGAATTCTGGAATTGTCCGAACTGAACTGATTGATGGAGCTGTTAAAAATATCTACTTCTGCAGAGTAGAAGTTACACGTGCTCTGAAGCCTGAACAGCGGGCAATGTCGGTTACAGGAGCTGAGAGTACAAAAAGGATGACATTTTCTTGTGGTTTTAATAGGCACTCTTAGCTGGAGCTCCGAAAGCAGTCGCGCACTGCTAATTTGTCCATGTATGAGCTTAAAAAGAAATAAGAGGTCAGCTGAATCACGCCTAGCCTTTAGCTCAGGCAGCGCTTGCAAGTACCGTGGTCCAGAGTCAAGACGGTGATACTCGTGAGGGAAGCGATGTCTAAGTATGGACAGCAGCTTATTCTGCACTTTATCAATGGCCCTGCTGTTAGATTTGCATGTACCATTCCAGACGACCGAGGCATATTCCAGCACGGGACGACAGACAGTGGAGTACAGTTTCAGGAAGGACTTTGCACTACGGAATTCTTTAGACATCCGGCAGACCATGCCCAAGCGGCGGAGAGCTCGCTGTTTGATGAATCGAACGTGCGGTGTAAAAGTCAGCTGGTTATCAAAGAGCACGGCAAGATCAGTTGTCGTCGAGATTCGAGGCAAAGTAACATCGTGAACTGAGTAGTTTTCAAGCAGGCAGTCTGTTTTACGCGTGTATGACAACACTTTGGTTTTCGCGGCGTTCACTACCAGTTCGTTCTCTTTACACCAGAGTGTAAATGCATCCACGTCTCTTTGCAAATGCCCGCAGTCGCTAAGAGACGAAACTTCCCTAAAAGTCTTGATGTCATCAGCATAAAGTAAAAAAGAAGAATGCCTTATAGCAGCTGAAACATCACTGACAAATAAAGAAAACGAAAGAGGGCCTACAACAGACCCCTGTGGCACACCACTTGAAACGCAGTAACGATAGGATTGCTGCCCGTTAACATTTACGTAGCAGGCCCGCCCTCGCAAGTAACTAATTAGGAGGTCAAGCATCGAATTATCTATGTTCAGGAGTGACAGTTTAGAAATTACCAATGGGTGACTGACCACATCAAAAGCCTTGCTCAGGTCAAAGTACACAGTATCAAGCTGCCTCCTATGATGAACCGCTGTGGACGCTTGCTGCATGAAAGAAACGAGGTTAGTGGTTGTGGAACGTCCGGACATAAACCCGTGCTGTTCAGAAATTAGTATGCCCTTAACACTGGAAGTTATAACATCGTGCAACAAAGTCTCAAAAAGCTTAGACGCCGCACAGAGTAGCGAAATAGGCCGATAGTTTCTAGCACTATCTTTAGCACCAGTTGTGAAGACAGGGACCAAGCGTGCCAACTTCCAGGCTGCTGGAAAAGTAGCAGATTGAATTGAATTATTAAATATAGCGGTTAGTATGGGAATCGGAAGCTACCCCTAGGTTTTTAATATTGCGGGAGGAATGCCGTCAGGGCCACAGGAAAATGACGGTTTGAGGCGCTTCAGGGCTTTCCGAACGTCGCCCTCACTTATTCTGGGAACGCAGAAATTAGACGACGCAGAGGAAGAGTTGGACAAAATGTTAACTTCACCCTTTGGAAATACTGAGGTGAAATGATCCGCAAAGGCATTAGCAACGTTTCCAATGGGGTTTCCGTTGTCGTCTAGACGGTTAACGATTTCGGCAACCTTGCCAGCAGATCGAGAGCGAACCTACTGCCAGAAACTTTTCTGGTCGCGTGTAGCGCTAATTTCTACATTGGCTATGTAGTCTGACCGATCGCGATCATACAGCTCTTTACACAGGGCTCTGAAATACTTAAACGCTTTTTTCCAAGCTTCGGATTGTAGCCCACGAATTTTCTTGTGAGCTCGGGCTTTACATTTTAAAGCCTTTTCGCAGTTCCGCAGAAAACCACTTCGGAAATTTAGATTTTTTTCCGGACGTTCTTGGTACAAACATATGCATTTCTTGCTGAAGAATTGTAGAACGTTTCTCGACTTGGTCATCAACAGAGGGAAGTTTGACGAGGAGAGACCAGTCAGTGTTAAATAAGTAGTTATAAAAAGCAACGTAATCTCCAGCAGCATAATTGTACGTCGGATGTGCAGAATGGCCGGAGCATCTTGATCGCCCCGACACATACGGCAGTGAGATATGAAGGACAGGATGAAATTTGTCGGGACGGACCAGCAAGGTATCCGACAGAGGAACGGTAAGGTACGCCTGGTTGGAAAAGCAAAGGTCTAAAACATTACCACAAATGTTTTACACCTATTACTTTGTTCCAGACCAGTGAAAGAAATAAAGTCTAACAGACAGTAGCCCTTCTGGGAAATGTAATGGTGATCGTGTCTGACAGTGCGATCATCCCAGTCTACACTGGGAACGTTGAAATCCCCGCATATAAAAAATTTAGTGTCTGGGTAGGCATTAACAACATCCTCTATTGATGTGACACAGCGGTGAAATTCGGCGTAGTTTATGGATGGAGGTATATAAAAGGTGGAAATTAGGATACTATTTTTTCTACCGTCGACCTCCACCCACACTGATTCTGCAGCAGTTTCGAGGTCTGACCGACGATGGCAGTTCAACGACTTGTCCACCGCAATGAGCACTCCACCACCGCAATTTCCAGAAGTGGGGCCAGTACGGTCACTTCGGAAAACAACATAATTATCGGTAAAATAATCGCTAGGCGGAATTTCGGAGGATAGCCAAGTTTCGGTAAGGACGATTACATTATGTGAGGACGAAGCTATAGAGAAAAAGAACTCAGCAGATTTGGTCCGCAAACCACGGACATTTTGGTAACAAACACTGATCATGCGGGCGAGGAAAGTTCAGACAGGTGCAGCATGGAGTCACGTAGTACACCCCGGAAGGGCTTAAAAAGACACTCATTTGGCCACAGAGCTGGATCCTGCAGTAATTCATAGCACACGTTGCTTACGGCCACATAAAAGAAGGCATAGGTGTTGTACCTAGTTTTTATCCGCTTGCAAGCAAGGCGAGCAGCTTCTCTGGCAGTCAGGTATGAGCAATACTTTATTGCCCTTGGTTGTGACAATACAGAGTAGCGGACCCGTCAAAGCCGATTTGGCTTGAGGGACTGGGCCCGGCAAGTCGACGAAGCGAAACATAATGAAAGCCAAAGTGGTACATGTAGTCGCCGAAAACTCAGAAGGAACGCATCAAATAAACATAAGCATGTATACACGAAAAACACTTGATAGGTTCAATAATGACATCAAAATTTTTAAGTAGATTATACAGCATACCCATTCAACGCTTTCTTAAGTTGCATTTTAGAGGATGCAGCAAAAATATAATCTGGCAATTCATTAAACATTTTTGGGACATAAACACATCTTCGTGCCATACCGTATCGAGTACAAGAACGAGGGACAACAAAACGAGGGTGATTTCGTACAACTCGAACAGACTTATGTTCAACCTTGAAATCAGGAACCCAAAAACGATTAGTAACGACCGTCCGAATAAAGAGAGCATCAAATGAGGGCAAACACAAATGTTTGAAAATATTGGTAGAGTTATACAGGGGAGAACCGTAGGCTATAGATTTTAGTATGTTTTTTAGTTAGCATCAACTTGCGTTTTCCACCTTGAGGAACATCTAGCAAAAACAGTGATCCCATACCTTACCACACTGTATGCGAGTGCATGAGCTACACTTTTCTTTATATGCATGGCTACAAAAGTCTTTATATTAAACAGCACACAAGCCACTTTACGAAGTTTGTCACAAACAAACGCTAAATGATGTTGCCATGATAATGCACAGTCAAACAGAATTCCCAGGTACTTTGCATATTCAACGTATTCAACAGAGTTACAATTGCAAGGGTGAGTATGACAATGCAAGTACACAGGAATATTAATCAAAGTAGTTTTTAATGGGTTCCGGAAGCAGATCAATATAGTTTTATTGGCATTTATAGTAAATCTATTTTGTGAAAACCAACCTACAGCATTACTTATGTCACTTTGTAGAAATCTTATCGCTGTTCCATAATTAAGATGTTTAGCAAGTAGTACGGTGTCATCGGCGTACTGGAACACCTTGCATTTATGAATTACGGACGGAAAATCATTCATGTAAATATTGAAAAGCAGAGGAGATAAAATTGATCCCTGTGGCACGCCAGTTAGTAAAGGAAGAGGACTGCTAAATTCTAGGTTATCTGTAGTTACGACCTGATACCGACCACTAAGATATTGATTCAAAAGATCATAAAATGGCCCCCGGAAACCTAATAGCTGTAGTTTTTGTAACAATATTTTGTGGCAAACAGAGTCGAACGCTTTAGCTACATCTAAAAATAAAACACATGCAAAAAGATTACAATCAAAGGCGGAGTATAATTCGTCTGCAAATTCTTCCAGCAGTGTCATGGTTCCTCGACCAGCTACAAAACCAAACTGCCTAGGCGAAATGACAGGAAATTTTTCAAGGAAGGAAGACATCGTCATCAATAAGAATTTTTCTAATATTTGGGAAAGGATTGGCAGTATGGATATGGGCCTATATGAATTAACATTATTTTTGTGAATATATAATTAATAATAGTATATAAATAATCAATCAATCAATCAATCAATCAACCTTTAATATTAATAATAATAATAATATTAATCATAATAATTACCCTGTCTACGCCCACTGCGGGGCAAAGGCCTATTTTATGGACTTCGAATCGAATTATCCCAGTCGTGTGGTAACTGCGACCAACTTATCACTCCAAGCATCTTTATCTCGTCTACCCACTTATATTACTGCCGCCCCTATCACGCTTGCTTTGTCTACGGATCCACTCTGTTTACACTTAATCACCAACAGTTTCTTGCCTTCGCTATAAACGCCCTTCCCAAACCCAGTTCTTCCTTTCTGCCTTTCTTTATTGTTTCTTTCTGTTTTCTACATTCTACATTTCTACAGTGTACGTTTCTACGTTTTCTACATTTCTACAGTCAAACCCGATTATAACAAACCCGGACAGAGAGAATTAGGCTAAATATCGAACAAAAATAAATCAGTTACGGAAATACACGCGAAACATATTCCCTTTAACGAATTTCACGTATGATATATCGAACTCGGCGTGATGTTGATTGACCGCGACCACTGAGCAAAGGCCGCGACTGAGACATTGCGCCTCGTATGGAGCGACATGACGCCCCACACTTTCCGTGACAGTTTCGGACGCGCGGAACTCACTATGAAACCCGCCCAGTCAGTGAGTCCGGACCAAGACGGCAGCTCGCCAACCTTCACGATGCTGTGCCAAAAGGAGTCTCTATAGAAGATTTTCTGAGTGTCGACGAC
>NW_027526407.1:148704366-148840366 GCF_048455015.1 Haemaphysalis longicornis
TTATCGCATAGTATGAAGTCTATTTCTTTTGTATGCTTCCCATTCTGGCTTCTCCACGTCCAATTTTGGTTGTCCCGATTGCGGAAGAAGGTATTCATGATGCGTAAATTATTTCGTTCTTGGAGCTCTACTAATAAGTTCCGCCTGTTATTCCAACTGCAAGGTGCGGCATTTTTTCCGCAGGTGCATAGGGTTTCGGGGGAGGAAGTGTATGTGTGTACACGGTACCGCGTGATTTTCCTTTCACATAGATTTGTTTATTAAAATTCCGGATGGCTGAGTGTAGCCTGAATTTCAAACCCCCACTGGATGCCTGTAGCAACACGCCCCCCATAAAAATTATTATTGTCAGCCAACTTGGTTGTGAGCCAGCCCATTGTTACATTGGCTTCTTGTGCCATGTAGTTGAGAACGACATCTGTGTCCATGCGTACCTATTGGATTAGCGACGCCCCGACGTTTGCCCTAACGTTAGGCTGAGTACTTTATTGGCGTCAACAGTTACCGGGGCCTTGACTTGCGCCGGTAATTGTTATTGAATGAAATTTAGTGTGACTTGTTGCCTGACTATTCCTCTGTTACATCTGACTATAAAATAGTTACTGTAAAATCTGGTTCACATATTAGGTCTACCTTTTACCGTCCACCAGGTGGCGATGGTTTTAAATTCGTTTTCTTTTTACATTCCTTTTTTGAGTTTGTTAACTCTCGCAATTACCAGGTAATTTTAGGTGGTGATCTCAAAATTAACCTCCTTAGCGAGAATAATGCACGGAATGAGTTTGTAATCATTCTAAGCCATAATTTCTCCAATAACGCAATAGCCTCGCACACTAGAGTTACTGAAAATTTCGAGACACTTCTCGATCTTTTTATTACAAATTTCGATGTCCGTAGCGTGATAGGTGGTGTAATTGCATACGCAATTAGTGATAAATAACCAATTTTTATATCAATTCAACAAACTTCTAAGCCAATACAATATTTGCACCATTCAACATTACGATATGTCACCCTTTATCCTTATCTCTGTTTCTACAACGTGTAGCCGATATAACTTGGAACGATGTTCTCCGTGAAGAAAAACCTGAAGTAGCTTACGACGTCTTTATGACGAAGTTTACCGAAGCTTACTAGGCTTCTTTCCCTCGTAAAACGTATACACCATCTAAGTAAGAAAACACGAAAGCCCTGGGAGTCTCATGATATTCTTAATGTTATCCGAAAAAGGCAGAAACTGTACAACATATTTAGCAAATGTGGGTGCCCTCACGCATTAGAGATATTAAAAAACAGAAATTACGTTACAGTGATTCTCGTACTGCCAAAAAAACGATACTATATCAACCTTTTGAGCTTATCATCAGGGCGTTCAGATGACATTCGGAGTGCCGGATACTTTACTAGGACGCGCACCAGAGCCTATCAACAAAATCACCAAAGATGGCAGTGAAATATCTGGAGTAGACTTGGCTAAGGCTTTCAATGACCACTTTGTATCAGTATCCCCTGTATCCACTAACAATGACAGCCATTTATCTTTCATAAAACCCTACAATCAGCAGACAATATTTTTGGAGGAAACAGTTGTAAAAGAAATTATAACAGTTTTACAGAATTAAGAAATAGCAAACCGGAAGATGCTTTCCGTTTACAAATAAAGCCAGTCAAACATGTATTCGATAAGATTTCAAACTGTTCAGCATATATATAACGCGCCTGCTTCTTAACCGGCATATGTCCGCGCAACACGCAACGTGCTAGAGTTACTATAACATTTAAAAAACGCAGCCGTAATTAACCGTAAACCATAAACGAAAGGCTTAGAAAAAATACTTCTTAAACATTTATTACCTTTTTCGGAGCGCTACTCTCTGGTAACCTAAGCACAATAAGGTTTTCGGAAAAATATGTCGACCGAACCAGCAGTTCTCGCGCAAAAAGAGTACATAGTCGAAACTTTAGAGATTAAAAACATGGTCAAGGGTATTTTTCTCGATTTTACAAAAGCGTTTGGTATAATGAACTACCTAATTCTTATTCTTAAACTCAAACACCATGGTCTCCGTGGTAATGTCCTCTCCATGATGTCTTTCTTTTTATAGCACCCTTCCGATTTCGTAGATATTAACCGCAATTACTCTCTAGCAAAACAGGTAATTTCGGGTGTCCCACAGGGAGCATCCTCGGCCCTTTTTCTTTTTATTTTGTATATAAATGAAATAGTCAAGTTTCGCGAGTCTGGTAAATATATTATATATGCCGAGAACACGAGTTTGTTCTTCACTGCCAAATCCGGAGTTAACCTAAGCGAGCATGCTAACAAATTCCTGTCTCTTAATAATAATTGGACTTTTAGGAATGACCTCAGGATCAACACCGACAAAACAAAGGCAATTCCATTTCGCCCTCGGCAAAAAAATTTCACACTGCTTCCCATCCGTACCGTAAGTGCTAAAATGAAAATAGTAGCGCATTTCAAAACTTTAGGTGTATACTTTTCCCAGCATATGTCCTGGGATAAACACAGTTACCTAAAGGGGAAATTATCGGTTGTGACTGGCTGTATGCGAAAAGAGCGCTTTTATTTTCCAATATCTGTTAATATTATTTTGTACAATGGTCGCTTTTCAGCTCTAGTGAATTATGGCGTATTAGTGTGGGGCACTACCACTCTACAAAACATAGAAAAACTACTCCTTATGAAGAAACTAGTAATATGTAATCCGAATTGGAAATAAAGTGCCTCCGCTATCCGATACAAGTAGTCTGTTTCACGACCTTAAACTTACGAATGTAAACTCACTATACCAATTTTCGTTATCTAGGAACTTTAAACCAGAAATAACCAGAAACGTTGGCACAGTAGCCAAACTTGCCAAACTACGGAAAAAACGTCATTTCCTATGAAACCCGCAGTTCCTAGCAATGGCAAGGTGAGACGTACCGCACAAATTATGGAAAGCAAATGCTAAAATTTTGCCTCCCTTCAATGCTCAACCGATTTTATTGAGAACATGGAACTGATATTTTTACATTCTCTTTTAAAGATCTGGGTAACACGTTTTTGTAGTGCTCTCATAGATTCCTGTATAATTTGTTTTACCCGTTTCATTCTGTTTCTATTTTGTTATCAATGACATTTATGTGTTGCTGTACGGCCGGATTAACTATTCTTCCTAGCGTCACACATTATGGAAGGCTTTACTGAACTCCTGCTACACACAAACATCCTTTCCCTGATCTAGTCACTATAGTACAGTCCCTGTTCTTTGTTTTTTTTTTCGTTTTTTTTACAAACGTGTCGCTCTGCTTCTGTACGCAAAAACATGTACTTGCTTTGTTGCTAATATATCCACATGCCCTCCTGTTAATCTGCATTGTGTGCCATGTAGGGGTCACGGACCTCTGTTAAGCCTCGGTATGGTTTTTTGTCCTCCAAATATCCTTGATGTAAAATAAACAGAATTGAATTGCATCGGTATGTTTCACGTTTTTTTTACTCGACATTAAGTTCGTCATCTAACGTCAATGCTGAACACAGGCCTCAAAACGTGTCCACTCAGGTGGATTGGCCATTGATGAGGGCAGCAGCCATCCCAAGCTTTCGGCCGCTTCGCGTGTTCACATTTGGCTGGTTCGTAACGTACCCATCCACTATTCTCGGGTACGCATTCAGGTAACAGGCCAGTGATGGTTACATGAGATGTGAGAAACCCACAGCAAGCTGACCTCTTCCTATTCGATCCCGACGCAAAAAAAACCTCCAGGAATGCTCCCATAACACACGAGGGAATTCGCCGCTGACGATTACAGCAGCCCATCGAGGCGTATTAACAAATTTCTACTAGAAGCGACAACATCGTACCCACTCACACACATGGTTTCGCAATCCACGGCAAGCGATTCTCGCGCAATCGCACATCATATAAAAAATTTCACACGATTTGCAGCATTTATTGTTGCACAGAATTCTCTGTGGGACACGTGTCAGTATTTTATTCATAATCGGCCTCTTGGGCTACGAAGCCAAGCACCCAATCCAACGGCTGTCATCATGCATTCAAAGCCTGGACAACATTTTCCAAAACCGACGCACTGAAAAATATTATAGAAGTCATGTCAAGTATTTAAATCCATAAACTCATGAAGCAAGAATAAAAGCACAATAAATGGAGGTGAAAAAGAAATTGACGCGTGAACACTGAGCTTCCAATGCCAGAGCCCCAACATTACGTTCTGAAAAAACAGGGCAAAACGCCATCTATGATAATTTTTATACACGTGTATATGACAAAGTACTGAGTCCATCCAGAGGAGGTGAAGCTTGTTCAGTTGGGTTTAGCTTTTCCCTAAAACTATTCAGGGACGTGCTCGTTATGAAATTTTGGAAGCATTGAGATACTCTGTTCCCGTGTGCCGAACTCGGACTTGTGGACAAATTCCAATCTTTTGGACTCCCAGTGGTGCTGTCTTAAAAATTTAGAGTTCGAAAAGGTCGGGCCCACTATATATGCCGGGCTACCTGCATTTATATAGGTTTGTCACCCTACAAGGAAAGAACATAAGGCAATAACCCAATCGACTGTGTTCGAATACGGCGGCCACTCTGTTGCCGCCCTATTCTATAAACATTCAGAGTTATTTCACTCCAAGATTACAACTTACGACGGCCACTCTGTTGCCGCCGTATTCTATAAACCTTCAGAGTTATTTCACTCCAAGATTACAACTTACTGCGGCCACTCTGTTGCCGCCGCATTCTATAAACCTTCAGAGTTATTTCACTCCAAGATTACAACTTACCGCGGCCACTCTGTTGCCCACGTATTCTATAATCCTTCAGAGTTATTCCACTCCAAGATTACAACTAACCGCCGCCACTCTGTTGCCGCCGTATTCTAGAAACCTTCAGAGTTATTTCACTCTAAGATTACAACTTTTTTTATATTTGTTCAGGATTAGGCAATTTTGCAAAACCTTAAAGCCGCTTAGAAAAACATTTTGGTGCAACTACTGTGCTCTGTCGCCAAGCCTAGGGTATCTGGGTTTCCTCTGCATTTATAGGTTTTGAGGCTTACGTTGGAACTGCAAATATTACAAGAAAGGGAGATAGCCGGTGTAAGGTCCACTTATGAGATCAGCGGCCAGGCGCCCGGGCGGCGCGTGAGAACCACTGCAGAGCAGTCGACGCCAATTTGTCACGGCGCGCACGGGAGACGAATTGTCTGGATTGTCTGGCCAACAGCATACCACAGGGATAATCCCCCATTGAGAAAGCAGACGGCGCCCCCGGATTCCGGATACCGTTGACGTGACGCGCGGAGGTAGAGGGATTACCGGCGTCGAAGCGCGCGCCGCGCGAGACACCATTGTTAACGCGCCCCGGCCGGCACAGTGCACCGTCGCCGCCTTTCGCTCTCACCCCGCGGGGTCGAGCGCACCTGCTGGTCTGCGAGTGTGCCGTTGACCCAAAGATGGCGGCGCCTCATTGAATATTCCATAGCGTGCTGAGTGACAGCTGTCTACGTGAATTTGGGCACTCCCCTACGCGTGTACGAACGCTACAGAGGCGTTCCCGAGAGAGTGTGATCTCGAGGTGTTATAATCGCGAACTTGGCCGTTAGAAATTGTCCTGGTCTGAGCGCCGAGTTGGGCAGTTCTCGGCCGGACAATGAGTCTCGACCGTTAAAGCTAGGTTGCGCTGTCTGTTAAAGCTGTCTGTCTGTCTGTCTGTCTGTCTGTCTGTCTGTCTGTCTGTCTGTCTGTCGGTCTGTCTATCTGTCTGTCGGTCTGTCTGTCTGTCTGTCTGTCTGTTTATCTGTATGTATGTCTGTCACTTCAAGTACGCACTTAAAACCCAGCCACTCCCAGGGAAGAACTTGACCTCGTCCAATGCACCCGTTTTCTCTTTTAATGATGAGAGAGAGAGAACGATCTTTAATGAAGTCTGGCTATTATTATAATTGAGTGCACTAAATGTGATAATGTTGTATGTCTGTCTGTCTCTCTGCCTGTCTGTCTGTTTGTATGATTGTATGACTCTCTTTCTGACTGTCTGTAACCATACTCAACCACTTACTGCTCTACCGCATTCCAAGGAACGACTTAAGCTCCTAGAAAACGCCACTGTGCACTCTTTTAAACATGACAGTCTTGCTTGACGGCACTAAGCGCAAAAACGCCTGTCTGCCTCTCACGTTACTCAGTACATTCTCACCAGACCGTTGTCAAGGAACAACATCTGAGTGCTGCCAAGGAACGACTTCAGCTACTGAAAAACCTCTACATTCTCTTTTTACGGCCATATTTTTGCTTAGGCGCCCTTAACATGAAAATATCTGTCTACCTTCTGGTTTGTTCCCCGACTTCACCACTTGCCACCCGACCGCTGCGCCGGAACAACATCAGCTCCTCAAACACCCTCTGTTCTTTTTAAAAGAAAACAGTCCTGCTGAGTGCCCTAACGCGAGAATGTTGTCTGTGTGTCTTTATGTCTCTTTAAGAACTCCACCACTCGCAGCTAGACCGCTGCAAAAGGAAGCACTTGAGCTCTAGAAGCACCCCCTATGATCCATTTTAAAGATGGCAGTCTTGCTTGAGCGCCTACAATTGCCAAAATGCTGTCTGTCTGTCTGTCTGTCCCTCTACTGAACCCATTGCCGCTCGACCGCTGCAAATGAACGACTTCAGCTTGTTAAAACACCCGTACAAGCTCTTTCAAAGAGGATAGTTTCGTATAGGTACACTAAACGCAAAAATGTCTGTCACTATGACCAATACATTGCCGCCTGAACGATACCAAACAACTTCTTCAGCGCTTGCATTACGCCCCTACGTTCGCTTTTAACGACCAGTCTTTTTTAAGCGTCCTAAACGCGAAATTGTCTGTGCGTCTGTCTGTTACTTCCTACTACCTGATGAACAACCGACGCCAAGAAACTTGAGCTCGTGAAACACCCCATACGTTATATTTTAAAAACGTTAGTCCCTCTTGAACCCCCTAAACGCGAAAATGTTTTCTCTTTGTATTTGTGTCTGTCCCGCGACACCACAAGTTGCTGCCCGGCTGCTGACAAGGAACAACGTGAGCCCCTGTCTCTGTCTTTCTGTATGTCTGTCTGTTGGTTACAATGCTCAACAAGATCCAAGCAAACGTTTGCCAAGGATTGACTTCAGCTCCTGCATTACGCCCCTGTTTTCGCATTTACAGACGGTAGTCCTGCTTCAGCACCCTAACCACAAAAATGCTTTTCTCTGTAGTTATGTGTCCTTCAACTCCTACACAGGCCACCTGTGTTGATTGAATGAACGACTTGAGCCCGTGAACACCCCCTATGGACTCTTTTTATGATCATATTCATTTTTGAGCGCCCTAAACACGAAAGTATGTGTGTCTTACCATCTACCAGTTGACTCCACCGCTCGCCACCCGACCGCTGCCAAGGAATGACTTCAGCTCATGAAACACCCTGTACGTTCTCTTTTAAAGACGCCAGTCTTGCTTCAATGCCCTAAACGCCGAAATGTTGTATGTGGGTCTTTCTGTCTCTCACTCGACTCCACCCCTTGCCTCCCGACTGCTGCCAACAATGAACTCAGCTCCTAAAAGGTGCCCCTGCCTGCTCCGAATTTATTAAAATATATCTATTATTTATAACCATACTAAGAAGCCGGCTTCTACGCCATGCATTAGATTTGACCACAACATGAACACTGTATTAAGCAAAGCCACATTTCTTGGAGTTCTACTCGACACTCATCTGAAATATAGTCTGGACATGAAGTCACTGGCAAGAAACTGTTTTTTGTGAGTGTGCTAATGATATCTCCAAGGTAGGTTTCGAACACATCCACATATTCCTATAATACGCGTTTTTCACAGCCGTCCTAAGTACTGCATATTGTCATGGTGAAATACGTATTCTACTCGCCTTTCATGCCTCCATCATATAGAAAAACAAGGTGTTCGCCTAATTACTTACAGCTCCTGCAACGTACCAGAGTTTCCTCTTAACACCGGTTTAAATATTGTTTCACTAAAACGTTTTTCAGCTATGCCTTGGCGGGCTCACTGTTTGGTCTCGTACACACGACATTGTCATAAGCTGCTTTTGGACTCCCTCCTTGTAAGACTAATTCAAGAAGAATCGCAAGGAGTCGGAATTTTATTGTTACTTAAGCGGTACACTAATTACGGGAAACAAAAAGCAATTACTGCAGACATTCAACTATGCATTACCTTTCCCATAGGCATACAAACTTTCACTTTCAGCGTTTCTTTTAGAGTATAGTTGAACAACATTCGTAATTTTTTTTGGAATATCTTCCCCTGTATCTGGTATCTAAAAGTCTGTACTAAGATTTATGATTGTATAACGTCTTCCTCTTGTTCTTGCGTATTGCACTGATTCTGTTAGATTGACTCGCAACGTGACTGACTAAAATGTTTCCCATTATAAAATTGCACCCACCAGCCGGAGGTCACCCCAAAGAATTTACTTTGGGTACTCCGTTTGTACTAAGAACAAAGTTCATTTTGTGTCTGTGAGAATGTATAGTAAAACACTGAAATCCTTAAATGTGTGTCTAGATACGTAAGTATTCATGTACGTATGTACGTATGTATGTATGTGTGTAAGCATGCTTCTATGTATCAATGTATGTGCGTGTCTAGGTCTTTACGTATGTGACATGAATGCTTTTGTCCTAATTCGTACGTTTGTGGGTGTGAATTCGGTTGCCTACATACATTGCTATTTCCAGAATCTAGCTGCGAAAAGATTACTGAAAGAATGATTTTATTACTTAACACTTTTTGTTCACATTCAGCGATCGCAGCGTCAAATGCGAACTGGGTCAGCAGCAGCACAGCGAGAATGATGTAGCTCCTGCAAAACGTTTCATAGCCGGGAAGTGAATAATATTTTTTTTGTAGTAGAGATAGTAGTCCCCGACGAGGCGACGTACCATGTGGTTTGGGTGCGCCAATCTCTGCTGTGCAACCGACGGGGTATGTACCGGAGGAAGGACTGCTATGCGCCGCATGATGATGGGAGGCGCAAGATGCTGGGAATGAGAAGAAGAGGCACAGTGAACCACCTGACTGGTTCCCTCTTTTGAACGCTTGTGTGTGTTTGCCTGAATATTGATGTATATTTGCTTCTCATAACTTCAGGGTATAATTTTGTTTGCTTGTATTCGTCGTACTGCAACGTCCGAGCGTATTTTCCCACGTAATAAAGAAAAAAAAGAAAGAAAATCGCGTGGCTAGCTCTAAGAGGACGCACAGAGACATCGATCTCCGCATCAGTCTAGATCGTCTTTGGTCTCCCAGTGTTTTCAAGCATCTTGGTGGTCCTCCGCTATAGTCCCCGTTATTTATTTATTTATTTATTTATTTATTTATTTATTTTGGTTACCTCGGTCTGTTTGAAGGCCAAGGAGATGGCATTTTAGAGAAGGATGATGTAGCAGCACAAGCAAACCAAAACTTCACTTGGAAGGTCAAGATAAAAAACGCCAGTTGTAACCGAAAATAAAAAATTGGAAGGAAATTTCACATCATTCAGAGATGTCACAAACACAAATGACCGTGGAAAATATCGCAAGAATGGGTGCGAAATTTCTATCTCATAAGTACTCTTGAGAACGATCCAGCGTACATGGGAGGAAAGTAGGGTATGTCATCAAGTACGAGGAAACCAATTCGCAGAGTGAAGGAACTAAAGCACCTCATTAGAACGTAGCGAAACTTTAAAAGATAGGCAAATTATTGTGTGAGGGGAGAGAAAAAAAATGAACTTCACGTCTACATCAACCAGCAGAATTCTGTGACGAGGCCTGATTGCTTACGATACCACAGATGCACCGCAATACTCGAAGGGATCAATTCAAGATCAGCGTGCATGAAGATGTCATCATGCGGTTAGCGCGCAGTACGTGTTGTCGCAATGCTATATTAGAAGCACTTGACGGCGTCACTTTAGGTAAAGCCTACCTCCACATACAAAAAAGTGGTAACGGTACATATCCAACAGCAATACAATCATGATCGCTTTTGCATAAGTAATCATTCCACAATGGTTGGTGGTCTGTCAGTATTGACAATTTAACAGTTCCTGCACATTCTCGGACATTTTGTGTGAGCAAAGACTTCGTGATAGATTTTGTTAAATATTTTGATAAAAAACAGCGAATCTTGCACTACTGGTGCAAGGAGCGCGAAAAACAAGAACCTGTGGCACATCTCCCTTCGTCCGAGACACGGCTGTTGCACCCCACATGAATTTCTGAACTTGCCTGTTAAAGCTCTCTAAACCTGGCAGGCCCGGATCATTTTAAAACGTCTGCAGAATTTCACATCTGTGTCATTGTGGACCGGGTCAACTCGCGTTGAAACCCGCGGTCACCGGCATCCCGAACTCGGCGTCTGTGCTCCCCACTTCAGAGCAAACGCAGGTAATATGGCGACGTGGAGAGCTCGCGAGAGATGACGCCACGATCGCGAGGCAGGATTTTGGGCATGGCGGAGTTTCTTTTTGCTAGCTCCTCACGTGGCGCAAGCCTGCTCGATGACGGGTGCTACGCGGTATTTGCTCGATATTTTAGTAGCACAAGCTGCACTACGCTGCCTCTGGCAGTCTTCGCGGGGTGACCAGTTTTGCACTTGAGCGCAAGCGCCCGCCACGTAGCAGCGGCCCGATGTTGGCAAGAGATAGACGAGGAGGTATAGGAGACGTGCGCGGGAGTGGTGCGCGGGACGTGGATGAAGAAGGTCAGGAGGCCGCCGCCGGAGCGATAAGCGCTCGCCACGAAGGAAGGCCACAAATATCCAGCCGTGGCCCCTCGTACAGCGGTGAGGCTTCAGCAACGCCGTGAGGCAAAAAAGAGGAAAAAACTATACTGTTGCGTGGAGCTTCGCTACCTTCCAGTCTCACGCATTAGTTTGTGTTTCCTTCATTTTTTTCTTTGTGTTTGTACTGGCAACTCTTTTTGGCGGAACTAAAAGCTTAAACAGCCCTTCTGTTAAACTCTTTTCATTTACATTCGACTTAACTTAGAACGAACCAACTAGTGTGTTTTCATTATGACAGCATTTGTTACCATAACTGGTGACATATATAGATTGCTTGCCAAATAACAGTGAGCTGGCCTGCTGAAACAGTTCTGTTACATAATTTGTTGTTGCCAATGTTTTTATTGTGCGCGTTTGGCTTGCCAAGGTATATCATACCAAGTTCCGTTTTTTATGCGACCAATGCAAAAATATTAGCTACATTTTTCTGCAGTGTTCTCCAACAACGATGATGTAATATATTGTAATACAAATGCGCCACAGCTATTTTAGATGTTTACAATGCCCATAGAGGCACAAATGAAATAAATACGTGAAATATCTAAAAAACACTAATATACCAATTTCGATAGTGCCATGTTGTATTTGTGAATCCATCACCAAAGAAAATTTGAGTTAATTGGCTTTGAGGATGTGTGCACCAGAAGTCGGCCACCCGCCGGTCGTACGCGTCCCCCGGCGTAGTAATATTTGGCCCGGCATGACATCACAGCAACCCCTCTTTTTCCCAATTCCTATTCAGCTGAACGCTGACATGACAAATTGAACCCCAAGCTGGGTTAGCTAGGAAGAAAGCGAGTTAGCGTACAGTTGGCATTGCTGGAATATTCACACTTAGCGTCTTCGTTTTTTATTTTTTTGTGCGGGTCCAAAAATGTCCCCCCCCCCCGCCTCTGATCCCCCCCCCCCCTTCTTCCGATTTGCCGTCCGGTTCGCACCTGGTCGGCAATGCAACTGGGCCCTCCTGCTCGAGAGAGAGAGAGAGAGAAAAGACTTTATTGATGACATCCGGCATGCAAGAGACTCGGTCCGGCCACGCAGGGCTCGGCCTCGTCCCCCTGTCTATCAGTCTAGGCTATTCAGACCTAAGACTTCGGGCTTAGACCCCGAGGCTTTGTGCCCGGCCGTCGCTCGGACTACTCGAGGTCCCCGGTCGGTCCGATCGGCTCCCGTTGTCGGGAGGGACCGGCAGACGCGGGGCTCCCTTTCGCCTTTGCTTGGCCAGGGCCGCCTCGAGCCGCTGGATGGCCCGTCGTTGATGTTGGAGCTCGGTAGAGTTCACACACACGCGCACTTCGGGCGGATACGTGTCCGTCGGGCACGGCACTAAAGTCCCCCCATCGCGCACAGCACTTTCACACCCCCACATCAGGTGTCTCAGAGTCGAGAGGTTGCTGACCCCAGGTCTACACAGTTTTACCATCGGTTGTTTATTGCGGATTTATGCCCTCCCTACAGGTGGGTACGAGTAACCAGCTTTGTGTGAGCACTAGAATAAAGCATGAATATAAAAAACGTTTCGGCTTTCATGCAAGACATCAACGCAATGCGTGTCATGCACAATAGCTCGCTTTAAAACATACGCGGTGGTTTCCTGTTGCTCAATCTGCATTAATTACAAAGAACACGACCATAATATTGTTTGATTTGTTTCCGCGCAGCGCATACTCTATGTTAGAAAATATTTGTGGCTTCTTAAGCTTTTTAGATGGTGATAAAATTATCTATAGAGGAAACACTGCGAAAGAAAATGGATAAATAAATTTAGATTTTTTCGAAGAGTTGAAGCCTTTCTCTTATACGCACTAACCCAACAAACCCCAAACTATTCATTACTGTTGTGCCAAAGAAGCTTTCGGTAAAGTATAAACTACATAGATTATAATATACATAACCATTCAGCGTACTTCAGTTTTTTGCTCAGTGGTTACATCGTTTCGCTGAGGAACACGATGACGCGCGTTCGATCCCTGCTCCGGAACCCTTATTAAAATGCAGATACGAAGCAAAAACATTCGTATATGCAGATATGGGCGACGTTAAAAATGCCCATGTTGTTTACGTTGTTCCCTGGTTTTACATGGTGAGGTGCCTCGTAACCCAGGTGCAGCTTTGGCGCGTAAACCACCACATTAGCACAGAAAATTTTGAGAATAACAACCTCCTGAACATCTCTGGTAAAATGTGTAATTTTACTGTATACAACCTCAATTCTTTGGACATTTTTGCAAATAGCATAGTCAATGTGTTCATTTTGGCGGCCGGAAATGTGTGTCTACACTGCATTAACCCTGTTGATACGTTTAAGGATAGAAAGTGTCGTCGTATCTTGAGTTTTTTAGCAAAAATACGCTGTTTTCGCGCTCCTCGGGCAGGAGCAACTAAGCCTAAAGAATTCACCATTTTCATTTTAGAAACCATCATCGTGTTGTGGCAAGCTGAGCCTTAACAATATTTACAAAAAGACCTGGAAAAATTACGTTGCACTTTTTTGAAATCAGATTTATGGCTTGACTAGATGTCAGCTTTAAGATGTCACTGCACACCTACTGGCGACTAGCTCACCGGAATTACACTAAAATTGAGGTCTGCGCAGTGGGCATACCTTTGCGTTAGTTGGGAATTCGAAGTCCGTCTGCCGAACAGGAAAGCTCTGAATCAACACTCGTTGAGGTCGTTTATTATGACGCCCCTTGTTTTCTGGAAGCTCTCCCAGTCACTGGCCGTAAATCTGAGAAGGAAGTTCTCGTATCCGCTTTTAATGATACCAACCAATTAGCGACTGAAAAAAAAAACAGACGGGTCTCTGTATCTTCTTGTGTTATGCGTCACTGTTTTTTATTCATGGTTTGAAGAAAGGAAAGTGGAATAAGGATTTCAGTACGTTAATTTTATTAGACAAGTTATACAAACGTTACCGAGCAGGACACCTGTAAATATTTCGCCTCAGTTTTTCTCTATTTCCAGCTGTAAAAAGCGACATTTGCAGGCGTAGAAGAATGGCTCTTAATCTTGGTCGTAATGACGTCCTGCTGCGAAAGAAGTCTCACAAAATATGAGCTCAACATCCGGGAAATAATTAAAGAGGAGACTCCCCGGAAACACCAAGGTCGATACACCACGCACGGATTTGGAGTCCCAGCATAACAGGAAGGGCACACTTGATAAATGCCCCGTAATGTAAAGGCTGCATTGGACACAACTAGCCTTCACTTGCTATAACCCGACTTAGTAACCCCAGCGTAGTATTGGGCGGCAGCCTCACATTGATCCAAAAAACAGGCTTTGGACAGCGGTCTTCAGCAGCACCTGTACACAATGGTGGACCGGCCAGTGGCACCTAAGGCTCTAAATCTCGGGGTCAAGACAGGTCGCCTCTGGAATTTGAACTTCCCGAGGCCGACGCGCAAACACTGTGTAGCGAAGGGAAGCTAGCTGTGCTATTAAAGGATCCTTGAATATAACTTGGATACGATAGCAATCGAAAAAGTTATAAGAACAGGTTATTATTTTGTGTAGCTGAAAAGTGGGTATATTTTGTGTAGTTGAAAAGTGGGTATATTTTGTGCTATCAGCACACCAAGGAAGGTGGAATGATCGGGTAGGACTAATAATGCCAAAAGGAATAACAGTAAATGTGGACGAACTCAAAACAATTACCGAAATGGTCGCAACCAGTATGATCAAACTAAACATGCAACGGCAAAAATGGTCATTGACACGAACAGATATCTAGCCGCCGTGACAAAGGTCTTGATGGTTTCTAGAAGAGTGTCGAATGAGGACGGATTAGAAGAACAGCATTGTACATTATGCTTAACGGGGACACTGATTCAAGAGTACTTGGTAATGTCATAGGCGAACAGGTGGTTTGAAGAAAGGCAATAAGAACTCTGGACAGCCTATATTATACACTGGTCGTATTTCCGGGGAGGAATAACCTAGGCATAGCGAATACAATGTGGGGCAAACGAATAAGTGCGAAACAGGCTTGTACATTTTCCTCAGAAGGATATATGAATATAAACTGCCTTCTAAGTGTCTACCTGGACGTTGTGCAGGATATCCAGGTGCCGGATAAGGTCAATAATGTGACCACAAGTCGGCGGTGTGCAGACTGAGGATACACCTAAAAAATAGTATTAAACTCGCAAAAGTAGGAAAAAAAAGCAATCCTCTGTAGACGAATACAAGCAGGAGCTTCATTTCCTTTACAGGTTACCGGTAGTTCTAACAAACGATATGAAATTGCGTAGACATACCGGCTGAAAATGAAACGACCGTAATCACAAACCTACCACTACCTCTACGAGAAGGATGAAAAAGGACCGACAAATGTAAAGCATCTTATCCAAGCAAGACGATATTGCAAAATGGAAGAACATACAATTCTGAAGAATGCTCGATCAGACTGAGTTGGTGATACCTCCCAATGTACCTCTTCCGGGGTACATCACACGGTGCTCGTGACGTTAGGGCCAGAACATGTGCTCTCTGCCCTAGCGGCGAGTTTGGCCAGCTGGATTACACACTCTTGCATTTATGAATCGGAGAGAGAGAGAGAGAAGAAACTTTATTTTAGAGACGTTCGTGGCGAACTCCACACTGGACGGAGGTGGTTCCGGTTGGATGCACACGTCAGCAGCTCTTTCGTGGTTGTCACCGTTGCTGTTGACCGGTTTGTACCGTCTTTCATGGAGGCGTCCGTGAAGATAGCCCCTTCTTCTTTTCACAGAAGCCTGTTGAGAGCACGAGCACTTGCCTCCCGCCTGCCGCCATGGTATGGATCGGAGCTGAGCAGCGTAGCCTCCCGTTGCTTTAGCGTGGTAAGGGACATTGACAGAGTAGGATGGAGTAGGTGCGGTAGGAGGGGCATGAGCCCACTATGTGGTGAAGGGAAGCAAAAGGCATGCCGAACCATGTGCACATGGGGCGGGAACAAGCCCACTCGTCGCAAGCCTGCTCGTCAATAGAGAACTCGTCGTGGGCCAACTCGTCACACCGGCCTTTTGGTGCAATTCCACATCGAGAGAGGAACTCTCGGGCAATGTCCCCTATCGTCGCTTGGGTTTTGTCGCTCCGCGATCGTGTGAACTTAAAGCACTGACGAGAAATTGGTATTGAAAGCGGTTCCCAGGCCTGTTTGAACGAGATACGGCCCATTCGTCACGCGGCGTTTCGACATAGAACGGTTCGTAATAGGCCGTTTGTTCACATAGGATTATTCATCATAGGCCAGTTCGACAAATGGGAAAGTTCGTGAAAGGTGTACAAAACAATGTCCACTTCTGTTTTTTTTTTTTTATATGCATGTGGGTCTCATCTAAATAGGTAGGATGATTCTACTCAAAAGAGAGAAGCGCGGCACATGTTTTCTTTTTTTCTTTCTTTTAGTCCATACATCTGGAATAGTTCAGCGATCTTCCTGTCTGGTTCATTTCTTTATGGTCCGCTTTTAACGCTCTGTTTCTAAATAACCATGTTGCAATACCAACTCACCCAATTCTCCCTCCTGGTGCAACCAGAGTTCGAAAGTACGGTGACCTGGGTTGATCAAGAATATACGGTACGAGCTCAACAACCCCAGACAGAAAGCTTAGGCACAGACGTGGCCTAGTGAAGTTCTTGGAATACGGAACACACAAAAGAACCCGCGCACCCATTTTTTATATTGCGGCTGGCCTGGGCACCCCCCATGGGAACAGGCCCACTCGTCAGAGCCGACTCGTCGTGGGAAAACTGGTCAATGGGGCATATGGTTCTAAGTGGTTCGTAATGAGGAAAGTGGTATCCCCGACCTTGTCATTCATGGAAATTTCGTCTGGAAGTTTCATTTTGTGTGGATGTCGAGAAACCAGGGAAGGGTGGTGAAAGAGGGGTGTTAGAAGCTTCAACTCCGATAATTCGTACCAGGTTGACCTTTTCGCAGATGGTGAGTTCGCCCTCCCTCTTGCTTTTCGAAGGTGGTGATGAAATTAATTTTTTGGTTTACCACGCTGTCTCTTTCTTCTCTTACTTCTACTTCCTAAAGAAATGTGTCACATGGGTAGGAAAATATATAGCACAAAACCTGATTGCTGAAAAAGGATTGGGAGAATCCCATAAAAATTAGTTATTACACTTTCTTAGTGATCAACCATTACGCAAGATGTATAAACCATAAAGAATGATGCCTTACCACCACTCACACCTAAAAATGCACCGCAAATTTTGTTTTACCGTTGCTGTGACGAACTTTCCTAAGTTACAAAATGTCGCGAGACGATGGTTCCTATGTGACCAAACGGCCTAGTTAAACCTAGAAGGACTGAAGGTTTATTCAAACGGTGAACCATGTCCATTTCCTTTTCGCTCCACTGGTATTCTACTAACACCGTTACGAACCGACTCAAACCGAAAACGGTCGACCACAAAGTATAGTTGACAGGTGGCATTAGGCCTTGGGATTTCCTCGTTTAAATCTCCCACCAGCACGAAGGGCGTGTAATCGGCACGGGCAAGAAGCGTAGCTGCGTATGCACGCCCCCTCCTACCGCCCCAGAGACATGCACGCCTAAACCGGCAACCGTTGATTAGCCTGTGCTTAGACACAAAATACACCGGTAAAGATGTCGCTCTCAAAGCATTTCAATCTGAAGGACTATTATGGGATCACGTCGGCGTTCAAAGCGGGAAAAATGCTCTACGTTCCGTGGTATTCGAAACTGCTCTACGAGGTGGAATTTAGGGAAGCAACGGTGGCGGGTAAACGTTTGGCGGCAGCGGCTACATCATTTTCACACCCATTTACACCTGTGTTGATTGTCCGCAATCATCTGTTAACGAAGATACCGCAGTTATCAGTATGCGGAAGTTAAGGAAGACGCATCGTTTGTGGCGAGGGGTATACTAGTCGTGAAAAGGGGCCCGCGGTGGTGTGGTGGGTCATAGAAGTGGCACCGATTATATCAGATTCAGGATAATGAAAACTGGGTGGGGGGGTGACACATATACTGCCTCACCGTAAAAGCTGTATGCAAGATTTTAGATTGCCAACCACAGGTTTCATCATTAAAAAATTAGCTGTAGCCGTAGCTACTGAAAAGTGAAAACACGGCTTTAATAGGCACAACTGAGACAATTTCACATAACGTCATTAGTGCCAAATTAGTAGAGTGTCTGAAAGTAATGGTATTCAATTGGTGTAGTGTAAGTTCATTTTAACTGTTCAAACAAATTGGTTGCAACTTTTCTGCAGATGCGGACCTACCTCACGCCTTGCGCCGGGAAGTCTACGTACGCCTCGAAATTTTTACTTCATGTGTTGCTTGGTATTCGTGATTGTGAGCAGTTCTTCACGCTGCTGTTCTAGTTTCAGGTTTCAGGTTTTATTGAAAAATATTTGCATACAGGAACAGAAGAATGGAAAATATTATTGCAGAAGCAGGTCCCAGAGTTTACATCGTCGGGGGGCCTCCATCTGCCATCTGGGAAAACACACAAGTGTACGCATGCTCATAATAAATATTCAACGGCCTATACGTCCATCGTAGAGGAGGCCTCATTGACCTCCAAGAGCTCCTGTCCAGCGCCGCATGGTTCCATCCTTTGCCCCCAAGTGTTTTTACTGCATCCCTCCGAAAAGTTACCCTAGCGGTTCACCAGTGGTCATTTTGTCTTACAACGTTGCCTGCCCAAGTGCACGATTGTTTCTTAACTTGTGCTATATTATCTCACACTTAAGTTGATTCCATATTCCGAACCTGAGCGGTAGTCCTAACGTACTTGGTTCCATGGCTCAGAGATCCGACATTTCTTTTTCTTGTGGTTTCTGAAATAGGCCGCCATGTTTTTGCCCATTATTGTCACGAAGCTAAGAAGAGGTAGTTGTTTTTATAGAAAATAAGTTTATTGGGGCGAACTTGTGCTCCCCTAACAACGTAAAGACTACACAGGCGGTGACGCAGCACTCAGCAAAGCGACGTGCGAAAGCGAGCGTCGGCGGGTGAAATACCGCTGTGTCTGCTCTGCAGGCTTTTATCTTTCACCTGTAGTGTTTCTCCAACCATCGATCTACATCCAGAATATTTTAGATAAACGAGATTATTCAAGGCTAGTGACGTTCGTGCATCTTTGGACGTCTTTTCCGGCAATGTTAACTCTTTTAAACGCGCCCTGAAAAATGCATGCATTTGAAGCCGCTGTTGCCCATTCAGTATTGTATAGAAGTTATCTCGTGTTCGTGTTTTCCGTTCCCTTCCCATTTTCTACAGTTGCACCGTTTGCCGTACACATACTCCCGTGTACCTATGTATGTGTGTCCGCACGTGTGTGTGCATGCATGCACGTGCGCATTTGCCTGCACTTGTTCACCTTCACATGCACCCGCGTGGGCATGCGTGTATGTATGTTTTGTTTGCACTCACGAGCGTATGTGCCGTGCATACATATAAATTTTGCTTTATATGTACTTATTTCCAGTATCCATGTTCCCCAGTAAGTTACGACGGTGGATTGTACTGAACTTGTGTGTATGCCAATGTACTTTGTAGTATACCTTGTCACAAGCCCTGTCTCAGCGCATTTAAATTGAGTGTGTGTGTGTGTGTGTGTGTGTGTGTGTGTGCGTGTGTGTGTGTGTCTGTGTGCGTGCGCGCATGCGTGCGTGCTTACGTGCGTGTGAGTGCGTGTGCGTGCCTGCTAGCACGCGCGTGTGCGGTGGTACTATGTACTTTGTGACCCCTGCACTTCATAACCAGTCTCCATGTTTTACCGTTTGTTTATCTGTGTGTCGCCCTGTCCTTTTTGTGTGCACCACCCAAGAAGGCCTAGTGCTGTTGGTGGGCACCACCCCATAAACAATAAACAATAAACACTTTCCTTATCCGAATCAGATAACCCGTGAGGCACCAAATAAAGAATGGAACATGCCTTTTCGTTCTTTCATTCTTTTATTTTTATTTCTTTTATTTTATTTCTTTTATTTCGCTCGGGACACAGATAACACAGCCTGGCCATGCCGGGCAGTAAAAACAAAAACATAAATAAACAAACCCCACGCATGGTTCGTGGAATTACCGCCCTTCTTAGAGTGCATCGACCAGATGCTAAGATAAAATGACAGTCCGAAAAAACAACAAAAAAGGTCCATCATCTCGCGCAGTAAGGTTTGAGGTGAACCACATGGATGACGTCGGGTCGCGTGCGTCGTCGTGATTTGCCGGAATCACCATCGGGGTTCTCTTCGTAGGTAAGTTGGCCTACACGTCGTAGAATAATGTAGGGTCTAAAATACGATCGCAGAAACTTCTCACTGAGTTCGCCTCGTCGGATAGGAGTCCAAACCCACACATGATCTCCTGGGGGGTACTCGGCGTCTCGGCGTCGGAAATTGTAGCGTCCGGCTTCCACCAGCTGCTGGTTCGTTATAAAAATTCGAGCGAGCTGGCGTTCCTCCTCCGAACACTGAAGGTATCCTTGGACGTCGGCGTTGAGGTCGTCGTCTTCTACATGTGTCATTCTACATTGCGTCAAGCATCGTAGTTGGCCGTTTTGCGTAGACAAGATCGATCGGTGTCATCTGCGTAGTTCCCTGGATAGCTGTGTTGTACGCAAACGTGACATACGGGAGGACCTCTTCCCAAGTCTTATGTTCAAAGTCGATGTACATAGACAACATATCCGCGATCGCTTTGGTCAGACGTTCCGTTAGTCCGTTCGTTTGGGGGTGGTACTTCGTCGTTCTCTGGTGATCTGTGTTGCTGTAGCGTAAGATTCCTTGCATGAGCTCCGCAGCAAAGGCCGTTCCGCGGTCCGTGATTAGGACTTCAGTGGCGCCGCGGCGATGCACAACTTGGTTTATGAAGATCTTGGCGACTTTGTGCAGTCAACCTCGGAAGAGCGTTGGTCTCTGCGTAGCACGTCATGTAGTCAGCCGCTACCACAATCCAGTTGTTCTCAGATTGTGAAGTAGGAAACGGCACCAGAAGGTCCCTTCAAATCTGCTGGACGAGATTGGATGAGGCGGTGATCGTCTGCAGAAGTCCGGCTGTTCTCGTCGGCGGCGGTTTTCGTCGCTGGCAGTCACGGCAGGTCCGGACGTAGTGGGTCACGTCGGATGTAAGGCGGGGCCAGTAGTACTTTGCCTTGATTTTTTCAACTTTTCGAGCCGTTCTGAGACGCCCGGAAGACGGGTCGTCGTGGCACGCTTCCAAAATTTCGTCACCAAGATCTGCCGGTATGACAAGGAGATAATTCGTTCTCGTTTCGGGGCTGAAATTGTCCTTCACGAGGACGTAGTTTTCAGGCTGTCTCAGGTAAGTTGCGTTTGAAGGCCCTGGGCACGGCTACGTTGCGTATTTGAAGATAGTCAATCATGACGCGTAGGTCGGCGTCAGGACGCTGCTCGGCGGCTATGTCACTCTCAGTTACGACTCCGAAGAACGCACTGTCTTCATCGGAATCTTGTGGTGGTGGGTTGATGGGGGCCCGGGACAGGCAGTCGGCGTCAGAGTGTTTTCCCCCGGATTTATAAACATATGTAACCTCGAACTCTTGCAGGCACCACCTCCAACGCCCAAGACGGTCAGAGGGTTCCTTTAATTTGGCGAGCCAAAACCTCGTATGATGGTCTGTCACAACCTTGAATGGTCTACCATACACGTATAGGCGACATTTTGAAATCACCCACTCTCTCTCAGAGGCTGAGTAGTTTTTCTCCGCCTTCGACAGACCGCGGCTGGCATAGCCGACTACTTTCTTGCAACCGCTTTGCTTTTGGACGAGGAAAGCACCCAAAACTATGTCACTGCTGTCCGTGAGAATTTACGTTTCGGCGTTTTCGTCAAAATGAGTGAGCACGGACGGGTTTTGCAGGCGTTGTTGCAGCTACAGAATGCTTGTTCTCGGGCGTTTTCCCAGCTGAAAGGGGTGCGATCCTTCGTAAAAAGGGTGAGTGGCTGTGCAATGCGTGCGAAGTTTGCGACGAAGCGCCGGTAGTGTCTGCACAGTCCGAGAATTCTTCGCACGACCTTCTTGTCTTTGGGTCTTGGAAAGTTTGCTATAGTTAAAGTTTTTGTTGGGTCCGGTAGGACTCTAGCGGCGTCGACGACGCGGCCCAAAAACTTTGGTTTCTCGTTCGCGAAACGGCACTTTTCAGGCTTCAGCGTTAATCCTGACGTAAGAATGGCCTCGAGTACCGACTCCAACCTTGCAAGGTGTTCGTCCAAATTTCGGGCGAATACCACAACGTCGTCGAGGTATCCGAGGCAGGTGTGCTACTTCAGGCCAGTTAGCACCTTGCCCATGACTCTTTGAAAAGTTGTTGGCGCCATGCACAACCAAAGCGGCATAAACCTGAACTGGTACAGGTCGCCCACGGTTATAAATGCAGTCTTTTCTTGCTCTCTCGTCCACTTCTATTTGCCATTAGCCGGTCTTCAGATCCATCGATGAGAAGTACTTTTCGAGGCGGAGGTGTCGAGGGTGTCGTCGATTCGTGGCAGGGGGTACATGTCTTGTTTGGTAATTTTGTTCAGTCCCCGGTAGTCAAGCCAGAACATTATTGTGCCGTCTCTTTTCTTCACGAGTACCACCGGCGACGCCCAAGGGCTTTTGGATGGTTGTGTAATGTCGTCGCTGAGAATGTCGTCGACTTGAGTCTGGATGGCTTCCCGCTCGTGTTAAGAGACGCGGTACTGTGACTGTCGCGTGGGTCGTGCTCAATCTTCGGTTATTATCCGGTGTTTGGCTAGAGATGTAAGAACAAGAGCATCTTCAGAAATTCGCGATCAGCTGCCGGCGCACGGCTCACATCCGTGTGCGTCTTAGAGCCACCGCCCGCTGCCGCAACCTGTATCGCCGGAGGTATCATCGAACGGGGGAGGACATCCCGAGGAGGTAGGGTCTCGTTGCGGCTCTCGAGGGGAGGAGACGTTTGCTTCCAGTCATCCGCTCGCGGACACAATGGTTCACGATCTTTCCCAGCCACACGTCGCTGCCATAGGTTTTTGCTTCGGCCATGGGTGCTCTGCTGTCTCGGGCTCTCGAGTGTAAGCTCGAGCGCCCCGGTCCCCACTTCCTGGCTGGAATGTTAAGTCAGTAGACTCCCTAGGTTGTGGGTTGCCTTGGGCTGCTAGTCACATCGCAGGTTCGCTTCGACGCTTCACCGCGAATGTCGCGATTCGTCTCCGGGACGTAGCATGACGCCAGGACTGTGCCCTGTAATCTGTTTTAGTGTACGGTGGTCCTAACTAATGTGGCAACCACACTTCCTTGTTTCATGTACACTTGTTTACTTTTATTTACTTTTCTCTGCCCTAGCTTGGTCTTCCCCCCCCCCCATATTGCCACCCTCAAACTGCGTTCAATGGAGGTTAAATGCCCCGAAGAGTTCTATAATATAGGCGGTCCCTTTCTTTCCTGTTTCCATTAAAGTTCGAATGATTTGCCCCGCAGCCGGTCTTCTCACGCGTGCTGAGGACACGTCCGTGAAACGTGGCAAGCGGCGAGCAAAAAACCGCGAGGCGAGGCGCACCCGGTGGTAGTGTTGCGTAGTGCGAGTTACCAGTCCGGAATTGGAATAATTCCGAATTCATTTCGCTTTCCCGCGGCCCCGGAATAGAATGGCGACAACGTTCGAGGAATGGAATGGGAATGAAATTAGTGCATTTAGCCGGGTATGAAACGGGAATAGAATTACATGTATTTTTTTCTAAAATAGAACGGTTTTTTCAGTAAGCAGTCTTTTTTTAAATATACAAAATTTATCAGATGGAACCAACCTCCCCAAAGTTAAAACATTAGGAAGTCACAGCCTTGAATTTAACAATAGAGCAGTGTTTCGAAAATTTCTTGGCTGAAGCACGCTACATTTATCAGCAACGCGCCCAGTACAATCGTGTTCTAATTTTGTTTCGATTATTCGGGATACCGCGGCTCTATGCTGTTGGTATCCTACGCGTAGAGCCCCACCACCTCTCGCGCGTGGTATTTTTACATCGGCGGCGCTTACGCTCCGGCGCTGGCTGTTTCCCCACCCTTCGCTTCATTCGTGTTTTCTTCTCTCTCCGCTGCCCACTCAAACGCACATTCGCTTGTTCACTCCAAGCTTTAGCATACTAGCTTGCGCGCTGCTTCACCCCCCCCCCCCCCCCAGTCTCCTTCCAAAACCCTTTTACAATACGGTCCCCCCTGCCTAGACACGCGGTCGCATTTGCCGGCAACTCGGTCGGTGAAGGTGTGCAGGCCAGTGCAGCGCGCACACGTACAGAATTAACTGTGCGCCATCTCCCTCCATACATACACCGTAATCTTTCGAAGGCATCGGCTATTACTTTAGGAAGCCAGCCGAAGCACAAGAGCCCCCGTAAACGTAAATACGGACGCGGCCGCGGCGGTGTCTCGCTGAGCCGCGACGCGACGATTCGCACCGAAGAAAACCTGCCTTCGCTGTGTTGTAGGGAGCTTGTGTGAAATCGGAGAACGCCAACGTATCGCGCAGCTGGAACACGGACATAAGGGAGAATTAGACACTGAAGAACGCTAGTATCACCGCTCGTTCATGTCTAATTCTTCTTTGTGTCCGTGTTCAAGCTGCGCTGTAGTCCCCGGGCATGTTCAACAAACGAGCCCAAATAGCCACTTTCGCCAACGTATCAGTACGAGCTTGCTGGTACTGCATTATAACTCCGTTCAGCGCAGTAATAGAAAACACAGGACCAGTCTGGCAGCGCTGGTGCTTGTCTCACTCGTCTTGTGTTTTCTTTAGTGCACTTAACGGAGTTAGTTAAGAGAACGGTTAGTGGCGCCTCCATGGGAAAGCTTTCAAGCCTCCATGCGTATCCTTACAGACACTTACGATGCCCTCGCAGGTTTGAGATAGCATAATTCCACCCGCCCTATATATTGTTATTAAATTGTTTACCAAATTCAACTCCTGCACCGGAACAATACCAGAAGACGCATTGACTGGGTGCCTGGCCACGAACTATCTTGTTCATGCCACCAGGCGGCCCCTATGGTCTCTAAACAGAGAACTCCACTGGTGCGTGGTGTAAGGCCTTCGCAGTCTCCTTCGCCCTATTCAGTGTGATGCGCATACACCAGCACGAGACGGGTCGACACGCCCATCTCAAAGAACCAACTCCGGCTGGCTGCCTCAGTCGCCTACCACTTATTCCCCGTTCAGGCGATCTCGTCATTTAAGAATATATTGCAAATGCAGCATGGACACCCGACACGTATCGCAGGTGGTGTTCTGCACACCTGCCACACCGATGTCCTTACTGCTATAGCACCACTCCATCTGAAATTGCACGCGTTGTTTGGTGGGGCCCTGCCTCTTCCAGACACCGTGCCTTTAAATCCCCCAAACATACCCCGGTCCACAACGAATTGATGCCTGACCGTGAATTTAAATTTGCATTTTCACGTTTAAAAGCGCTCAAGCACATCTTATCAAGTGGGTCTTCCTCCTATCAAACTGGCGAACTTATACGGACTACCCAATATACTACGATTACCATTGACTGGCCCATTACTGCACATTCCAGAACTGGCGCTTTCATTCGATCAACTGAGCGTGTAGGAGGTGCCAGCATTTCTTTTATTTTCCCCTACCCCCGCCCCGTTTTCTTCCATCTTAAAAAGTGCTCCACCGTTTCCAATAAAGATTCTCTATTACTACTACCATTACGATCTATAGGGATTTCTAAATCATGGGTGGCTCTTTGTCGAAAGTGCCTTTTCTTTACTATCGTCATCCTTTACCTCTGGCGTTTTTTCGTTCTTCACTAGGTCACTACGACTCGGCACATAACCGCGTTTACATACCAAACAAAGAGGATATCTAGGAAAGACAAACAGGAATGACAAACCTTGTTATACACGTAATATTAGCCTGCCTAAATTACTCACTGTGGTCGTAGTACGTTTCCAACAAATGCTCATAAGTGGAAGGGTACTGTGTCCTCCTTTGCTGAGCAAGGTTCCACGGGCTGTGGTGCTCTATGCAATGAACCTGACCGTGATTGGAACGTAATCTAGGGCAAAATTTACTTAGCTTTCTGCTTCACTCATTACGCAGTTTTTTACTCTGTAACCTTGCGGCTGTTTTTGGGGCCATTCGTCTGCCAAATTGCCGGCCGTCGCTGTTTCAGGGACGCCGTATTTTTAGCCGCCAAAAATAACTATTCAAAGCTTTCCAACTTTGTAAGAGAAGCTACAAATTCCTCAAGCGCTGTTTCGCACGCCCCCCAAAATTGGGTAGACACAAAATTCATGGCACTTTTATGCAGGTAGGCACAGTGTTCGGTTGGAAAAGACGTTTCCTGATTTCTGAAAATATTGTTTTACGGTAGTCGACGTCTTGCATAGGTGTATCTGCAAAACGCAATGTATCTGTTATAACGTTATATCCCGTTACAACGAAACGGGATATAACGAACTATTGGTATAATGAAGCAATCGCTGTTCCCCTCAAATTACCTTATACGCTCAAATATTTGCGACCTCGTTTTAACGGAGGGAAAAATTTTCTCCATAGGGTATAACGAACCTTTTTTCCAGAACGAGCATTTACGAGACTTTTTCGTGCCCGTCAGGTGAATGTGTTGAACAGCGTGACGGGTCACTTCGTATAACGAATGTGGTGATTCAAGACTCCCGCAAGCTTGGTCCCGACCACTCCAGAGCGCTAAAATGACTGAAAGCGCCTGGGAACACGCGCGAGGGTGTGCGTCTCCCGGGCTTCCGGAAGGGTTCCGGAATGTTCCTCCGTACACTTTATCAACATGCAGCAGACCTGCGGCGCCGTTTCTTTGCTGCTTACGATGGCGGCGAAGAAAGACCCGAAACCGCGGCTACTGCAAATGCCAGCATTCGCCTGACGAAGACGCTGCAAAAATCCATCGACGACTTTCTCTTCGAAGTGAGCCGCCGGCTCATTTGCGGTCGAATTATCATCGATGAGCCCTTTGACGTTAATAAGTTAACCAGTTTTGCCTGCTTTGTTTCTCTTGTTTTTTTTGTCCTCATGGGCTGCTGGCATGCTATTCATGTCATGGTCTTCATGACTTTCGGTAGTGAGTCCGTCCTCTCTTGCACGTAAACATTCGGTAGAAGTGAACAGTGGCTATAACGAACTAAAGGTTATAACGAGTTATTGAGAACCCCTCTTTCAACTTCGTTGTAACGATATTTTACTGTATTTTGCCTTACCTTTATTTTTGTGAATGTATCGCGCAGAAAGGCGTCCCGATTTGCTCCCAGGAGTGGAATGCCCAACCCTCCAAGAAAGCAGCGAGGCTCCATTCACATCCTTTTTGTCGCCCCCAAGAGAGGTCGCTTCAGAAAGAGACTGGCACTGCAACTCCAAAATACATTTTGCTGAAGTGTCGGCTAAGTAAAAGACGGAAAGAGAGACGAAAATGTAGCTCCTACGCTGTCATTTTCGTCAGGATAAAGGGTGCGCTTGCAGGCCGCCCTCACTCTTAATCGGGTCCACCATTCGCGCTGTTTCCGGTAAATGGGACTTGTCACCTCCTTAATCGCTAGGCACCAAAAAAAAATAAACTAAGGGAAAGTGGGGTCGGTTCGAAAGTGGGGGGCCGGTTCGTAATAGGCCGTTTGGTTACATAGTATCAGTCGTCATAGGCCGGTTCGTAATAGGCCGTTTGGTCACATAGGATCATCCGTCATAGGTCTGTTGTTGTCACAGAGGAAACTTCGTCACAGGTGCACAAAATGAATATCCACGTGTAGTTTTTTTCGAATCAAAAGAGGGAAGCCAGGCACAGGTTTCGTTAATTGTTTTTTGTACTTTGGGCCGTACATCTAGCAAAGCTCAACAAAAAATGCAAGCCAGAGTGGGCAATAGGGTGACGTGTTCGAACAAGATTATAGATACGAGCTCGAACCCATAACAGAAGGGTGAGACAGGGACGTAGCCCAACAAAGTTCTTGGAAGACGGGCCAGGCGTCTGGTTCTAAGTGGACCCGTATTTGGGAAAGTGGTAGCACCGACCTTGTCATTCTTGGAAATTTCACATGGGCCATTTTGTGTCAGTTATTAGGGGATTAATACAAGTGGTACAACTAATTATTTGATAGACCTTTCTCCTGTAGCCATCTGCGCATGCACGGGGCACCAGTCTGCCATTCTTGGCAGTAGCTTTGGGGCAAAATAAACTAAAGGGCGCCCTCTCAGCTAGCTGCTTGGGGAGCTGATATGCCTCCTATGGGGCTGCACGTTTTTATATCCTCCTTTCGGACAGTTCGAGTGAGTTCTTATGTGCACACAAAAATGGCTTTCCAAGGAAGAGGGATGAGCACGCTGTGGGCACTTGTCTACCAGTGAGGGAGCATTGAAAATGAAAAAAAAGTGAAGAAAAAGGAGTGTTACGGCCTCTGCAATTTAGTCACATGAGCGTGCGCCTGCCACCGTGACATTCATGGGAAAGGCAAGGGAAACGGGTAGAAGCGGTATGGTCTGCAGGACCGGGATAATTCCTGCACCGGTTCCCCGAAAGCCAAAAATTTTTTGTGGCGTGCCTTACTGCCAGTTTAGGATCGCCGTGGCGGCCGCTAAGAAGACCGGTGCTGCGAAAAGGTGTACAAAGTAGTTATAGTCATGCCTCATCACCACGTACGTCTAAAAAAAGCCACGAGTTTTGTTTTTGCGTTCCTGTGACCAACATTTTTAAGTGACAAACTGGCATATGACGAATGATTCTATGTGACCAAACGGCCTATTACGAACCGGCCTATGACGAATGATCCTATGTGGCCAAACGGCCAATTACGAACTGGCCTATGACGAAACGCCATGTGACGAACGGGCCTACACCCGCCTCGAAGATGCTGACAACGAAATAGCTTAAAACACAGAACTAAAAAAACTATAGAACACCAGCGAGAAGGCCATCAGTCCCCGCTATTTTCGTCTTCTTGTCAACGGCCCACAGTGATGTCATTTCTGTTGTTTCCTGCCCCATTCGTAAGAAATATATCCAGTGCAGAATTTCTTTTGGGAATCCAGTCGGGAATGTCTTGTATTGTTCAACTTTGGAGTTTTCAGATGAATGTCGCCGGGCCATTTACTGCCCTTCAAACCTAGTACGTCTTGAAAATATTGTACTGGTGTCGTTAAGGTTTCTGTTTGCTTTATCAGCACGAGCAAGTAAGGGCAATTCCCTCCACGCCGAAGTCCGAAGATATGGGCTTCACGCAATGTCAGCGGCGGGTTCTGTTGAAGTAATCTACGTCGTAGCGGCGCCGACGGGCGAATGCCGGGAACGCCGACTGGGGAAACGCCAGCGGGTAGCGAACAGCGTTCGCGCGTGCATGGTTCAAGCTACAAATTCTACCTGTCGCGTTACACAAGCTGAGCTCATCGCAACGCAACCATCTTCCGCACACGACACAGAGCAGGACCGAAATGGTCGCACCTTTCCTGGAGTGACCCGCCAGCAGGACGTCGCTCGCAAAGCACACCGAAAATACTGCCCCCCTTCCGCAAATCTCGCTTCTTTCGCTGCAGATTTCACTGCACGTTTCACTTTCGTCTTTTACCGATTCCTATAGGACAGGAATCAGCCGCAGTTTTTTCTTCCAAAGTAAGCCCGCTCACTGACGTCATTGTTACCACAGTTCCCTTCTTGACTTAAGTGAAATTGTTAGCACAAAGGCTCAGCACAACAGCTGTTCATAGCGCTACTTGGAATATTGCTTCTTCTGGTTGCGAGCGTAAAAACAAACAAACGTTGTATTAGTCGCATCTATTATCCGCTTTTTGAGAGGTGTTAAGCGAAAGGCAGGAGTCAACTGGGGCAGATCCTAGGAATTTTTTTCATTTTGGGACGGTCACGTTTTGTGTACACTTCCCCCTACACAATACAAAAAGTCAATAAGAAATTCTGCGGTTAAACAAGAGAGGCTTCAGATTAAATTTCATGGTGGTTGTTAGCAGCGTTTATTCCCTCCATTAGAACAACAGCACATATATCTGCACAGGCGGTGAAGACATAGCCAGTGCCGTGAATAAAGTTTTCAGCCAAGGCTGCGCCAAGAATTCTACAGCATTCGAAATTCTGAAACATTGAACACAAAATCTATATCCAGCGTGTGTAAACAACTTTAACGTATATGTGTTCTACCGAGCCATGTGAAAAACTATGGTTAAGTCAGCGCTAGATACAGTGTATTTCGCACCAACCCACTCTCAACCGTAGCCGGAGCATGTGCTCAAATGCCTAATACCTCGGCTAACTGGTCTGCAAGAATATCTTCAGCAGGATACAAACAAAAGTTCAAAGATGTGCTTGAAGGTCTTTTCCTTCATAAAATTTTTGCAAGTAGTAAGCTCGCCGGGCGAGGGTAGCACTGCAGCTCTGCTCAAAAGTGACAACCAGCAAATTGGCTGGCCACAGGTATAAGCTCCTGGTCGCAAAGCTTTGTAACTAAACAGCCGATAAAAGGGTAATATCAGTAGGGAATAGATGCTATCTCCTTAACGTATTTATTTACCAAACAACCCGGAAACACGGAAAGCTTTGTTCAATTGGTAATCTAGTGGCAAGAAAAGACGGAATTTACAAGTATACAAGGATGAAAGCAAGCAAACTGCAGCAGCAGACCTCTAGTATTTTTAGCACCAACTACAGTTGAGGTGAAAAGAAGGGAAAAACACTCGCTGACATTGGTGTACACATAAAATGAAAAACACGAAATTGAAATAGAGAATCCTAGACGCCCACCTCCCTACAATTTTTACTACACTGAACGGGCTGATGAGATTTGAATGGTTGGTTCCGAGATGAGCGGAAATGTAGGCAGGAAGTAGAGGGGGAGCAAAAAACTGGCAGAGGCGATCAACCGCTAAGAGGTGAACCTGCAAAGAAGAAATGATAGAAACCTGCTTTTCACAAGTAACGGAAGAATCTCAGGACGTGCGGTACTTACTGGCGTTTTCATCTGGAGGAGTGTTCAACTGTTCCCGGCCACGATCCGCTTCAACAGCTACCGGTCAGAAAATCTTTTAAGCAATTTTGCTGATGTGTTTTTTCGTTCTCGCGGCCACCACGAGCTAGCCCTGCCATGCAACGAATAAATGCCACCAAGATGTAATAAGGCCTGGCGAAGGCCCGCTTTATTCTTTTCTATCTTAAGGATCCCCGTTATTTTTAATAATTTTTTTCATATTCAATTGCAGCCTCTTAAAGTATCGTGTTGCCGCGGTCGCGCTATTTTAATTTCGGGGGTGATTCATGCCTTCTGTTGTGGTGGGTGCAAATTCGCAAAAAGGAATATTACAAACAAAGTAATTTCCCACCGGATGTCAAGCTTCTAATACTGCTTTTTTGGCATTTCGGTGTGTTGAGCGTTCTCCGAAGTTTCTATTAAGCCACTACACGACTTCTTTTGTAATCTTGTTAACAGCCACGATGAAAGCAGTCAGGCGTAGAATACAGGAACAAATCGGTACTTTGAAATTGTTATTTCAACGAAAGACGGTGACGCAACTAAAAAATTACACCCAGTTCCACCTACTCTGAAAATTGTTGATACAGCGGAGATGTCTGTCAGCTCGAGCGTGAAGGGGTGCTCGTCCGAGAACGGCAGCGTCCATTTTGGGTACATTCTACTGTTCCCGCAAAAGACCAGACAAACCAGCGGATGCAGGCTCCCTCCACTCTCTATGCCCTAGCTGGATAGAGTTAGAGAGGAACCCGCCTCTGCGAGACCACTGCGCCATCTATCGGCGGATGCGGAACACCCTCCTATCCCTGCTACACCCACCACCTACGGCCGACATATGGAGAGGCTCATACAACACCAGCTCCGCTCTTACAGTCACACGTCTGCGTGCAGCGTCTTTGCCCCGTAAGCCACTTAACTAACCCTCCATTTCCAGTTCAGCCGCCGTATCGATTCCAGTGTGCAACAATTTCAATTGGAGAATTCATTTACCTGATCCTGGCAATGTCGTTCATCGCTAATTTGGAAGCAACAAGATGCCGATGACGGAAGATCCGAGTAGAAAGTAGGCCGCCTGATATATGTAGTTAACAAGTCGAACAGGCACACTACTGTTTGCTTGGAGCACTAGGAAAGGACACTTCTTAAAGAGCGCCATCGATTCCAAACGCGTATATAAAATGAAACTAAAGGTAAACACTTTTTATGCGATTAAGCCCGTCTGTGCTTCCAGACCCTACAGCAAGCAATGTAGGGATTTTTTGGTATTTGTCGTATATTTGTATATTTTCGTATATTTGTCTCTTCTTCTGGTCCGCATTTAAAGGCTTCGGATTATTTGCGCGCTCACCGAGCCACCAAAAGCAGCGTATTTTCACTGTAAAAGTACTTCCCCTGGAATTCTCTGCAGCTTTAAAATGAAGTTCGGAGTAAATGGCAGGCAGAAGGTGTGCACACAAGGAATGTGCTGTGTGCTCGGGTTGAACGCATGGAGGCGTGCTGTACACGACTGTGAACCTTGTCATACCCTTAAAAAAGGCACACAACGGAGAAGGCAGCATCAACAGGGATTCGAGAGACCGAGCTTTAAACCAAGCGCAGCGAAAGCACCAAATCGGAATGTTCTTCGAAGAAATATAGCATTGCCAGAACAGCGCCGGTGAGAGCCCTATTGCTAGCTACGAAAATATCTTCTACGCCTTTGTTCAGCTTGTATCTCCTTTGCTTTCACTACCCTGCCCTACGCATTTCTGCACCAGCTGTCGGTTTCGATGTCGATTCCCTGCTTTCGGATTCCACACAGCTTGCCCAGTTATAAAAGTTGCAATACGGGAGAATGATGTGCCTATATTTGCGTAGTTAATTGTTTGAGCCTAACTGTGGGAATGACGCACGGGGGGTGGTAACTAACTCGCACAGAAGTTTACCCATCGCTGCTAGCGGTTTCGCGTCACGTGATAGTACTCCACCCTATTCTCCCCGACACAATGGTTAAACGCGTCCAAACGCATTTTTATAACCCTTAGTTCTAAGAAATATCCAGTTATCAAAACAGCATCAAGTAAGCGTGGCCTTTGACGAGCCGATCTCATTTAGCGGCGACACGAATACGTGCAACGCGGGCTTCGCAGTCGGCCTAACAGCAACTGCTACTAAAGCAACGAAAATCTGCCTGCCCGTATGCTAAATGCACGCAAACGTTATTGCTCTGCGGGTTCTCTTCAGTTGAATGGTTTGAGGGGAGCCCCTAGTGGGCGCGAGACATGGAACGCGTAGATTGGTTTTTGTGGGATAGGAGGCCGCGACACATGTTTTATCCTTGTAACACCGCGTATTAGTTGTCAGGCTTCCCGGTATTGTCTTCCATTGAAACGCCAAGACTGCACAGTAGTTATGTCAGTACGCCCGCTGAAAAAGTAAGACGGCGATTAAAAACTTCGATTATCAATGCCCCTTTTTTAAGAAAAATGTGGTTAAAACACGAAGCTTTTTCCAGTGCAACCTGAGTAAAAATCGAAGCCTAAAATACAGACTGCTTCGACAGTGTCGGAATGGCGCAGTCGCAACGACATGCTGTTGACTGGTGTTCCCAGTAGAACACAGGCCACCTCATATAAGTAGTGTTGCGACCGAGTGGGGGCACCCGATCCGAGCTTCGTGGCCTCCGACATACGAGTGGTAGCGTGTATGATGCGAGCGGCCAGCCGCTGTTGCAGCCGTGAATAAGTCCAGAAGCCATAGGCTAACGTAACTGTTTACTTCATAGCGAGAGGTGAGCCGAAGCCAACGAACAATGCCCCAACGAACGAGGTTACAATACAGGACTCGAGCAGCGCGGCAGCATGGATTCGCTGCTCAAACAGGAATGAATTACAGCGCTTGCGGGGGTATATTTTTACCCAAAAGCGGTAACGGTCAAAACGCCAACAAGCTGGAACACGCCACGAACGTGACCGACACACACAACGCTCTTTCCAGAGTTCGTTGCCTCGGCGCACGTTGAGTCCGAGAGAGGGGAGAGAGAAGGACTCCGCTGAGTTCGCGGGGCCTCTGTGTCCTTGAAGAGCGTGGAGACGAGCCTCGCCGGCAGCCGCCAAAGTTTTGAAATGCGCCGAAAGCGAAGCGTCTGAGCCGGGCTTGTCGAAACTTGTCACCGACATGGTGGCGCCTGATTTCAAAGGCGCACGCAGTGGCTTCGCCGCACAGCCGAGGAGTGATGCGGGAAAGTACGGCGGCGCTGGCCGATTCGTAACAGCTTCTCCGCCGGGGGTCCGAGATCCCGATGGAGAAGGGTCTTCAACCGTTGTCCGGAGGGATGCTGTCGAAGTGAAGTGCTCCGCAGACGCTCGACTCCAGGCCTTGGCTGTACGACACCGTGCTGGAGCTTCACCGGGCCGGTCACGGGACGAGTAGTGGCTCCCCAAGAACATCTCTGGCTTGGTCAGGCAAGCAACAAAACAACACAGGAAGACACAACCGCATCGCCGGCAAGTGCGAAGACAAATCCACACTGAAGATCTACCAGGCTTGTAGTTGCGATAAAATACGCTCATAACTAACTACTCTAGTTAAATTTTAGCTCAGCAGTACTTTAGACAAGTGCACAAACTTGAAAGGTGACATTTCGCGTGATTGGAAATGTCCCACACAAAAAGAACTGTAATCGTAAAGGGCGAAACCTGCTTCAGAAAAAACAATGAACTTGAGAAAATCAGGCGTCTACAGGCCACTTCTCGCGCAGAGAGCTGCGATATGAGCTCTCGTCATTGCCTGAGCTTTCCCCAATTTGTACCGCACTTTAGCTGCGCCCGTTCTCTGAAAGCTGCAGCGACCGCGTGAAAGGACACCGGTCGTCTTGTTCGACCAAGGTCGAGCGCACGGAGGAGCGAACGAGATTTTCCAACGAGATTTTACAAAGGCGCGCACTTCTTTTTGGAGGCGGCGTTCCCCTGGCGCGATGCGAGCTCACGGCTTTGCCCCTTCGCGTGCCCGCACTGAAACGCGCACCACAATTACGCGCGGAAGTTTTTTTTTCTCTCCTCGTTGCTCGCCTTTTCGTGAACGCGTTCGGCAAGCGAACATCGGAACGTGTTCACGTTCTCTTCTCTAGGCTGGTCGGTTCCCGACTTCGGCTCAGCCACAGGCGACACCGGAACCTCAACTAGCTCAGCCGATGTTGGCCTATCGTCGGGGGCATCAGCTGGGAGTGACAAGGGCACGACGTGCTCATTAGACAACTCGTATCTTCCGACAGACCCTATCTCGGCGTGCATCGACTTTTTCACAACACCCTCAGCAAGCGAACACCGAAGGGTGTTTTCGTTCTGTTTTGCGGCTGTCAAGGCTACACTAGATCCAAGCTGCCCTATCTCAAAAGACGGCTCAGCCGCACCAGACACCTGAATCTCTACGAGCTCGGCTGGCCGTTGCTCGAGGTCAGCTACCTAGCTGGTGGCAGGGCGGAATCGGCTTGCTCAGAGGCGAGATCGTCATGACTCCCACATGAACCCTGCAAACCATTTCCTGCTTCGACTGCAGGCTTTCCCACCACGTCGCTCGTTTCTGCACTACCATCCGAAGGAACAACCTCCGTTTCAGCGGACTCGTTCGGCCTTTGGGTAACCTGATCGTTTACGCATTCCTGCGAAACGTCGCTATCTCGCGAAATGTTCACGTTTAGACCGGTAGCCGCTCTCAAGGCCTCCCGCGAATTAGAACCGTCCGAACACTCTGTCGAGATCTCCGAAACAAACGCCGACACATTATCGCACTCAGTGGACACGCACTTCCCTCTGCCGCCTGTGCCGACAGTGTGAGCCAATGCGCCGTCGTTATCTCTCTGAGCAACCTTGCAGCGCTGCTGGGGCGCAACGGTCACCCCCGACTCGCGCTCTCGAGCGTCTGCTACTGACAGCGCTGGCACGGTGCTTTCCTCCAAAACGAGGTCTTTTACGACCAACAATGGTAACTCTGGGTTTCTCAACTTCGCTTCTTCGCGCAAGAGTTGAATCTCGTGCTCTAGTGCCTTACTCTCCCGTTGGAGTCTATCTCGCTCGAGCCTCCTCCTTTCCCGTCGGATTTGCTTGAGCTCGAGGTAGTACCATCGCATCTTTTCCTCGTGCTGTCGTTCTCTTTCCTCGCGTTCCTGCTGTGGTTTCTGCCTCTCGAACTCCTCAGGCTGGCGCTCAGCCTCAGCCTCTGCCTCGGCGGCCTGACGTTTCGTGGTCTCCCTGCCATTGATCAGGTCAATGCATTCCGACAGCTCCTCATCGTCAGCCCCGACAGCGAGTATAGCCTGTATCAGCTCTGGCTTTCTCAGCGCGTCTGTAACATCCAAACGCCACTCTTTTGCAAGCTCCAACATCTGCGGTTTTTTTCAACGCTTTCAAATTCATGGCCGGTCTAGAGTACTGCTTTCCCACTGCTCCAAAAATGTTTTGCGCGAATAACCCACGCGACAAAAACACACGCCCTACCAGCTATCCTCAGAAGCCTGGTAAAACTCAGTGAAGAAAAGTCCCGCACTCACCCTTGACCGCCATGAATTCTGCGAAGTCCGGAGCCACCTTGACGTCTGTGGCGTTGGGACTCGCACCGCTGGCTCCAGGTGTTACGAAGTTGCCATCCGACCGTTGCCAACCAGTTTTTGCGACCGGCAAGGCCGACTCCAGCCGGGCAGAGGCCCAGAGCTGATAGGCAAACGTAACTGTTTACTTCATAGCGAGAGGTGAGCCGAAGCCAAAGAACAATGCTCCCACGGGCGAGGTTACAATACAGGACTCGAGCAGAGTGACAGCATCGATTCGCTGCTCAAACAGGAATGAATTACAGCGCTTGCGGGGGTCTATTTATACCCAAAAGCGGTAACGGTCAAAACGCCAACACGCTGGAACACGCCACGAACGTGACCGACACACACAACGCTCTTTCCAGAGTTCGTAGCCTCGGCGCACGTTGAATCCGAGAGAGGGGAGAGAGGAGGACTCCGCTGAGTTCGCGTGGCCTCTGTGTCCTTGAAGAGCGGGGAGACGAGCTTCGCCGGCAGCCGTCGAAGTTTTGAAATGCGCCGAAAGCGAAGCGTCTGAGCCGGGCTTGTCGAAACTTGTCACCGACATGGTGGCGCCTGATTTCAAAGGCGCACGCAGTGGCTTCGCCGCACAACCGAGGAGTGATGCGGGAAAGTACGGCGGCGCTGGCCGATTCGTAAGAGTAGTGAACCACTACAATAATTTGGGTTGGCAAGGCCGCCTACATATCACTGCCTGGCGCACCAGCCACTTTCCATTCGAAGCAGCAAAGACGTCTGATGCTGTCGGATTGCGCGCGCCACACCATGGGTCATTGGAGAACGCATGTCTGAGAGGCCTAACCATAATGGAAACGTGAGAACGTCAAATTGCGGAGCTGGAAAGCGTTGCAACTCCGTTCCTGATTGTATACTTTCCGCTGGATATTTCCACTCCGACCTATTTTCTTCACCCACGATGCCGCTAGCCACTGGAGGCTACTCTAAACCCACACAACCCCCTTCCGAACTATCCTATAAGGAATCAACCCCATTCTCTACCCCAGGCAACACAGAAAGCGTGTCTCAAGACCGGCGCGTCTGTAGCCGTTTTCTGGCATGTGCGGCCAGCATCCAGGTTCTGGCAGCCACTGAATATACGTTGAACAGCAAACATTCGCCTCGAGCACTTGGGTATTTCTCCGGCCTCCCGTGTCCAGTAGTACGACAGCAGGTACCTTGCTGCCAGATATTGTTTTACTTTCGGCGGCCGATGTTCACAAAATGAATGGCCGAGGTACGGTTTCAGGACATCTGTTTTTTCTTCGAGAAGCGTTGTTCTCCCAAATTACGGCAAGCGACCGGCCCTAGAGTATTCGTATTCTTGTGGCAGTTGGTGTTCGGAAGAAGACCCGCCGGAATCCGGCCCCCTTGCCTGCGCTTTTTTTTTACGGTGAACCACGCATCCGGAGTAGCGGAAGAATATTCGTGTTCTTCGGACAACCTGTGTTTTAAAGGAGTACTGACACAAAATTTTTATGTTACGTTTTTTTCGCTGCTATGCGTGCCTACCAGCCCACCAATCATAGAATGACTGATTAGACGGTCGAGCGCAGCGTAAACATTCATTTACGGCGTCATTTATTCGTGCCAGTTTCGGTTTCGACAAAAAAACGCCGAGCGGCCGCCATGACAGCATGTATCACATGGCGTCACCATTCTTGCCGTATCGCTGCCTCTCTCGAAGCGCGCGCGAGCGAGCGCACGCGCGCGCCCAGACCGGCCGAGGTCTTCGCCGTCCCCACAGGCCCGGGCAGCATGACGTCAGTCCCAAAAGCATGACGTGTACACACGCCCGAGCAGCGCGCGCCAACCACAGCCAGCGCGTCGGCTTCGTCACGGGAGCCCCGACGTCGGCAGTTTGGGGCACGTAGCAGATGATGTCACGTCGGCCCGCTCTGGGCTTTCTCGTGCGGGCGAAAATTAAAATGGATTTTAAATATGTTTCGCTGAACGGTTGCTGTTGAAACTTGCTGGGAGATATCTCCTGATAAAAAGGAAGCGTTTTACGTAGTTATCTCAGCTTTGAAATTTCGTGTCAGTACTCCTTTAAGGGAATACCGGCCGAAGCACGGTTCCCGAACGTACGTTTTTCATTCTGTGAGAAGATTTAAGAACAATTATGTCAAGCGACCCACCGCCGAATATTTGGGAGCAGGCGTTCAGGAGCAGATCAGCCGATGTAAGGTCGCAGGCTATCCGTTATTCCTTTGGGAAGCGGTGTTCAGCAGGAGAACGGCAAGTGTCGGGGCGCCGAGAACACACAAACGTTTCGCAACTGCTCTTTGGAAGGACACCGGCTGATGTACGCCCGGCTTTTTCTTCGAAAAGAAAAAGCCGTTAGGGAGCCCAATGATGCACACGCGTTTTTCATCTGCTCGGTGTTTCTACACCTTAAATTAACAAACTCAGTTTATCGCACAGTAATGACTGGTACAAGGAGAATTGGCAAGGTTTAACGACTCCCTTCAGAGCAGCAGGTGACCTTTTAGGCCGTCGGAAGGCCATATATAGCCGCAAAAAAGACTTTGCCACAGCGAGGGGTGAGCTAAGACTTGGAGTCATAGCGCTACCACGCCTCGCCCGGCGGTCTCGTCGACGTACCAGCTCGAGGATATTCGTCTGCTAGAGCAGTGAGCATCGGAGACATCGACCCGGTATAGATGTTGTACCCGAGATGGCCGTGGTTCACCGAAGATAACTGGCCTACAAGGGAGTCGGGCAAGCGGCCACAATTCAGGAGCTCAACCGGCGCCATGTTATTTGCACCCCACCAAAGAATGACAAGAGCAAGCAAAAGCGCAAGTTTCTAGCAATTCTTCTGACAATAATACTGTGAAAAACAATGTTGCTATATTTCGTTAGTACTAAACATAAAAGAGGTTAAGCTCGTGCATTTGTAGGCGGAACTTCGTGCCTTGCGCTATGTTTTTTATCTGATTTTTATGACTGCCTTTCTAGAAACAAGTATAATTTTAAATTTGTGATAATCACAGAGCCTTCTCAATGACGAAGCCTGGATGTTAATTTATTTGCGGTGTCTTAAGGTGACCTCAGCTACACTTGGGACATGACACATTTCGTTAAACATAACCTCCTGCATCAAGAGAGAGAGAGAGAGAAATGACTTTATTGAACATTTGTCCGGCGGAAGGAGACGGGTCAGGCCACGCAGGGCTTCGCCGTCCCCCCTGTCTATATGGTTAGGCAGACCTCGAAGCACTGGGGCCTGGACCAACGCCTGGGCTACTAGAAGGGTCCCCGTCTCTCTTCCCTCCGCCACCCAGAGGGGCGGCAGAAAGAAGAAGGTGCGGGTCCCCCTTTCGCCTCTGCTGCGCCAGAGCAGCCTCGAGCCGCTGGACTGCCTGCAGTTGCCGCTCGCATTCTGGCGAGCTCATGAGTCCGTAAATGTCCGGGGGGAGGTCCTTGCAGCCCCCGCTTGCTACGTGTCCACCACAACCCCACAGCAGGTGGGCGAGGTCCGCGGTTGTAAGCGCACACACACTGCACACACTGTCTTCGTAAACGTCCGGGCACACGTGTCGCGCAAGCGCTGGCGTGAGCACAGTCTTAGTCTGCATCTGCCGTAGGAGCACCGCTTCTCTTCTCGTCAGTCCCGGGTGGGGTGGCGGGAAGGCGCGTCTCCCGTCTCTGTACCATTGGAGCACTTCACCGTAGACGGTCAAGGGCTCCATCTCTGCGTCTGCGTTGTGCTGCTGTTGCCGGTCCGCTGGTGCGGGGGACGGCGGGCGGGGTGGCGCAGTGCGGCACGTTGATAGTTCTCCCGCTGCGGCGTCCGCCTCTTCGTTGCGGTTGCTGTGTCCGTCCGGTAGGTCCACTCCCGCGTGTGCGGGGAACCATCGGATTCTTGTAGTCCTTGTTCGACCCTTCCCTTCGGCGTTTGAGAGGATGCGTGCCGTGGTCCTGCACACTGCATTCCTGGCGAAGCTTGCGATCGCTGACCTGGAGTCGCTCAGAATCGTGGTCGTTGTCGGGCAGCTCATGGCCAAGGCTATGGCCGCCTCTTCCGCCTGTCGAGCCGTTCTGGCCCTCACGCTGCCGGCATTCAGCAATTCTCCAGTGGTGGCTTTCAGCACCACCGCCACGTACGCGTCAGAGCATCCGCGGTACTTGGCCGCGTCCACGTACACGGCTCCCTCGTCTGCGTTATACGCCTTGGCGAGCGCTTGTGCTCGCGCCGTTCGCCGTTCCGCGTTTCTGTCCGGGTGGATGTTGCGCGGGAGCGGCGGTACTTTGATACTTCGGGCGATTTCGTCTCTTAGTGGGACGATCTCGTCCTCCCGTAGCGATCCCAAGGGAGGGTTGATTCCCAGTCTTTGCAGAATTTTTCTGCCAGTCTTTGTGGAGCTCAGGCGCTCGAGCTGTGCCACCCTTTGCGCTTCGCTCACCTCTTCTAGGGTATTGTGCACCCCCAGTGCTAGGAGCGCTTCGTTATTCGTGCCATTCAGGAGGCCGAGGGCCGACCTGTAGGACTTGCGGATCGCCGCATTTATCCTATCCTTTTCTTGCTTTTTCCAGCGATGAAACGCGCCGACGTAGGCGACGTGACTCATCACGAAAGCCTGTAACAATCGGAGGAGGCTGGCCTCTCGCATCCCCGGCTTGCGCGTGGAGATCTTGATGAGGCGCGTGGCTACTCCCATTTTCGTGGTCATCCGGTCGATCGTAATTGAGTTGCTCCGGTTCGCTTCGACGTGCATGCCTAGCACCCTTATGCTCTGTAATTTTAGGGAAGACGGTGCCGTCTCCCGTTCTCAGCACAATGTTCTTTTTGGAATCTTCTGCGGCCCTCTTGCGATACCGACCCGGCGGGGGCAAGATTAGCAACTCGGATTTCTGCGGGGAGCATCTGAGTCCCGTGCCTCGTAGGCTGGCCTCGATGCAGTCCACCGCTTCCTGTAGCGTTGTTTCAATATGGCCGTCACTGCCCCCGGGTACCCACAGGGTAATGTCGTCCACGTATATTGTGTATTTCACGTGAGGAAGCTCGTCTAGCCTTCCGGCGACCCCGATCATCACCAGGTTGAATAGTAAAGGGGAAATGACCGAGCCCTGCGGGGTACCCATGCTGCCGAGCTCTCTCTCTTCCGGTTGCGTGTCTCCAATCTGAAGCCGGGCGGTGCGCTCCGTCAGAAAGTCTCTGATGTAATTGTACGATCGCTCTCCCAGTCCGAGTCGCGAGACCTGGGCTAGGATCGTGGAGTGCTTCACCTTTTCGAAGGCGCTTTGCAGGTCCAAACCGAGGATGGCGCTATTGTCCGCTGTGGAGGTGTTGGCGACATCCACGACCTCGTGTTGTAGGAGCAACATGGCGTCCTGCGTGCCGAGCCTCTCTCGAAAGCCCAGCATCGAATCGGGATACAGCCCGTTGTCTTCTAGAAACCTTTGCCACCTGTTATTGAGCACGTGTTCCAGGACCTTTCCCACACACGAGGTGAGGGATATAGGCCTCAGGTTCTCGATGCCCGGTGGCTTGTTAGGTTTGGGTATTAATATCGTCCTGGCAGTCTTCCATTGCTTTGGGAGCTTGCCCGACTGCCATCATTTGTTATAGTACTTGGTGAGGGCCGTTATTGCCTCGTCACTCAGGTTGCGCAGGGCCTTGTTGCTCACTCGGTCCGGACCTGCGGCCGACTTGCAGTTCAGATCTTGGGCCGCCTTGCGCACTTCCCACTCCTCTATGTCTTTGTCGAGGGCGGGGTTGGGCGGACCGTCGTAATTTGCGTGTGCCTCCCTCGGGGTGTCGGGGAGGTAGCGCTCGTTTAGGTGCTTGTACACCTCCTCCTCGCCGAGCTTTTTGATGGCCGTGTACATTTATTGCGCCAGCCGGTGGTGCTGATAATCCTTGCTTTTGGTCTCGTCCATCAAGTGCCGGAGCAACTTCCACGTGCGGCCTTTGTGGAGTTGCCCGTCGGCTTCGTTACAGATTGCGTGCCACTGCTGAGTGCACAGCTGTCTACTGTATTTTTCAATCTCGCGGCCAAGCGCGGCGATCCTCTTTCTGAGGTTTCGATTGTGCCGCTGCCGTTTCCACCGTTTTTGCAGGGCCCGTCTCGCCTCGAGCATGTGCGCAAGGCGAGGATCCTTTCGGGAGATCTCTTCGTCCGTCTCAACCTCCGTAGTCGCCTGCGAGACGGCCGTGATGAGCCCCTCGGTCCACTTCTCTATTTCGTCGCCTTCGACTTCGCCCATGTCCGCGTCCCGAAACTGGGGCCAGTCCGGTAGTTTGTGCTTGATTTGTTGTCGACGTCCGATTCCGCCCCCGCTCCCGCTGGTTCGGATCGGTATCTTGACCTCGATGATGTTGTGGTCGCTGCCCATGTTCTCACCCGTGTTCCTCCAGTGCGCGGTTCTACCGTCCGGCAGATACACGAACGAGAGGTCCGGGTTGGTGTCCCTGGCCGTGGACGTGCCGATGCGGGTCGGGCTGGACGGGTCCGTGAGGAGGACGTACCCGGCTTCGGCGGCGTCTTCTAGTAGGCTTCTGCCCTTGGCCGACGTGATCGTGTAGCCAAGCTCTTTGTTTTGGGCATTGAAGTCCCCGCAGACGACAATTACGCTGTCTTGATGAGGAGCCGTGTTGCGCGCCTTGTGTAGTAGTGACTTGAACTTTTGTTGGCGACGTTTCGGATTACTGTAGATGTTTACCAAGAGTGGAGTGTCTTTCTTCTGTTTCTTGCCGGTCGTGATCGCCACCTCTGTCGCGCAGTGCTCGATGGAGCTGCCCTTGCGGCCGAGGAAGTGTTCGTGTTTGATGAACGTGATTCCCTTGCGGACGAACGTGCACACACCCTGCGCCGCCCCTTTCCCGCAGGTGCGGGCGCTGGGTGGGCTGGCGTGCGCACGGTAGCCAGGCAGGGACATCGCGTTGTTGTCTTCTGCGTGTGTTTCCTGGACCATGATGAAGCCGGGGAGGTCCGATTCACCAAGGCCCCGCAGGTGTTGTTGCAATACTGCTCTTCGGCACCGGAAGCCGTTGGCGTTCCAGTGCCAAATCCTCAAGCTTGTATCGGTGCGGTTGTTACTTGGCATGTTGGTGGTATTGGCTGTATGGTTCCGGTGTTGAAGTGGCTACCGACGACCCCCAGGATGAAGGCCTTCATGTTCTCAGAGTTCATACTTTGCTCGATTTGTCTGCTCAGGTCGGCGAACTGTTTGTCCAGCCTGTCGGCGAACTGTCTGGTTAGCCTGTCCCCGAGCCTTTTCTTGAGCTCCTCCCGGCGTTTCTCCCACCTGTTTAGTCTGTTTGTAATTTGCCGGAGGCGGATATTCAAGCCCGCGTAGCCGGGGGCCCTCGCTTCACTCGCCTCTTGCGTGGAGATGGACGAGATGGTAGACTCGTCGCCATCTTCCTCTTCCATGTCCGGCGCTTCTTCTGCTTCTTCTTCTTGCGGTTCCGCGGCTTCCTTCGCTCTTCGCTCCGAGGGAGTCGGAGAGCCCTGCTTGCCCTGTTTCTGTTGGGGTTGTGGTTGCCGTTGCTGCCGTTGTTGTTGGTTGCTCTCTTTTGGCTTCACTTGATTGGCTTGGGTTAGCCGTTGCTGTTGCTGCTGCTGTTGTGATTGCTGCGGCGTCCGGGATTGGGGCCGCGACATTTTGCCCAGCTCGGGGGAGGGTGGGCCGGTCGTGGTCTTTGCTGCTGCTGCTGTCTTCTTTTCTCTTGGTCCCGAGATCAGGAGCTTCTCCAGTTGCTTCGATAGCTTGGCGATCACTTCTTGTTGTTCACGCACCATCTTTCGTAGTTGTATCTGGCTCGTGGCTGAGGTGGCGGTGGGATTTCTGTTGCCGTGCCGCGAGCGGGATCGGCTCTTGCTTCTTGTAGTCGACTTTGACCTTTGTCGCGCGCCGGCAACGGCAGCGGTGGCTCGGTTAGCGCTGCCGCCAGCTACAACGGAGGTCCAGGGTGACGTCACGCCATCGCGCGTCTTGCTCCTGCGCCTATCACGGCTCGCCACGCGGCTCGTCACTGTTGGGCTCCTGCTTCTGCTGCTCTCGCTGCGGCCATTGGTTCCGTGGGGGATGAGTTCCGGGAATTCCTCTTTTCTAGAAATTCTGACCTTTAGCGCCGATGGCGGCGGCTGCTGAGCTGCCACGTTGGCCCTGGCCTCCTCCTCTTCGAGTTCGCGCTTCCATTGCCGCTTCTTGACTTGAAACGGCGTCTTAAATTTGTTTTTGCAGTTCTTGGTGCCCGTGGCGTGCGGGCCCCCGCATAGTTTGCAGCGTGGCTTGCAAACTTCTTGGTGATTCTGGCCCGGGTTCTGCTTGCCGCAGGCGAAGCAGATTCAGGCGGTCGGTGTCGGGCAGACATCTTTGCGGTGGCCCACCTGGCCGCACGTCTTGCATACTTCTCGGTGTTGGCGGTAAAGGTAGCACCTCACCACCACATTTCCATATTTGATGTAGGACGGTACCTTGTCTCCGTCGAAAAGCACGATCACCGCCTCCGACTTGCCGATGCGGTGGGCGTCCAGCGCTGTCGGGTTGTATTTGTGTACGATGCGGCTGCGTACTTCTTCGGGCGACTCGTCGATCCCAATGTTTTTTATAACTCCCTTGGCCGTGTTCTCCGGCGCCGCCCGGTACGCGAACGCCTCGAATATTTGGTCGCCCATTGCGATGGCCCGAACTCGCTTGTCGCGCTTGGCTCGTTCTTCGTCCGGTGTACTGACCACCATAATGTTTTGTGCGACGTTGGGGCTCATCGTGTCCTCCGCCACCACGCTTATTTCGATACCCGCCGCTCTTATGATGGCGCTCATCAACTCCATTGGCTTGGTCTTCCCGACCATTAGGCCGCCAAGTGGCCTGACTACGACTTCGATTTCGTCTCGGGGAGCAAAGTTGGGCATCTTTGCTGCCCTCGCCATGCTTACGTTGACTTTGCGGGCAAACTGAGCTCGCGTCGGTTGTTGGTTGCGGGGTTTCGAAGCAAAATCGAGGGCTTGCTTACCGGTGGCCGAAAGGGCGAGTTGTTGCTGCTGCGAGAGGGGCCCTTCCGTGCTCGCTTGTGCTCTTCTTCCGCGCTTGGACGTGACGTTGACCCACCCGTCGCGGCTTTCCGATGAGGCGGCGATAGAGGAGTCGTCGTGGTCGAGAGGACTCTCATCTTCGTCTTCTATCTCTGTGGGTACTGTAATTGCCGTTCTCCCCGAGCTCCGATCGAGGCTGGGCTGCCGTCTCGAATGTTCTTCCTCGGGTTCCAGTGTGCTTATCCGCAGATCCGTCACCGCCGCAGATCCGTCACCGCCGCCGTCTTCGACTTCGGCACACTAGCCACCGCCCCCGACGACGACGATGTCGGGGGTAGTGCCGGCGACGACCGCTGACGTGGCCGCCGCCATGATGCGGAGTGGTCGTATTCCTCGTTAGGCTTAGCCGGGCGGCTTCGCCTCACTCGGAAAATAGGTCGTAGAAATCGCAAAAATGGGCGAAATTGCCAAAAAGTAGTATCGCCAGGTAGCTGACGCTAAACTTAACTCGTACGTACTGTTTCGGACGGGCTGAGGTGGGATGGTCCTCCGAAAATTGGCATAATCGACGGAGCCGATGTGAAGCACGTCCGCTCACCTCGGCGACCGCAGCGACCCTCCTGCATCAAAGGCGACACTGATTTTGTCAAGGTTTTCTTGCTCAACGCAGCGCGTTGAGTTCAGGAATGATTCGGTTCTAGCCACAGATAAGCGTAAAGTAGTTGACTGTATTTTCTTGGACATCAAAAAAGCATTTTAAGAGGTTTCTTATCACCTGCTTATTAGTAAATTCCGGGGCTATAAACTGGATGAATCGGCAATTGCATGGATCCAGGTCTCTCTTTCTTAGACAGCAATCGGCCGTACTCAATGGTTGTTCTTCCGGATATGTTCCCGCCACCTCACGAATCCCCCGAAGCCCATTACTGGGCCTTCTTTTGTTTCTCTTATATTTTGGTGATATTACTATTTGCCTCAAACCTTCATTCAGAATGTTGTTGACTGAGCGTAGTTTGGATTTTTGATAATGAACGTGTGTTCGAATACCTGCAGCATGATTTGAAAATAACAGCATCTCGGTGTGCCCATCCAAAAATGTTGTATGTTAACAAGTGTATATATATATATATATATATATATAGAAGAAAGAAAGAAAAAAAACGCGCCCAGAGTGGGGACCGAACCCACGCCTTTCGATTACATGTCGAATGCCTTACCAATTCGGCTATCTGGGCGACTGTGTTCTCCTTCACTTTCTGGGCTATTTATATGTTTACCTAATTGACCGTAGTGAAAAAGAAAAGAGCCTAACCACACCCCTATGCCTGCTTTGGCATTGTAGACTGCCGACCTACATTTCTGTATTTCCTCAACGAGCCCCTCATTTCCTTACTATATTATTCTGCGAAAGCCTAGCGAGGGTCTCGGTTCTGGCAGCCTTGATGCCTAGGTAGCATAAGAGGGCTTCCCGCCAGTAACCGGCTCATGACAGGCTGTAGACGTTCGAGTCACGGCCCGGGGGTTGAAAAGAAGGTCCCCTCCTCCCCGTGTAGTCAGAGTGGCGCTGGCTACCACCCTCAAGCGTCAGATACACTTCTAGTAAATATAAATAGCCCAGAAAGTGAAGGAGAACACAGTCGCCCAGATAGCCGAATTGGTAAGGCATTCGACATGTAATCGAAAGGCGTGGGTTCGGTCCCCACTCTGGGCGCGTGTTTTTCTTTCTTTCTTCTGTATATTAAAAGAAATAAAAAATAAAAAAATAAAAAAAAGTTTACCTAATTAACCGTAGTGAAAAAGAAAAGAGCCTAACCACACTTCTATGCCTCCTTTGGCATTGCAGACTGCCGACCTATAGTTCTGTATGTATGTATGTATGTATGTATGTATGTATGTATGTATGTATGTATGTATGTATGTATGTATGTATGTATGTATATATATATATATATATATATATATATATATATATATATATATATATAGTAGTTTGTTTTTCGAGTTGTTTGAGGTGAACTAGGCACGCCTCGCAACATGAAAGGAAGACTTCACCCTTTTTTGGTTTTGTAAGAAGGAATTTGAGGGAAGTTCCAGCTTACTTAAAATAACCACTGTATTCCACTCATGTGCGTTCGTTGTTCGAGTACGCATGTGTTTGCTGGGATCCGTACAAAAGAGAGCTGGTGGATACTCTTCAAAACCCGCCGCGGTGGCACAGTGGGTAAGGCGTTGCGCTGCTGAGCACGAGGTCGCGGGCTCGATTCCCGACCGCGGCGGCCGCTTTTCTGATGGAGGCGAAAAGCAAAAACGCCCGTGCGTACGAGATTTCGGCGCACGTTAAAGATCCCCAGGTGGTCAAAAATGATCCGGAGCCCTCCACTACGGCGCGCCTCATCACCTGCGTTGCGTCGGCGCGTTAAACCCTACAATCAATCAATCAATCAATACTCTTCAAAACATACGGAATAGAGCACTGCGATTCGTTTTAGATAATTAGGATTGGCAGCTTAGCATGAGGAAAAGCAAAACTAAACTTAATGCTAAGACGTGAAATATCACAGGCGAAACCTCAGGTTGAAGCTTTTTCATAATATCAGTGATTCGAATACTCGAATGAATGAGAAGTACATCCAAGCGCCATTCTACATGTCCCAAATTGGGACCACAATTCCAAGATATTAATTTCCTTTACAAGAGAACGTCTTGCGCTTTTATTTTTTGTCACATCAATACGACATAAAATGATCTTCACCTATGATTGTATCCATTGTTTCCAATGACGATTTTTACCGCGGTTGGTGTAATTATTTTATTGTTATTTGGACTAAAACTTGACGCCTATTTTTATGTATGCTAGTGATTTATTGCATCTAAACGCGGAGCAGGTATCAAGTAAATATTGAACAAATAAATAAATAATTATAAATAAATAAATAAATAATGAAAAATAAAGAGACACCCCATGTAAAGTGCATCTTTTTGGAGAAAACGGGAAAAATGTTGCCCAAATAATGAAAATACTCGAAATAAAAACGGGAGAAACCATGCACCAGCCAGGCTATAGCAAGTTAATGCCGATTAAAAAAATAAAAGAACAGTTAGCCGTGGCCTCAAAATCTTTTCGAAGTAGAGCGTATGGGTTACAAAACCTGGCCAATCCCCCAAGTGGGTATGCGCCACAAACTGCGCAGGCGGCAGCCTGGTTTTTGCTGCGGCAGGGAACTAAACATCCCCCTCGCAAGGGGCACGATCAAATGCAGAGCATTTCCGGGGCCGCACGACGTTAAGTAGTTTGCGTTACGTTAATGTTGTTGCACTTGTTGCTGTTGGTTGTTGTATTGTAATTAAATGAGGAGACGTAATTACGTGGTCACGTGACATCATTAGAAGGTGGGTATGATTATTGTGGCCCAGTGGGAAGAGCACCATGTACCTCGAGTTCCGCCCATAGGTAGTGAATGCGTTGTATCAGCAGCTTCTTGACGTAGTTTGAATGAGTCAAGGATATAAGGCGCGTTCGTAGCCTTCCATTCTGTGTCGGCTTTGTGGTGCAGTGGGTAGAGCACCATGTACCTTGCGTTCTGCCGGCAGGATCGTGGGATCGAAACCAGGCGCCGGTAAGTATTATTTTGTTTATATAGTGTAGGGGGAGGGGTGCGGACTACGATGGACAAGTAGAACGGGTGACATCGTGAGTTAAAGAAATGCTCTGCATTTAAAAAATATTGGGGGTTGAGAAAAGGGAATTGCAGGGTACAAAAATTGTTTTACCTGAGTGCCCATTGCAGTAACAAAAAAATACTAACACTCAGCCATCGACGTTGGTGAAAGTTCGAAAACGTGGCCACTGGGTAAGTGACAGAGCAAAGTGCGGTTGGCGCTGTTTTTGAGGGGCGGGCGAGAAATGCCCTGTTCACCCTAAAGCTGCGGGAAGGTGCACATACATTGGGCGGATCCGTAAGTTCTCATGCAAGAGGTTCAGAGCCTTGCGCATTGAAACTATACAAGTGAAATATTGACCATGTTTTATCAGTTCCAGTATGCAAGGTTTGCTGTATGCATACTACCCTTGCTATGTTATTGCTTTTGAAACAAATTATAAAACTCCTGTCTAACGCATTTCCTTGCGTGAAGACAATGTTGGGTAGAACTGCAGCCACCACAAGCAGGGTGTCATTCGCAACACTTCTGCAATTTTGCCGCTAAGTACGGCATTAAAGTAAAATTAGGTTCTTTTGGACTATGAAGTGCTGTGCATGTAACTCATAAAAGTAACATCAACAATAAATTTTAATTTAAAGTACTTCTTCGATCTCTACTAGAATCAGCCCTGTGATAGCGCATCAGAAAAATTGATCAGTATAAAATTTATTTCTACGAAGGATTCTCAAAAACTGGACATAGTTATTGTGTAAAAAAAATAATATGGAATGTTCCTGCGTATTTTGTTGAAAGACAAAACGCTTCGTAAAATCATGCTTCTCGGTTTTATATACGACTACACTGATCAAGAAACTGTTGTAAAAATAATTGATTTATACAGGACATGGAAGTTTTCAGGAAGATCGTCCTAAAAGACATTGGTTAAACGCGGGACTTTGATATTTGTGAAATTGAACCCACTAATGTGCAAGCGCCCTCCACTCACCCCCTCTCCCGTTTATTACAGCACGGCCGCACACAAGATATCAGGACCAGGACAATAAACCCACTCAGCTATAGAAAAGAGATATTTTCCGCATCCGAATGTAAAACAGGCATAGCAAGTATAGGAATGACAAGTTGTAAGTAGTATTCAATAAATGAATCTTGCTGTCAACCGAGGCTCGACGTCTGGCGGTGTCGTGCGGCCCCACTTTAATGTCAGTGCAGTGGACCGAAAATGGTGGGTTTGTGCGGCGGCGCAGTGCGATTGAGTCATCTGGTTGCGCTGAACGCACTAGTTGGCGACTGGCCTCACTACAGTTAACGTGCTGTGGCTGAACTCAAATGCCCGTAATATGGCTGTACCTTAGGCTGCTGCAGTCCGGTCCGATGACCGCATCTCGGCTGGCCTCCCATGACCGTACTTCGGCCGCACACAGTTGGCTGTCGAATGACCGGAACCCTACGGCTGGAGTCTGGCCATAGGAACGTAAGCTAGTCGACTGGCTGACGGAGGCTGGCCGTCGGATAGGCATGGAAGTACAGCCATACACTGCTAAAGGCCCACATCTGGACACGGGCTGAACACGCCTGCCCGAAAAAGGCCGAGAAGAAAATCATTTGCCAACATACATCGGTTTGAGTTAGACCGAACCGTTCTGGGCTGCCGTGTACTCTCTGCCTCTCTGTCCTCATTGTCTCGCACCAGATACCCGCTACTACTCTATCTACGAGTGTCCCCACAACCAGAGTTTCCCTTTTCCTTCCCCTTACATTGGCAACAGGCTCTGGAGAGCTCAACCCGGACGACCGGTTGGCAGTAACAAACCTGGCCGCCGAGGTCGGGAAGAGCATGGCATCCTCTCCCAAACCTCTTTTTCAGACAAATGAAGTGTTACTCCTCCTTACGGTGTTTGTAAAATCAGTGGACAAGACACTGGTAGGCACCCCATTCCGCCTTGGTGGTATTTTAAGGAGTGCAGTACCAGAACTTGTAATACACTTCATTTTCTAGAAGAATGGCTTAAAACTCACATGATTCACATCGTGTAGCTCACACGACGACACGCCCGTACATTGTACTCATTTGGCGGGGGAGTACATAGCCGTATTAAAGGTGTACTAAGGGTAGGAAACAGAAAAACCAGGGGTAGATAAATGATGGCGATGAGGGAAATCAGGGACAGAGAAACGGTACCACTACGGCTTGCGGTTTGACAACGCACCGGTATACTGACCTGACCTCTATGCGGCACTAACCCCTCCCGCAGCGAGTTTAGGTGCCCTTGATTGGACCTCCCTACAGACTCCATTTCCTTCACCGTGGCGGCAGCCACGCTTGGAATTTCGCGTACACTATAAAGAGGCGCTGACGTATCACAGGTGATACGATATTTCATCGCACACAATACCAGGTAGCGTATCAGGCTTAATCTAACCATAGAAACATATGATAAGTTCATATAAGGTGCTCCTATACCAGCTTGTCCAGTTTTCTATTCTTCAGCGCATTATGCACTTAACTCATTGCAATCATAACCGAGGGATACTTCATGCTACAGACCATTCAGCGCGGTTCTCCGAAATACACAGGCACTCCTTTTATTGGCATTGCAAATCCTCACTTTGGGGGATTGTTCCGGCAGACGGTAAACTACAGTGATGTCGTTTCGCTGGATTTCATTCCATTTGTTTTAACAGTCGCTATTCTGCCTCGCGCCTTAGTTGTCTTTAAGTGCCTCCTGATGTAGCCTATTTCTAAATCAAAGTAGACAAGATAACTGTTTTGTTTTGTCATTTGTTTACCATCGCTGTGTGTTTTTACGTTGAACGTTGCGTTAAGCGCCAAGATCGCTTACTAGCTGCTGTAAAAATGAATGGTTGTCATGGTATTCTTCAAAGTATTTCAGTTCCAATAACCACTTCCGGTGATAGATTTTTCTTCAAAGAGAGTCTTTTCACAAACGTGAAAGAGCCAGACGTTTTGCGGATATCCCGTCTCTTGCGGCGAGCTTATATCCGCCTAGAAGGTTCTCCAGCGCCCGCTTGAGTTCGGGATGAACGACAGCCTGGTGATGAAGGCGTGAACTTTGTGGAGGATGAGGACAATAACTCTGACCTAGATGTCACTCGAGATCTTCTCATGGCATTTCGTGTTAGGGAAGTTCTCCTGTTCGTGCAACCTTTGAAGCCCTGTTTAACCATTGTGACATTATATATGTCATGCATTCAGTACAATAGTGCTTTAGCATTGCTTTCGCATCCACGCCGCATGCTAGCTTCCTGTACACGTAGACACACCAAGAAAAAGTCACATAAAGTGACCACCGCTGACAAAGGAGTGTGCACGTCAGAAAAAAACGATGTTCCTATGTGCCATTGGCCGCCTATTCTTGCGCCGAACGGTTCTTCTTGCGTTCAAGCAGCGAGGAAGGAATAACAGCCAGAAAAGGTTGGATTCGTAATAAACGCGTTGAAGACACCGAGGGTACGCAGGGGAAAATACCGCTCTTTAATTTGTAGAAGCATATAGCACTGCTCAGCGCAAACCTAATGTTAACAATAGAGGGCTGCGCAAATAGGAGAGTAGCCACCATTTTACTTGTCCTGTGTAATGCGTAGCTCCATCACTTTTTGAAGTCACCCGCGACGTTTGCGATCATGTCTCCTCCAGCCACACTGTAGAATCTGTGAATAACCACTGCTCAACAGTTCCGTTAGTGTTAGGCGTGTGACATACAAAGCTAAAAATGTGCACGGTTTGGTTGCAGTTCCGTTAGTGTTAGGCATGTGACATACAAAGCTAAAAATGTGCACAGTTTGGTTGCAGTTTCATCGGCAGCAGGAGCAGCAGTTGAAAGTGTTTTTTGTGTACTATGGTTGATGATAACATCAAACGTGGTGGCAGCCGAACTGTGGACCCAAGAATATGCACTCCTTAACAGAATTGTTACCAAGGGAACGAGTGGATGAGGTGGCACGTTCTCCTTCGTTCGAAGGAGCCTGATGACCCCGTTGCCCACTCAACTTTACATGACTCTTCTCCGCACAAGCGGGGGTGTGAAGGCTGCGGGGCTCACCCGCCTTTCACAGAGGTGAAGGAAAAATGGAGAACCAACTCATCGTTCTGCTCATTATCCTGTCGATGGGCTCGTGTGATGATTGAATTGCAAAATATAAAGATGGTGGTTTTCAATTAAACCCGTTTCTTCGCATTCGCTGCAACAATATGCTTACTTCAAAAATACAGCTAGGTTAAGTTTACTTCTTTTCAGAAATATGCCGGCCAGGATTTTCAGTCAAATATTACCTGGCAACTCAACGATAATATAACCGTTCGTCCCGCTGGCGGATTTTTTATTTCGGGAAGGAACCAAATTGCAGCTCCCCCTTTCGTCAAAAGCAGACATACATTGCAGTGATGCGCACAAAACTTTATTAAACATTTTATTCCAGGATGCTTTTCCGGATCCTCACCACGCTTATCTAGCGACTAATTTGAACTGCAAAACCGTGCTATTTATGGTATTTATTACGAATATTTCACATACTACAGAGTACAAGAACAAAATATTGTGCCAACTTACAAGCTCTGATTCCTTATCTGAAACTTGCAGGCCTCTCACTATTTCACAAAATTGCCCTCCACGCATCAGTACGTGGGGACGTTTTCGGACAGTGCTACTTTTTTTGCGTTGATCGAACGAACAAATTGAAACGAATTTCGTTTCAGTCATCCTCTGAGGCGCGATAGTGTCTACAGTACACTATAATCAACTGGAACGACTTACCATGAAACAGAGCCACCGAAATTGTGGTCATCAAATTTAAAAAAAAATATTTCAAGGCGGTGTCACAAGGTGTCACCCCTATTTATTGATATTGTTCTTGTTCCTGCTGCATATCTTACTTCATCGTACCTACGGTTTTACGAAGGTTTCTTTTTATGCCGCTTCTTTAAATGCTGCAAGCTATGATGAATTAGAGTGCTTCGGAGCTTGATTTTTTTTCGTTTTATTAAAGCAAAACAACCCTTGTCGCATCGGACATTAACTTTGAATGACCCCGACGTCAACACGCGCGATACCAAAACCTCAGGAAGGTCAGAAGCGACCCGTATAGCGCCAGCCATTTATAGATGATCAATAATAAATACCAATGTAAATTTATGATTTTTCAGTGACTTATAACAGTTGTTATGAGGTCGATTCTGTGGGTTAAGACGAATTGAAATAATAAGTTATAAGAGATTATGGTTGATTAAGCTGAACTAAGATGAAAAAAATGTTATTCAATGATTGATAGTAACGCTGTTAAGGTAGAAATAGGAATAATTCTGACGGAATAAGATAGAATAATAACAATTTGGATACATTACGATTGATAAGGCGGCAAAACAGGACAAGCGTATCTGGAAAGTGCGATGTTCTGTCCTGTGCGATACATGGTGTAGAAGACAAAACCTCACAAGACTGAACTTTGCAAGTTGGCGTCATTTCTTGGATCGTTACTGTTTCTATCATATAATAATGATTTTCGTGCCATTGTTGACCCACCCATTAAGACGAAACTTTTTGCCGACGAAAGTTTAATTTGACTCATTGCAGTTTGCCCTGACAATCCGATTAAACAGGACCGACCCCAGTAAATTTATGGTCAGGCTAAACATTACATTCATGATTCCAAACCGTCGCATTCATATGAATTAACAATGACCACATACCAGCAAGTAACAAGAAAGCAGAATGCTACAAGACTTCAATATAATATCGCAGAAAATGCTTTGGTCGAGGTATGGAGATTCCCGTAGTTAGGAATGAGAGTAACGCATAATTTAAAACCGGCGCATTCATATTGAAAATATCTTCTCAAGAGCCTATCAGGTGCTTGAGTTTCTATGGTGAAAGCTGTAAACGCGATTAAAGAAATCACGTTCTGTACTTTTGCGTATGCGGCCTCTACTCGAATATGGTAATGTTCTATCGGTTCAACACCCCAAGGATTTGTTTTAAAAAGCTAGAAAACATACAGCGAATATCAGCCCGTTTTATATCCCCAAGTATCGCTGTACTGACTCGGTTACAAATATGCTTCAGGACTACGGGTTGGAACTGTTGAAAAGGTGAAACATAAAGCAACGACTGAATTTGTTTTTCCTTCAGTGCAAGGTTTTTAGGAATAAAAAAACACTATATAAAAGCACCGATATACTGTTTCACATAAACATCACTGCAGAGTATTTAAGCCTAATAACACAGGCTGGCGCGAATCAGTAATCTTTTTTTATGTTGATATTGAACTATTGATTAAGGTGCCAAGTGTTTTGGAGCGTTGGGTCATGCAAAAAGTTAAGTGTCGATATGTTTTTGAGAATGGTGCACAAATTCTTTCTGTCTCATTATAGTGGTTGTTGCAGTGTTTGTGGAATGCATTGCATTTTTTTTTCTTTTTGTAATGACGCTCAATAAAGAATAAAAGTAGGACCATGTAAATAAATAAATATAGCTTTGAGAATTAGGGTGGAATAACGTAGATTGAGGATTAGGCTGGATTAGTAAAGAGTAAGCGGGATTCACAATGGCAAAAACCGTGGTTGCGGTTTAGTCGTGTGAACGTGTGTATGAAATGATTTTTTTTATTTTATTGAATGTACATGTGCAGAGATTTTACATATAGGCCCACTACTATGAATGTAATACTTGCAAGTGAAAACTTTTTGTATGTGAAGGTAACAGAATAATATTTTAGCTAGAAGGCTAGGACGTAGGAGCCAGGACGTAGGAGCGAGTAGGCCTGCTCCGAAATGGGGGATAGGTTCTATTACGGTTTTTCCCGCCACTTGGAGTGTTCCCTTGTTCATGTTAAGGCGTATTACAACCTGAAGCACAACGGAATTTTTGAACACCAGAACAATCCCTAACCAAAGACATTTCTGCTAAAAGTAATGCAATTTTCTTTTATCTAACCAGGCGTGATATCGAATCGCAGCTTTCTACGCGTACCACACTACACACGAATATAGTTGCAGGGCTAATCCAGTCATTATCTTTATATTCAACCGCTGACCATCACCTTACGACCAGTAAACACATTCTTCAACGGCAGGGAGAATTCGGACGGACTTGAAGGTTGGAGCACCAGCAAACGACGCTTCATTTTCAGCGCGATTACAAACGCGTTACATAAAGTGAAACTGCCTGAAGGCATTCGGAGCCCGTGTGTGCTTCGTATGCCTTGTCCAACCAACGCCGGGGTTTGCTAGTATTTTCATGCATGTTGTCTTTTCTTCTCGTCCACTTTAAACGTTTCTAAGAATTCGCACGTTCAACGAGCCACCAAAAACTCTGTATTTGTGTTGTCAAAATAAATTCTCTGAAATCAGTGCAGCTCTGAAAACGAAGCTCACAGTAAATGGTAATCACAAGGTGCGTACACAACGAATATGCTGGTGCTCGTATCGAACACATCAAGGTGTGCTGAACAACACTGTCAACCTTGTCATACTCTTTAGGTTAAAGCACACAACGGAGAAGGCAGCTGCAACAGGGATTTGAGAGACATGGCGTTAAACCGAGCTCAGCGAACTCTCGAAAATTGAATTTTCTTTGAAGAAATGTAGCGCTGACATAACAGCGCCGGTAAGACCCTACTTTTCTAGCAAGCAAATACATTGTAAACCTTTGCTCCGCTTGTATCTTCTTTGGTTTCACTACCCTGCCCTACGCAATTCTTCACCAGCTGTCGGGTTCGATGTCGATTCCCTGCGTGCGGCTTCCACGCACCTTGCCCGGCAAACGCTAAACAATCATATTAGTTGCAATAACGGTGGAATGATGTGTTTATATTCGTGTAGGGAAATGGTGGGGCCTAACTGTCGGAATAACGCAGGTGGGGGGATGACAAATTCCCACAGAAGTTTAACCATGGATGCTAGTCACTTCACGTCACGGGATAGTATCCAATCCTTTTCTCCCCAGCAAAGTGGTTTAACGTGTTCAAACGCAGTTTTATACTCCTTCTTTCTTAAGAAATCCCCAGTATCCCAACAGCATCAAGTAAGCGCGGCCTTTGGCGAGCCGATCTTATTTAATGGCGACAGAAATACGTGCAACGAGGACGTTGCAGTCTGCTTAACAGCAACTGCTACTAAAGCAACGAAACTCTGCCTGCGCGTATGCTAAATGCGGAAAAACGTAATAGCTTTGCGGGTTCTGTTACGTTGAATGGTTGGTGGTGAGCTCGTTTAGTGTAAACGTCATAGAAGGCCGTCATACATCGTGTATCTATTTGTATCATGTTGTATGGTCAGCTGCTTCCAAACGCAGAATCTTTATGAGCCATCTACCGCACAACCACCAGAGCCACCAGATGTATATTCTTGAAGCTTGAGCGTAGCATCTATGCTTCCGGACGGCAAAAGAGCGCCAGGGCGACAAGAATTTGAGCTCGAAGGTGAAAAAATGGAGCGTTGTTCTATTTCCAATAGGTACGCAAATGCGGCCCTCGGTTAGGAAAGTTGAGCTAGATAGGGAACGACACATCTAACTGCGGAGCTCTTTACGGTTGAGCTTAGTCGGGAGGGGGGGGGGGCAAAAAATTACAAACAAAATACGCGCCACCTGAAACGGCTACACCACCGCAGGCAGGGAACTGTAACAGTGTAGCCGGCTTTTGCGCGTGCTCAAGTGTGAGCACAAGGAGCATACGCGTATGTGCACCCCTTGCTATACCATTTGAACTGCGCTGGTCTGTCTTGAGCTACAAAAACGCAAAAAACTTGTCGGAGCCTGCACTAGCAGTGTAATGGTGGCGAAACAGCGGAGCTGGTGTTCGACCTGGCCTTTTCCCTCTGAATCCGCTGTCAATGTGCAGGACAGACCACGAGGGCATTGTAAAATCCGTCTAACCTTGGCCGTCCTCTTGAACACTTCGCCTAGCCTAGCAAGAACAACTCAAAACAAAAGAAAGCTTAGTAAAGCCAAGCAAAACTTAGGAAACCTGAAAAAGCTGCGCCGACGCCACGCTCCGAAGTTTCTCCAGCCCTTCACTACTAGTGCCAGCTGCGGCATTTGTTTTGCACTGACGTGACAGAACTAAGGCAATAGGTAGCACACTCGATGACACACGGCGTCTCTGTCCATCCGAGCGCATTAATTATGCTCAAGTTTTCGAACGTTTGAGATTCTTGTGTTGTTTCAAATCTACGTAATAACAGCCGCAAAACGGGCTCAGTTTTCCTGAGCGCATTCAAGCTTTGTTGAAGATTTTTTTATTTATTTCAAAAAACCCCTAAAGGCCGTCTTTGGAGGGTTTTGCATAGGGTAAAGGGAGTTACAGTGGTGTCACAAAAACTACAAAAAGAACGAAAAAAAAAACAAAAGAATTAAAAATAGCAAAAACATTTACATCGCTAGAGGGGAAACAAATAGGGAAACGTCAGTAGAACAATAAGAACAGCTATTAGTACAGCAACCAGTATGGACTAGAGAAAGTACTACCAAACGTTATATTACCACACGTCATTTGACAGCGCAAGAACTGAGTGAAAGGAGGCGGTGAAATGATAGATAATATACATAGGTATTGTTGCTGAACGCATTAGCAAATTACATGGTATTAGGTTCGGTAACAATGTTGATGGTGGAATATTTCAGTCTGTTGTGGTACGAGGAACAATTGATTGGACAAAATGAAAGGTACGACATGTAATGCGTTTGATTTTGCATGGATGATTTTGTCGCGGATTGGCGGTGGGTTCACAGACGACTTTGTTACGGAGAAACACATGGTAATATAGTTTATGAAATAATACTATGGAAGATATGTTGCCACGATGGGATAAGTCTTCGAGTTCAGAACGATTTTAATGCTGCTACGCTGGTATAGGGTGAGTAATCAGAAAAGCTGAAGTAGACAGCACGGTTTTGCAAGGCTTCTAAGTCATTTATTAGATGTGCCTGACGAGGGTCCCAAATGGCTGATGCGTACTCTAGTTTTTGGCGTATTAGTGTAATACATGTCAACTCTCGTAAACGTGCGGGAGCATGTCTGAGGTTACGCTTGAGGAAACCAAGGGACTGGTTCGCAGACACGAGGATATGGTTAGTGTAATTATTTCATGTCAAGTTACTGGTTGGTTGCGCGCCAAGGTATTTATAGGTGGGAGTTCTCTGCAGGAGGCTGTCGCTTACTATGTAACATGCTGCATTTTGGGAGGCTTGATTAGTATAGGACACTACTTTTCTTTTAGCAAGATTTAAAGGCATTAGCCATGTTGAGCCCCATCTGTTTATAGCGTTTAGGTCCCATTGAAGAATGTCATGGTCATGGTTAGATTAAAGTTTACTGCATAATACGCAATCATCTGTAAATAGTCTGATGTTAGATTTAACACATTATGATAGATCACATGTTTGTGTCAGAACTACTTTCAGGTATAATAAAGCTAAAGCGTTTTTTTTTTACTGGGGCGAATGGCGTCCTCTGAACAAACGAATGTATTTTGCCAGACTTGGAGCCCAGAATATCTCTGATGAGAGCTCCGGACACACGGCGCGTGCGAGAAACCGGGTTTACATTGTTTCAAAACAATTACTTGAAAATCACGACTAATTCGACATACGAATACGCGCATCAATTATAAAGAAGTGGTTAAGTAGCATACCTTCATCTCATAAGCAATGTATAGGCATACCTTTATATCTTTCTTCGGTGCCTTGAAACCTTCGCATGGGTTCTTCCTTCGTTTGTGGTTTGTGTCTTGGAAGGTTTGACGACCGATTGAACACAGTCTCAGCGAAGGTTTTGGCGCACTTTTGACGCGGTTTTATTGTAAGAAAGCTTTCGCGCTTCTCCAAACATTCTTTAGAAGGGATGGTAAAGATTGTTGGGCTAGTTTTACGATGGTAGTCTTTAAGTCATATTGGCGCAATATTTCAAGCACTGGGGCAGACGGGACGGGAAGAGCATGCGCTGTTTGAACAGCCAGCAGCGAGGTATTTTTTTTCTTAATGACTAAACAACGATACCAAAAACGACGGAAGCCACACTCTGAATATGTGTACACAAAGAAAAGCGTTGAGCACCGCAAGTTCTGGCACTAGTAACAGTTTTATGAAACAGGGCATGCGAAAGGAAACCAAGAGCCCCCTCTTAGCGTAGAGTATACCGAGTAACAAACAGAAATTTGTGGCCACTTCCCCAATTAAGACATGAAAACTAAAACAAACAGCGGAGCTGATGTTCGCGAGCAGTTTTACTTTGGCTTTTCTTGTGTATGTCCCTTTCTTAAAAGAAAGGAGGTTTAAAGCGAAGCTTTAGTGGTGTCACTGATGAAAGCGGGGGTGGGGGGCATCTTTAACGTTCAATAAAATCTCGACACGCGGGCGTTCTCGCTTTTAGCCTCCAGTTGAAAAGCGGCCACTGTGGCAGGGATCGATACCGCGTTCTTGGAAATCAGGGCGAACTCACCTGTTACGACCGCTGTGCCGTTATCGCTCAAATAACTTCTTTACCCGCATTCTGTAGCACGAGAACGTCGGGTGAACCGAAAGACTAAAAAAACGCTTCCGTAGCAGTAATAGAACCTGGGTACCTTGCGTCATGAAGCCAACAGCTATCCTATTGTTCCTCGTTGACATGATGGATACAAAGTTGAGCCGGTAACCAAAGTGAGCCGGCAACCAAAGAGTTTGTGGCAAGAAAGCTTCGCTTCCAATCATCGTCGTCGTTAGACGGAGGGGTGAACGTTTTTTGTTTTGTCAAACCGACGACTGCACCGACCTCTGCTCTCGTTTTCACCCGTCAATACTTGTTTTAGTGCGTGTGCAAGGTGACTCCGTATCCCTCTTTATTCATATAAACTATTTAACGCCTCAATTCCTACCCGTTTTGGTGCGCTCATTTTGAGTTACCAACCAACTGCATATTTTAAGCAAAACAAAACACATAAACGATATGGCTTATATGGGGCACAAGTTCCTCACCGATGCGGGCATGACATGTTACCTCTCAGATCGGAGCAGATCGAGCATTGCGCACTTCACCATCACCGTTCGCTGCCGAAGCTACGTCAGGAGAGGCATGCTAGCAACGAGTGGGACCCCTGCACTAGCCCCAAACGCCGAATCTGATCAGATTTACTGCATAAAGTAAAGAAAATACAGAAAAGCGAGGGTGGTTAAATGCGCACGCGATAATGGTTCTCTCGACAGCCGAAGTGCACCGTCAGATGGCGTGTCAATGCATTTTGCAACGCGCAAGTGTGCCCCGGCCTATTTTGCACCCGGGTCTGCATATCACTGTTTTAAACAGTACGCGAGAGTCTTAGCTGCTTACAATTACAGCTAAGTTGCAAAGGCCTTTAGAAGTTATCCTGGACTTCTATTGGAGGGTGGCACGGGTATACTCGGGGACAACTTAGGAACGACCACGCAAGGTGCCCCTGGCCTCGTCACCACAACCGGCTATTCCTCCGCGCAGCGACTACAGACACTAGTTGTGATTGTTAGGAGTTCATCTGCTTGTAGATAACGGCATCGACGGTATACTACGTGAGAAAAGCACTCGATATCGCGCGTTAGGCGAAATCTTTCAAACCACGCGCATCAGTGGACAATCGGGGCCGTCGCTTTGGCCGTGCAGTACACTACATTAGACATTGCCCTTCTTAAGGGGCAGGACACTGATTTTCAGGGACTTTATTTTCTACACCCCAAATGAAAGGGCATGACTTAAAATCTTTACACCCCTACCGGGTTAGCTGATGGCACCCTAGAGCGACTAAAATTAAAATTTTTAGATCACCCAACCATACGTATCCGGACAAAACGAATTCTGGACACCATCACAGTGAGGCGTGGCGCAACACACTTTAAACAGCGCGTGTGTCTAAAAGAGGGGTTTAAAAACACGTCCCCCGCTAAAGCAACAATACTCTGCAACCTTCGTTATTCCTTGCGCGGTGGTTGAATGACGCGCTGCAATCGACGGAGTTGTGTGGACAGGGGACGTAGTGACACGTTTAGACACCACTCGTCGCCACCTTTCCGACTTCAGAAATTGTTGTGCTAAACTAAAGTTATTTCCGCCTGTTTATTTATAAATTCCTTGCAGCTCTGAAAAATAGAAAATGCTTGCTTTCACATGAGCTGGACAACGAGCCTTCCTCAAAAATAGGTTTCTGTCCCATTACTTTTACACGGGGGTAAACCACTTGTCAGGAGCCCAGCTGCTTGTTCGAGGGAATCTGTCCCTCATTCTATGCAATGTATCATTCGCGTTTCAGATTACAACCGTCAATGCGTTTTCCACCCGGCGGGAAGCGTACGCACGTGTGCGTTGGCCTCGTCTTGCCACTTCGATTTTAAGGTGCTGACGTGGCCTTCTCATGCCTGGTCGCCAAATGTGAAACCGTCATCTTTGACACACATAGTGACGCGTGAGCCGCTCTGTCGCGTTTATTTGCGTCTTGTATTTCCAAGTTACTGTCACGTCAGCCCTTGTGCGGCGTTATTTCTGTTTGCTTCCCCCTGTTTTCTGCTCAAGGACTGAGAAACGCATTATTAGGCCTTTAAAGACCCCTCTGAAGGGATGCTTACCGGCGTACCGGTGGTCGCAAAAGCCCTCGCCGTGACTACCCGTTGGACCATCAGGTTGGATCTGCCCACTGAATCAGCCCAGTGTCCGCGGTCTGGTAAGAGGGGATAGGGGCTGCGGCAGCAGTTCCAGAGTAGATGTTCGAGTGTTTTGACTGCTCCACAGGCAGGACAATTCAGGGACATGTACATAGAAAGATAAATACGGTGCGGGTGGTAGTGACAAGGCCCGTTATCGCTTTGCAACAATCGCCATCGGCGTTTCCCTGCATATGATATATTCGCGTTTAAGAGGAGGAGAGTGCGAGTTGGTGGCGTGGGAGGCGGTATGTTGCTCCAAATTCTTTAAACTTTAAAAGGCTCTCTCGACTTGTTAGGTCTTCGTGGAAAGGGTCTTAGCTAGGGCTTGCTCGGACGCTGAGCTCTCTAGCGGCCCTATGTGCTCCCTCTTTTATCCACGCCCGCTTGGGCCGGTATACAGTTCTTGTCAATATGGTGCCAAAAAGCGCGATTGGCTAACATCTCGCTGTAAATTTTTTTTGGAATAAATATGGAAGAGAAAACAAATACCTAATTGAGAAACCACGAACGACAACCGGTTCGATGTAATTTTCAGACGTTTTATTTCAGAACACAGCACGATTGATAGCAGAAAATACTGTTCGGCGCAAACATTTTTACTGGGTATTGTAAAGCTGCAAACGAAGCAAGTGCATGTTGCTCAGGCATTCTGGATGGCCCAACAAAGTGTTAAACAGCATTGTTAGTGTACATTGCCAAGGCTGTAATACTTTGTGCTACAATGTGCTTAGTATTTAAAGAGGGCTTTCTCAGTATCTCCACCATGGGGTTAAGTGGCTCCCCAGATGATGTTCTAAAAAGCAAATACAGGCTGCCAGAACGCTGCCACACCCTAGAACAGCTATAGCTAAAATTGGGTACAAGGGTCGTTCGTGGCATGCGTTCACGCAGTTGTCAGCTTTATGCAGGGACTCTTCCCGATGTAACCAGCCAGTTTCAAAAATTCTCCGTACTAATGCTGTGTACGATTTGGTGTGGCGGAACCCTCGGCGCACTGGCGTGTTTTCAAATGTGGTGGCTACTGGTTCGTCACTTTGGATAGTTTCTACTCCAAATAGACGCTCGAGATCGCATTTAACCTCTTTCGGAGCGATTACAAGATTCTTACCTTGACTGACACTTTGGAGACAATCTGGATATATAAAGAGTTCGGGAGTTTGGCAGGAACCGTTCTCGTCGATTGTGAATCTTAAAGAACGGAATAATGTATTCCCGCGTTGACTAATGTGAAGCAGTGTGTCCAAATTGGTGCAAATACAAGCAGGATATGTATCGAAGAATACTTCGATTTCACGTCTTCTAATCACTCTTTTTTCCTTTATTGGTACAATGGTGGTGGATGTTATCAGACATTGCGCGTAAAACAAAATGAATAGTGAACCCAGGACCCACGATATCCACGATAGTCCGACTAACTGCTTGCGTTCTTTGTAAGAGAACATTTGCTCCGAGGAACCAGTTGTTCTCAACACTACTTTCGTGCGCAAGTAATAAACCAATCGGAGAAACAAGCAGAAAGCCCAGCTAGTAGTGCAGATGAAACCTAGCCTAAACAATACGCTTCCAAATGTAAAGTTACTGTTGCTCAAACTTGTGTTGTAGAGGCCAAGGTCCGGGCGCTTAGAAAATATATACCACAATTCTGTAACACGTGTTGTCTGCGGAAAAAATGATGACATTCGGCTTAAGGAGTTATACGAACCCGAGAACATGGAGATATCGATTCCTGACTCAATAAAAGACATAGTCCCTCTTGGATGCTTTTTTGTGACAGAAGCGTTAATGGTGTCAAGAGCATTAAATACTACCCTACTAGATGCCTTGTCACAGGCTGAGCTCTCAAAAAACCCGCATCCCACAACAATCTCTTGACCCTTAAGGCAAAACCATTCGCTTGACGGGCAGTATTGGTGTTCTTCATAGAAGCAAGGGAAAAACCCATCCTTTGTAACGCTGACGTATGAGTTACGTAATGGCTTCAAGACACCACATATGTCTACCTGAAATGAAGATGTGTGCACAACAACAAAGGTTGCTGCTGAAGCTAACTCGAAGTTACCGCGCAAGACGGTGGCCACTTTTTTTGCGAATGGTTCTTCACACAAAATAATGAACTGTCGGTAGCCAGAAAGTAGAGTTCTGTAAAGCATGTTCACCAAATCTTGAGGTCTAGGGCAGCCGGTTTGCACGATTGCATTTAAGTTTTCAAACACGTTTTTAAGAGCCGAAGACATAGACGGGCTGAGGCACACAGCTCTCACTTCTAAAGGAACGTGTCGTAAACGCGTCGTGGACACATATTTGAGAGCACCCTTAACGTTCTGAATTGTGTGACTCGTCATATCATTGCTACAGGAGGCATCTTGCTGTGCTATGAGTAAACCAATCAAAATTAAAACGGCCGGAAAAATTTCGGCGGTTGGAAGTTTCAGGGCGGCAAAAATTCCCATTCTTGGATGATGAAAATCTCTTCATCCAAAAAAAGAATCGGGAGAGCAGATGAAGTTTTTTTTGTTGAGGAAGAAACAAAAAAGAGGAGATTCGATCTTCGTCAGCTACGAACTGTGCGGGTCGGGTCCTTCTAGAAATATATTCTGGAAAATAAAATAGAGACATGAAAAGGACGTAAGACAAAAGAATTTCATTCAAACGAGATGATTACAAGTGAAGTGCATGATTGGCGTAATAGAAATATATTCAGTAAAATAAATATACGGTAACGTGCTGACCGTTCTATAAAAGCCCCTTTAACGTACAATTACCGCAACAACCACGGCATTTTTTAATTTGGGACTTAGCCAGAATTTTAGCTATTTGGATAAGTAGTATTGTTATTTGGTGGTTTTAGTAAACGTTTAGATTAGTTACAACTCAGTACTTGATGTCGCCGACTAGTATACTATATTTCGTCTTCACAGATGCAAGCAATCTTGTGTTTGACATATTATTTCTTTCTGGGTGACGCGAAAAATTATTTATTCATTTCACCTTATAGGCTCATCTTACACTGCGGCTCACACAGAGCAGAAGAATAAGAAAGCATGCCAAAACACACTACCTTTATATTTGCGCTCATCTTGAAAGATTTATTGATACCTACAAGACCGGCTTTTTCGATTCTAAGATTGAGCACAACTGGAACGTGTTTAAAAAGGGTATTTTAAATGTCAAAAGATCCGTTTAGCTGTTGTCTCAAGTAAGCAGCGGTCCCCTTGCTTTGTATCTTAACTAAATGCTGCTAAACATAAATAAACGTTTATTTTGTGTCGCAAAACGCAAAAAGGAGTCATCCCGCCATAGCGAATACAAAATATTTCCGGTGCCTATTGAAAAAGCCCCAAAAGAAGCAAAAGGCTTTTTTTGAATAACGCGACCCCATCGATTCTCTAAAAAAAACCAACGAAGTCTTTTAAAATAGCTATACTAAAAAAAACATACATTAACACCTCGTTAACTGGAACACGCATACCTTGAAAAATCGGTTACGTCGAAATTTTACGTGGCACCGAACGATTTCCTTGACGTCCCATGTATTTATTTCCCTTTATTCCGAAGCATTTTCGGGCCAACCTGCGCATATCTCGAAATCTTGAAAGAGAGTGGAACAAAAATTTTGCCCCGGCGCATTGTTTCCCATGATTCGCGCGATGCTGCCGCGCCAAAGCCCCTCAATTTTTTTTCTCGTTTAGCCGCACCCACCACAAAGCCGATGTTTTCCCCGAACGTGAAGTCTGAGCCAAGAGGCACATGAACTTCGTCAAGCAACCCTGTGGCACGTCCTGCTACGGTAGAGACATGCGCAGAGGTACATTGTACTAGAAGATAAAGGTTTATCGTGCGAGGGAAAACCCAATAGAAAGAGCGGGTCTCTTTTCCAATATAAAAAAAATGTACTGAGTGCAGGCGTTCCCCGGAGAACTCCACATTTCATGGCAATTCGCGCAGCTATGCTGATCTCCAAAATCCGCTTATTCCAAAATATTTCCCGGTTTTTACTACTTCGAGTTAACGAGGTATTACTCTATCTCTTTTGCACAGGCTAACAACAGGTCAGGTACAGTGACAAATGTTCGTTTGCTATCGTAGGTATTTGAAAAGTTGCTTTTTAATTATTACCACTGCTGTTTTACCGCATTTAGGTGACTGTAACATTTTAACAATAAAAATGTCGCAAAATTCGCTGTGAGTATTATTACGTTCCATCATAACCTTAAACCTGCTTTCAGTTGTGGCATTTATAACCTAATGGCAGTTTGCTAAAGAAACAGATAATTGAACACATTTATAATTCTGTAGGAACTTTTTTTTTCAATTTTTCCAGTGTTCCGCTGCAACAATCGATTTGAAGGTACATGTCCTCTCTTCAAGTGTTAAAATAAGTACTCTTCCCTTAATTGCCGGCCTATCAGGCTAACTTGCACGGCTTGGTAAATTTCAGAGCACGCCATTTATTCCAACCTCGCGCCAATCGTTGAGTCTCACTCGTTTTTAGGCTAATTTCAGCGTAACTTTCGGAAACATTATTTTTGCGAGACGAACATCAAAAGTGTGAACATTACATTTCCCCACCTCTACATCGCCGTTTCTCTGGAGATTCCACCACTGTTGATTTCTAAACAGCAGTTGATAAAGTGTCTTAACAACTAATAATTCTTAAAGGAGCCATGAAGAGAAAATGCAAGTTGGTTTTATTCGAAAGATTTTGTGTTTTATAGTGCCCCCAGCGCTTGTCCGGATACAAATGGTGCTTTATTCACTGAGAAATTAAACAATTTAGGTTAAAATTTTGATTTTCCCGCTCAATCATGCGTTTTCGTGGTCCCAAATGGCATCACAGGAACCGACCGCTCTGCAGCCTAGAGTACCTTCATTCACGCATCCGCCGTACAGGGTAGAGACTCGTATACGCTGGCGCCGCCATTTTCGGTTGCTCGCTCGCCGCCGAAGTAAGTCATTGTGTCAAAACCGCGCTAAAATTATCGCCGCAACGCGGTTTACTGAAGAAGTTTGAATCATATTGTCTGTTTCGCGTTGCTAGGTCTCGTGGGAAACGAAAAGAATAACGCGTTGAGCCCGTTGGCCCAATTGCGGCGGCACGGGACCGTTCAAAAATTGTCTCCACCCTGTACAGCGGTGTTGGTTTGTTCCCGCGTTTCTTTACGTTCCGTCACCTAGATAGCGCCACCATACCGTGGCAAGCGTTTGGTTTGTTTTTGCCCGCATCTAAACCTGGCTTGTTTTTGTTCTGGGAGAAAATATTCGTTCCCTGAAACAGTGCTCGCTCGACAGATGGGGTCACGTAAGACACCGTTGCTTGCGTCTATCGGCCAGTGTCGTCTGAGACAACCCCAAGCCCCGTAGTGCTGTGCAGCTAAACCAAGCATGCTGTGCGCAGTACAAACAGTAGAACGCATCAGTACTTCTATGTTTACATGATCTTTCTTAACTTCCACTGTTTGTCCCATCATTCTTATTGCTTTTTAAAGAATGTGCCCTAAATTTAGGCGCAAATCGCTCGTTCGTCTAGTTTGTAAGTAATACCTAATTTACGTCTGCTTCTGCCAGCCTCCGCCAATCGCGCAGCTTAGCTCATGTGACATCATAGGTTCTGTTGCGGGAAATGAGCTGGTGGGTCGCATGACCATTCCCGTTTTTCCTAATTATGTAGCTTATTTGAGCGAAGTTTACGTTAAAAGTGGTGTCAGTATGATTCTAACGAGAGAATCTTTTGAATGAACCAAACTTGTGTTTTCTCTTCATGGCTCCTTTAAGCACCGTAGCCTAAAGACTGAACCTATTGTATTTGTAGGACAATGATTCTTTTCAAAACACTGTACCCAATTTGTTTAGCTAGCTAATGCAATTTGTGCCATTCTGATAGGAAATTTGGTGTACCGCTGGTTTTTGTATAGAGCTTTGCTCTTTTTATAAATATGCCAATAACATTCCTAATAGTGAAAGTGTTCCCATAAAAGTTTTCGCTGATGATTTATTTACGGCAAAAAGCACACTCAAATAGATCACTTTCGGAGCTTTATTTTACCTGTCACTTTATTTGTCTTAAACAGCGTCGTTTTCTGCACCTTATCAACTTAACGACACGACTTAATAAAGACGTGGTAAACGTGGGTCATAGAGTAACGATAATGCGCTGCACATAAATCCACAAAAACATGCTTCATGGTTTTTCATACCCATCATAAGCAAACCTTTTTAGTTCCGAGCACTATTCTAGGTAACCACGTGATTTATGTATCAAATACGGCCACGTTTCAAGGCGTCGTGCTTGGCTCTCATCTAAAATTAAACAAACATGCCATGTCCCTTGATAAATATATTGGTTTTGGTATACGCGTAATAATGAAATATCGCCAATTTTTTCAAGCAGCATGTTATTCTGTCACTGTATTACGCTTTCATACACAGCCACCTCACATACTGTCTATCTTCCTGGGGAAACACGTACGAAACTCACACATCTCCCCTTGAACACTTGCGAAACCAAGCAGTACGCCCGGTTATTTACAATTCTGGTCATACATCTGCCCTCCCAATCTCCCAAAATCTTAACATTATTCCATTCACATACTCACTACAAATAAATCTCGGCCTTCTAATTCATCGAATTAGAAATAAAGGCACTGTCGTTAATATTATTCTGCCCCCCAATTACTAAACCCCAATATTACCAGATTCCCGGAACAAAACAATACGCTACTACAAAAGTGCACCATAATTACGGGAAAGAAACAGTCCTCTTTTTAAGAATAATTCTTTGGAATTCATTACCCACAAACATGAAACTCATCAACTCTGAACGCTTCTTTTATAAATGCTCAAAACATTACTTCTGGTCAACAGTTGCCGTTATTCAATGTTCATTAACCTTGCTTTATTACGTCTAACCCATTATTTGAATATATCTGTGTAATTATTTTGTATTGATGTTTTTTGTTGTTTGCCAAATATCGCTTCACTTATCTCTGTAACGCTCTGCTGCCTGTGTGTGCCTTTTTTTGTACTCAGCGCAGGAGGTCCCCTGTACAGTGTAAACTCTGGGACCTCCTTCTGTAATAATAATTGCCGTTGTGCTTTTCCTATATTCAAAAATTTTAATGAAATCGGAAAACTGAAACCTCAAAAAGAAAGGGTAATTCCATAATAATAGTTTATTTACATAATTCTATTAAATCGTCATGGTCTTTTTTCACCCCGTACAGACGCGGCAATACTGCCACCCTCATGGTACGGTATTGTGTAGAAAAAGGGAGTTGCCGCGATATGAGATCAACAAAAAATTGCAATTTCTTCTAACTTACCTGTATACCTGCTTCAAGTTTAACGATACCCACACCAGAGAATGGGTTTTGACATCGGCTCCCCCGCAAGGCATTCGGTCAGTACTACAGTATATACCCTTGAGAAAATACATACATGCGCTACCTTATGTTTTTTGTCCCTGGCAACCAGTAAAACAATCTTCCCGCACACCCATTTTAATTACCTCTGGAGTCACTGACACCCCGAGCTGATTAAAAATAGTCCCATCTGGCTTTCACCGGGAGGAACGTGCATAACAAAGCAGGAAAAAGGTTGCTAGAAGACAGCTACCTAAAAATTGACTCAACGCAAGCCGGCCTCGACAGGTATTCCGGTCTCAAAAATGACTTTTAAACAATTCACTGACAAAAAAATGCAATTAAACTGTGGAAGGTACAATCCCAAAACAATCCTATGCCACTCAGTAAATTACCTCGAGACACGTGTGAGAATTTATTTGTTCAGAACGTCCTTGTAAGGCTCATTTGCGAACATAACAAATTGGTTTTATTTGGCGTACTTTGCCGTTACACACGTGTCAAGGAATATTTGGCCACATGTGAAGTACACATGAGCAATCCAAATGCTTTTGTAATCAGTGTTTGTAACTCTTGTATACTCTCGTGGTGCGGCTTCAAAAAAAATGTATTTGTTACTACGAAGAAAAACATTCATCCTTCTGAAAAGAGCGAATGGGCTAAAATAAAGGCCAGTACAATCTTTGGAATAAAAAAAAACAAGAATTTATGGCGCCCGGCAACAAAAATAATTTAATTATAATCATACCGCCGATACACTGCCAGTTCGGACTACGGGTAAAACAATATTCTTGTTTCGAGCATCAAAGCAGTTGCTCGTCAATATTCTAGCATTCTGGCCAGCATTGTTAACACTATTTTCGAAGCTGGTGGTCTTTCTAATCTGCCTGACAAAGAAAAAGCGGACAATGTATTCAAGAAGGTTTCTTTTTTCCTCGTGTGTAGCTGCCGTTCCATACAAGCCCTGCCTACTCACAAAGAAACCTATGCTAATTCGCTTAATTCTTCCTGTCAATAAATTTTTGTGTAACCACTCATCATTATGTCTCACAGCCTAATTGCTCCACCAAAGTTTAATAAAATTTACCAGTACGTATAAAGGCTACAATATATGGGTGTTGGTGCTAGGCACCTTTATACAATTTAGGAAACCGTTTGTTGCGAGAAACGACTTAAGTTTTGCAACACTCTAAATATTTCGAATGCATGGCTGTGATGACTCGCATCTCCCGGCCGCAGCAACGCGCAAGCAGACGACGGAAATAAGCCGACGGTGGAAGAGAAGAGGACGACGAGCGGGTCCACGCGGGGCCCGGAGCACGAGAAGGTGGTATGCCGGCAGTGACCGCGGACGGGACAGCGCAAGGATTCCTCTCGGGAGGCGGTTCGAGGGCAGGCCAGGAGCGTTCGCGCGCCGTGCTCCGAGAATCGTCCCGGGAGCTGTTCCGGGACTCCTCTGCTGCAACGAGGGGTGCCTGTTCCCGCTGGCGAGATCCCGAGGCGTGATCCGGGCCGAGGTTCGGGGCGAGGCCTAGAGTTGCCAGGCACGAGCGCGGGCATCGGTGTTCCGACCAGGGGCCTCTGAGTCTTAAAAGGTGGCACCGAGAAAGTGTACCGCCACGCCTCCGGACCACCGGCACCCTACACGGGGAGCGCTCAACACGTACTACCGACGTCATTCCGCCCAGCGTCGAATAGACTAGACGTGAGCGTATCGCCGCCTTTGTTTTCCCCTCCGCTCGAACTTTGGTTCGGACTTCAGTGTTATAGCCATTCCTCCGCGTGGCGCGTGTGCTGCTTTTTGTTGCCAATCAGGTCGCCGCTTCTTTTCCCCAGTGTTTGTGTGTCCTCAGAAGAATATATGTTTTTTTAGTTGTTCTCGACCCATGGCGTCACTTGTCGTTGATCCTCCTCCGCGAGCCACACGCCCGCCTGCTTAACACGCGGCCTCACAATTTCTGGCGTCCGCGACAGGACGCGTGCTCGAATTCCATCTAGAGACTAAGCAGGCAAGTGGGTGTGGCAAGCGAGGATGGAACTAGAAAAGTTGATGTCCATTGGGAAGGAGCTAGGACTGTCCGGACCAGCTCTAAAAGAATGGATTGACGAGGAACGCATAAAAGAAAGGGACCGGCGCGCAACTGAACGCGAGGCGGCTAAAGAAGCGGCAATACTAGCCCAGAAGACAGAGTCCGAGACCAGAGCGCGCATTGAGGCTGAACGTGCCATGCTAGAACTGAGGCTGCAGCTTCAGGAAGGGTCGCAGAGTTCTAATGATGTGGGAGGCCACACTGCGACTAATGCAGCACAAGGCATCCACAGCCCTCACAAGTTCGTTCCTGCCTTCAACGAGGATCGAGATGAGCTTGACGCCTACATCCAGCGTTTTGAGAGGGTGGCAACCAGTCAAGGGTGGCCCTCAGACAAGTGGGCGCTGTCCCTACACTTGTGCTTGACTGGTGAAGCTCTTAGTGCCGTTGGTCGTATGTCTTCTGAGGATGCCATGAATTACCCTAAACTAAAGCAGACCCTACTACAGAGGTTCAGATACACCGAGGAGGGCTACAGGTGCAAGTTTAGGGAATCCCAGCCACAGGACTCGGAGACAGGCCGTCAATTTGCGGGCCGCCTACTCGGCTACTTTTACAATTGGCAGGGGCTGGCCAAAACGGAGCAGACGTAGGCCGCGCTCGGAGACAAAATGGTGGCCGAGCAATTTCTCGACAGGTGTCACGAGAAGCTAGCCATTTTCCTCAAAGAGAGGGGCTACAAAGACCTGGACCAGCTAGTCGAAGCAGCTGACCAGTACCTCGAAGCTCAAGGTCTCAACAACTTGGCAAGAAGTCGAGAAGACGAGAGGGGCAGGCCACCTGAAGTTGACAAGCCTCCTGACCAGCAGGACCGTAAGGCGAGGCCTTACTGCTTGCTATGTAATAAGCAGGGCCATTGGCCAGCTGACTGTTGGACGAAGTCGACGTCTCCGGGTTCCAGCCATGCCATCAAGAAGAATGCCTTCTGCTTGAGGGGCCGTAATCTCGGACACCAGGCTGAAGCTGGCGCACACCTGCCCGAGAACCAGGGCCAAGCAGCAGGTTCATTGCCTGGACCCAATTCCTTTGCGATGGAAGCGCCGACCAAGACTCAACGACGCCACGCTCCGCCAGAGTATCACTGCGGAAACAGACGCAAGGTGTCTCAGGAAGAGAACCCGGAATTAGCAAGCACGGTTCTTGTAGAAGGCAGCACCCGGGTCCCAGCAGAACTGCGTGGTCGGAACCTGCCATTTTCTTCGCCAGCTGTAGCAGGATCGAAGTCCCACAGTGGCGTCTACGCATCAAAACGCGAGGCTCCAAGAACAATGCCGCAGGTACCTGCCGTTGCTGACAGCCCCTGCACTATCACCTCTGCTGACTTATGTGTGCTACAGCAGCAAGACCATTCTCTCCGAAAGTTTTTCGGCAAGGTCGGCAGAAAGGGGACATTCAACGCAGCGGTGATCGAGTTCGGGAAGACTGCTGGTGTTCTTTACGAACGGCATCAGTTGCCCTCCGGAAAAGAAAGAAAGCAAATCGTCGTCCCCCAGGATCTACGCGGCATCGTCTTGGATAAGGCCCATCAAGGAACCCTCGGAAGTCACTGGGGTATCAAGCGAACCATGGAGCGCGTCTGCAGGGACTTCTACTGGCCTGGGATGAAAGCTGACGCTGCATGCTTCGTAAAGTCGTGTCACACTTTTCAGAGCGCTGCGCCTAAATACCGAGTAGCCACGAGAGATCGTGCCAGGTACCGAAGCATTTCGGCGTGTTGCCATCGACGTGGTCGTCCACCTCTTGCCCAGCGCCTAGAAGAGAAACCCCTCCACAGGGTTCAAGATGCCACACGCACCCAACAACGAAGTTGCGGGTGTGTCATTTCCTCTAACTCCTGTACTACCACCGACTGCTCGTGCCGATTAACCTGTACATTTCCCACCCACTGACAGAGTAGGCACGGAAGGGGGCACCTTTGTCAAACTTTTTAAGTAGGCAGTTTAGTCTACAGTGTTTTTAAGAGTGGCAAACGCTGTTTCTTTTGTTGGTTTCCCTTTCATTGGGCTAGAGACTGTTTTGGACTGTTTCGGACAGTACTCTTGTCGTGGTGCTAGAAAGTCTGGCACGAAAGAACGTGCTTCAGTGCCATATGTCTCGTCGCGGCCGTGCTAACATTATGTGCCGAGTTTTGTTTGTCCCAAACAAACCTCTCGGGAAGGGGGGTGAATGTGATGACTCGCATCTCCCGGCCGCAACAACGCGCAAGCAGACGACGGAAATAAGCCGACGGTGGAAGAGAAGAGGACGACGAGCGGGTCCACGCGGGGCGCGGAGCACGAGAAGGGGGGGTGCCGGCAGTGACCGCGGACGGGACAGCGCAAGGATTCCTCTCGGGAGGCGGTTCGAGGGCAGGCCAGGAGCGTTCGCGCGCCGTGCTCCGAGAATCGTCCCGGGAGCTGTTCCGGGACTCCTCTGCTGCAACGAGGGGTACCTGTTCCCGCTGGCGAGATCCCGAGGCGTGATCCGGGCCGAGGTTCGGGGCGAGGCCTAGAGTTGCCAGGCACGAGCGCGGGCATCGGTGTTCCGACCAGGGGCCTCTGAGTCTTAAAAGGCGGCACCGAGAAAGTGTACCGCCACGCCTCCGGACCACCGGCACCCTACACGGGGAGCGCTCAACACGTACTACCGACGTCATTCCACCCAGCGTCGAATAGACTAGACGTGAGCGTATCGCCTCCTTTGTTTTCCCCTCCGCTCGAACTTTGGTTCGGACTTCAGTGTTATAGCCATTCCTCCGCGTGGCGCGTGTGCTGCTTTTTGTTGCCAATCAGGTCGCCGCTTCTTTTCCCCAGTGTTTGTGTGTCCTCAGAAGAATATATGTTTTTTTAGTTGTTCTCGACCCATGGCGTCACTTGTCGTTGATCCTCCTCCGCGAGCCACACGCCCGCCTGCTTAACACGCGGCCTCACAATGGCTCATCATTGACACTATTCAGTTTCTTGTGTGACAGAACCCACTTTGTCGGAATTGCATGCGCGTTTCCTTTTTCTTTCTATAATTTTCAATGTGGTCATCAAGTATGTGTTCTGGGACCACTTTATTTTGTATAAATTACCGAGCTGCGTTTTTTTTATCTTTAAGAAGCTCCAAGTTTCTTGGAGCAAAGAAGTTCCAACCAAGCGAAGCGGTAAGAAAAAAAGTGGTAGCTTGCGCGTCTGCGGCTGAAAGTCCTTGCGACGTGATGAATGACCTTAAAATATCGACGCAGTCGAGCTTTCCCTCTGAAACGCAATATCCGTTTTAACTAGGCTGACAAAAAATGGGATTCGGAATACATGTAAAACCGGAAACCCGACATAATTCCAGTGACTAAACCTTCAGTCACGATAATACTCGTTTGTACAAAGTCATCTGATATACTGTTTATCAACATGGTGCAATAAATACCTTGCTTATTTTCGATTCTTGATCCGACATTCGCTACAAAAGAAAATTAACATTCAGGGTTTTTATGACCAAAATTGTTTTATGCCCGTGTAACATTGCCACCCGACTAGCGAGAATAGTTATTGTTTTTTTTGCCAAATTCCAAATGAGTTCATTTTGTTTCTATTCTAACCACTACGATCTGTTAACAGTAATTGCAAATATCATTGTGTCACAAACTCGAGCGTACGACGTCCACAAGTACTGTATAGCTTTTTCATATTAATCTACAGCGCCTAATTCTTGTTACAGTCATCCGATTCATTCGGTTTCGTTCTATTCACCCTGAGAAAACACTGGAACTCTCTCGAACGAAGTGGCGGTAACGGCACTCACTCGCCGGCTCGCCGGCAAGAGAATACCAAAATCAAATGTCCGCCGCTCAGCTTTCACCGAAGCTGCGAGTTCTTTCGAAGGGGCGAGCGTCGCTTTGTCAATGCACGGCGGGACTGGAGGAGCGGCGAACGCGCATGAAAGTGCGCGCCCACCGCTCCTCCAGCCCGGCCGTGGTCAGTGCCACGGAGCAAGATCAGTGCTAAGGCGCGTCAATGATTTCAGAAGGGAGAAAGAGGAAAGTGGTTCGCTCGACGGTGGCAGGCGCGTTATGCGTTGTGCCCTCTGTCTCTGCGCCGGCGTAGTTATAAAAATAGAAGCCGCGCCGAAGCGAATCAGCTACGTTAGGACGTCGTGATGTGACAATGGCTTCTGCCAGTTTGTGCACCACACTATCTGCGACGCGCGCCTTGGAGTACTCCAACGTAATCCCGGGCCTCGAATCACCCTGATCGTTTCAGACGGCCTGGGCTACCACGAAGCCACGCTTCCAAGGTAGCCGAATCGCCTCCGACATGGGTGCATCGTCCGGCCTGCTCGGTGAATACTGGGTAACTCTGTCTCTTATATGCATCGAACTGTCATTATTTTAGTTACTTCTTTTACCTCGTAATATTCCTGGGCAAAGCTCCCTTTGTACCTTTTGTATTCGAACTGTTTCCCGCAATTGCATTCGTTTTGAGTTGCCTCTCCTTAACGCTACTTGTCTTCGTGCTTGTTTCGTGTTTTTCCTGTCCAAATATAAGTCTCTGTTGTTCGTTCAAGGTTCTTATTCATTCTTACCGCTCTGGTCGGCGAAAGCCACGCATCAGACGGCCACCGCCTTTGTTACCTTTGCCCTGTAGATTCGGTGGGGTCGTTTGTTAGCTTGAGTCAACTCCTCACATCTTCTATCAGCGCACCCAATTAAGGAAACGGTGACAAATTGTATATATCTGGCTTACAAAACATGAATAAAAAGAAACATGTGTTGTCGAGGGGTTCCGGGCTCATCTCGCATTCCAGAGGACACTGGCTCGAACCATACACAGCGCAGAATTTTAAGGGTTTCGTTCACGCAAATTAGTCACATTGCGTACACGCCGTTCCTGAGTATTGTGGCGTTTTTTTCCTAACGTTCCTTAATTGGTTTCTGTTTTTATAAAAACACCCACTTTGCGGGCGTGTGTTGTGCATGAATCCTTTGCGGCCGTGTTTTGTGCATGAAGCCTGCTATCGACCGACAGTTATAAAATGTTAACTAATGTACTCAGATAAAGAACGTACACAGATAAATACCGACGTAAAAATGGCTGAGATGAAACTTGAGGAGCGATTTTAGAGAATTCAGTAAGCTAGCAATATTAAGCCAGGATACAGTACTGAACTTAAAAACGTAGCTTGCAAGTTCCTACTAATAACAAAAAATGGTCGGTGTAGGCACTGAAGCCTATGAGGAGAAGCAAGCCGAGGGATACGAAGAAAACTTTGGATTCCATAAAGGAGGGAGGCAACAATGTATCTAGCAAGCTGGCGAAATTATTTTAAGGATGCCTTAGCATGTTCTGTGTGCCACTCAGATTTTAGGGATGCCTAAAACATTCAGGGTACCACAGAGTGCCTTGAAACTTAGCAAACAAAATTGCGATTAGTAAAAAGGGTGATGTCAGAGAGCCTAAGATTTAGGAACCATGATGATGATGATGATTGGATGTTTATGGCGCAAGGCCAACTGGAGCAAAGAGCGCCAAAACAATAGTCATATATGAGGGGTGAAACCTTAAACACTAAGTAAAGTCAGCCAAAACAAAGGTAAAACCAAACGACAATGAGCATGGCTGGTGTATAGGGCCAGATTTCATTATGCGTGATAAGAAATGGGGTTTAAAAACTTGACGTCTGGCAAATATTCGAACACACGTTTCACGGAAACAATGGCATCGTCACTTAGAAAAAACGATGGATGTAGGGGAATAGGTTGTCTGTAGAGTTCTCTGAAGTGTTTGTGTCGTTATGTGTGAAGTGCCTTGCTTGTGATTAGTATGTGCACTACGGATAGGGCCTCTCCGCACCTGCTGCACTGGGGTCTAGAAGATCCCATCAGCAGATACGAGTGCGTTGCATGGGTGTGCCCTATCCGCAGCCTACCCAAGGCGACTTCGGTGTGTCTGATGCGTGAGTCAGCTGTGTACTGTCCCAAGTGTGGCTTTATTACGTGTAGTTTGTTGTCTGTCTGTTCGTTCCAGCGTGTTTGCCATGTTCTGCGCAGGTGTTGTCTGATGTGTGGCTTGAGGTCTGTGTAGGGTGCCGTTGTAATGTCCACAGTGTTCCTGAGTGCAGCAGCAGCGGCCCTCTCGTCTGCCAACTCGTTCCCAGCGATCCCTGCGTGTCCTGGGACCCAGCAGAGGACCAGCTCATGCTTTTCTGCATACACGGACATGATAGTGCTGAATACAAGATTAACTATGTGGTTTTTGGGGGACTTGTGCGATGACAGTGCGCGAACGACACTCAAAGAATCTGTATGAATGATGGAATTGGGAATTTGATTTTCAATAATGTGTCATACAATCAGTAAAATTCCATACGCTTCTGCTGAAAAAATTGTTGTGTGCACGCTCATGGTTCTGGCTGCATTGAAATTTGGAGCATGAGCAGCGCACGACACCATACTGGGGGTTTTAGAAGCGTCACTATAAAATTCTGCACATGTGTATTTAAACTGCAAAGACAGGAAGTGCTGCAGTATTGCAGCTCGTGGTACCTGATTTTTGCCAAGTCTCGTAAAAGAAAGGTCGCACGACACAAGGCGAACTTGCCAAGGCGGTAAACTGTTTGAAAAGGATGACCTGTACACATCTAAAAACGAAGCACTAAGATCCGAGGCTCTCTCTCTCACTCTAAGTGAAAAGGGCAGATGAACAGATGGGCGATTTACAAAGAGCACAGATGTGGATGTATCGTTAAAGACAGGATAAAAAGGATGATTATTCAGCGATGCAATTTTAAAAGCATATAGCAAGTCCATGTACGTTCGTTGGTTCTCAAGGCTCCACTTATCACACTCGACATACAGACTCCCGACAGGGCTATTGCGAAAAGCACCCGAAGCGAGACGAAGCCCCAAGTGTAGCACTGGGTCAAGCATTTGCAACGCTGTTTGAGTCGCCGACCCATATACCACACTGCCATTTGTCTAAACGAGACCAAACCAAAGCAGTATAGAGCCGTAGTAGGAGTTCTTTGTCGGAACCATACGATTGATGGGAGAGCACCTTAAGTATATTCATTGTTTTAAGACATTTATGTTTAAGTTCCTTGATGTGTGGAATGAATGTGAGTTGCTGGTCAAACACAACACCTAAGAACTTGTGCTCCTTGTTCACAGGAAGCGACACGCCATTAAGAGTAATGTCTGGGTCGATATGGACACCACGCTTCCTGGAGAACACAACGCAGGAGCTTTTTACAGGATTTAATTTAAAACCATTCTTGTCTTCCCAGCCGGCAAGTTTCTTTACACCAAGCTGGACTTGACGTTCGCAGATTGACATATTGCAAGATTTATAGGATATCTGCACGTCATCTACATACATGGAATAAGAGATTGTAGGTGGCAGAGCCTTACCAAGAGAGTTCATTTTTGCTATTAAGAGGGTGCAGCTCAACACGCCACCCTGTGGTACGCCATTTTCTTGCACGTGAACCTCTGAGAGTGCACAACCAACGCTTACTTGAAACGTTCTGTCTGACAAGTAACTAACAAGAGCGTTCAACATGCTACCCGAAACACCGAATAAATTGTGGTCACTAAGGATCCCATAACGCCAAGCGGTGTCGTATGCCTTCTCAAGGTCGAAAAACACAGTTAAACAATACTGCTTCTGCGCGAAGGCATCCTTGATGTATGAGTCAAGAGCTACCATTTGATCGTTCGTCGATCGCCCTACCCTAAAGCCTGCTTGGCAGCCCTCGAGAAGACGTTTGTACTCGAGGAAGTACACGAGCCTGCGATTTACCATCTTCTCGAAGAGCTTGCACGAAGAGCTTGTCAGGGCTATAGGACGGTAGCTTGAGGGGGACGACGGGTCCGTTCCCTCTTTCAGGAAAGCTACGACTATAGCCTCCTTCCAAGAGTTTTGAATGTACCCCGAAAGCCATATCTTGTTATATAGGTGTAAGAGTGTTAGAAGAGTGTATGCGTGCAGGTGTTGTATCATTGTGTATGTGATGTTGTCTGGGCCTGGAGCTGAGGGTTTACACGTGCTCAAAGCAGCCCTCAGCTCATGCAGTGAAAACAGTGAGTTATAAGAAGATGTTGACCTATTGTTATCTAGTATAGGCTTCTTTTCGGCCGTTTGTTTGTGTTTCATGAAAGTGTTTGTGTAGTGTGCTCAACTGGACACGTGTTGGAAGTGTTGTGCGAGGGTGTCAGCCTGGTCTTCGAGTGTGTCCCCTGTTGTGCTGACCAGAGGCATGCTGTGTGTTTGTTGTCCTTTGAGTTTGCGTATTCTTGTCCATTCTTCCCGTGTGTCTGTGTAGGAGTTTATTGATGGTATGAAGGAACGCCAACTCTCTCGTTTTGCCTCACGGCGCACATGTTTTCCTAACGCCTTGGCCCGTTTGAACAAAATGAAGTTACCCGACGTGGGGTACCGACGAAGGACACCCCACGCCTTGTTCTGGGCCTCTCGCGCCCGCCTACAGTCCCCATTCCACCACGGCCTCTGCTGGTTGCGCGGGGCACCAGAGGCGTGGGGAATGGACTTTTCGGCGGCGTCGAGGATGTGCGCCGTGAGCAGTTGGGTAGCTTCTTCAACGTGTAGGTGTCCTATGAATGTGTGGTGTAGTTTGGATGTCTCTGTAAATGTATTCCAGTTAGCTCTCGCTTCATTAAACCTTTTATGGGAAGATGGACTGCTCGGGCCTGTACCTATATACCTTAATAAGTGGGGAAATGGTCACTACCATATGGGTCCGTGCCCACTCCCCACTCAAGACAAGGAAAGAGAATTGCAGAGCCAATAGCCAGGTCAAGATGTGAGTATGTGTTGTGACCTATGTTATAGTATGTGGGCTGTTTATTGTTGAAAAGGCATGCTCCAGAGGATGTAAGAAACCTCTCTATCAGGCGACCCCGGGCATCCGTACGAGAAGAGCCCCAGAGAATTGTGAGGATTAAGGTCGCCTGTTAGAATGTATGGTTCGGGCAGCTGGTCAACCAGGGCCTCGAAGTCAGAGCTCAAAAGTATAATATCAGTAGGAATGTATATACAGCATACCGTTATCAACCTATTAAATATTATTTAGCGTATTGCTACAGCCTCAAGGATAGTGTTTGAAGTGACAGGGTGGAATTCTAAGGATTTCCGGACGATTATGGCCACACTGCCAGAAGAGTGTGTGCAGCCATCCCTGTCTTTCCTGTATACCAGGTAACTATTCAAGAAATTTGTGTGTTTAGAATTCAGATATGTTTCCTGAACACACATTACACTTAGCTGATTGGTATGCAGAATCTCACACACGTCGTCAAGATTATTCAGAAGGCCTCTGCAGTTCCATTGTACTATGTTCTCTCTTCCCATAATGAAGTGTTCAGAGCTACTGGACTGTGTTGTTTATGTGTCGTCTTTCGGGGCTGTGACTCTTGTCTTTTTTGGCTTGTCCGGTGGCTTTGGCGTCGGGACGCGTTCCTTGTGGTGCACCGCAGACAAGAACGGACCGACGTCCATTTCATCCTCGGATGTCCTCGGAGCGCCTGAGGGATCAGGCTCCTTGGACCGCGAACCCTTTGGGGCGCGTTTCCTTGCCCGCAACCACATAGGGATTCAGGAACGCCTCGGATGGCGCAGGCGGTGCGGTGGGGGTGGGAGCTGCCGCTGGCTCCCCCATGTCCATCTCCTCTGCGCCCTCGCCTGCGGTTTGGGACGCTGGGGTGGAAGTGGAGGATGCAGCATCGCTTCCACCAGACGTGGTTGCCCCCACAGCTGCTGCTGGCTCAGCGAGCGGTGCGGAGGAGGGTTGGGCTGCCTGAGGCAACCCAGGGGGTGGTGGAGGGGGACCAAGTCCGACTCGCGCCACTGGGTCCCCGCAGAAACCAGACGCCGCTCCGCCCCCCGGCGAGCTGAGTCGGCGTACCTCCCCAGAGGGAAAGAGGCGAACCTCTTCCGCGTCTCTGGGAAGGTGATGTTTTCAGTGACCTTGATGTTAATGATTTTATTCTCTAATTGAAACTTTTCACAGCTGCTGGACCATGCTGCGTGCGGCCCCTGACAGTTTGCACAGGGGAAGATAGTAGAGTCACAGTTTTCAGTAGGGTGGTCAGGTGCGGCGCATTTCGCGCAGGTCGTTTTGCCGCGACAAAACGTGGTAGCGTGCCGAATCGCTGGCACTGGTAGCAGCGGCGCGGCTTACGTATGTACGGACGTACACCACACCTAATGAAGCCAGCATTGATGTGCTCAGGAAGTTTTGATTTGTTGAATGTCAAGATTATATGCTTTGTGGGGATTTCCTTATTGTCTCGTCTGATGGTGATACGCCTCACTGCAGTTACACCCTGATCTTTCAGGCCTTCCAACAGATCAGCTTCGGTCTCATTCAACAAATTGGTCTCCGAGATCACACCCTGAGAGCTGTTGAGGCTGCGATTGGGAGTGACTCTGATGGCCAGATCTGCCATGCAGGTTTGCGGCAGGAGGTTAGTGGCTTGTTGCTGCGTCTTGACATTGACTAGGACTTCACCGTTACGGAGTTTCTTAGCATCGAACGATTTTCCGAGGATGCCTTCTAGGAACTTAGTGATCAAGAATACGGACATGGAAGAAGCAGGGTTTGTTTTGTCAACTGCCTCGGTAACCAAGAATCGAGGATAGTTGTCAGGTTTCGGTATGTGAATTGTTGGAAGAGATGGAAAGGAAACTTCGGTGCGGCCCCTTTTCGGGGGCCGATCACGTCTGGGGTGAGGTTGAATTATCCATATGGCATAGGAAAAAGCAGGGAGACGGGGGTACTTACTTCTTTGACCTTACCCTGGTAGTCAAAGAGGTCCCGGAGCTCCCTGCCTGGTCGACAGGCAGGGAGCCCATCGGCCGGAGCTTGATCAAGGCTCCGACGGCCACCATTAGAGGTTTCTACCCTTCACCTTAAAAACACATCACCACGGTAGGTCACAGCTTATGTTGGGGGGCTCGGAGTCCGCGGTATCGCCAGTACCGTCACCAAGATTACTCAAGGTGCCCCGTGCGGGGAGATTTAGGAACCATCAGTGTACTGTCGGTTCTACGTAATCTTTCTACAAAGGTGGTAGTTAACCGCATAAGCGACTGCTTATGGTTCCCTTTTTACTTTTTACTTTTTATTTTACCCTTTTTACATCACTTTTACTATTGGCTTAGAGAGTACGAATTGGCGCCTCATTTTTGAGACATGGTCACAGTACCGCATGCATTTATGGGTGAGAAAATGCGGGGGATTACATAACGCACATGGAGCGAACCACAAAGAAACAAAGGGCAAGGTAATCCCCCACTGGAAGAGTCAAAAGTTTCCAACCCCAGAGAGAGTAAGGAAAAAAGTCATTAACAAATCTTTCTGAGAAGATAGATAACCACAGAAGCTTTTTACGCTCTCCTATTCGATCTCGTCGTCTCTCTTTGTAGTTGGGCTGTTTCTCTTGAGTGGGCACTATACTCAGCTTCGCATTACGACTGAAGATAAGCGAAATCAAAATGGAGGTAGGCCGATTTCCTGTTTAAGCAAGAGCAGAGCCCAATAAAAGTAAACAAGCGAGAAATTTACTGAACAGATAGGCGCGCACACGAACGTTTGGTCCTTTCTAACACCTCCCAAATTATGTTTTGCGTTATGTGCGACGTCTACAGTAACTGCGTGCTAATTCCGGACATCCCTGGAACGGAATTCGGATTTCTTTCGTTTGAAAAACGTTCATTTCGCGTGGCCCGTTTTAATCACAATGTAGGAGCTCTTGATATGACTAAAAAAAGATTTGCCAGAAAACCAACCCCAGGCATTGCTTGTGCCGCCCCACACCTGTTCACCTGCTGTTGGCAGCCTAGTAAACTGGAGAAAGAGAGAGAAACATTTTTGGAGGAGCAGTGTTTCAACTTATCTGATGGTCATAGCTCACTCATTTTTGACTGAGGTATTTTGTGGCCCCCTATTCCAATGAATCTGTGTTTGTTTACTAACGTCTGAAAGCGTTTAGGGTCTGAAAAAAGTCAGAAAAAGTGTTGCAGGGTCTCATAAAACACATCAGTCTTGCTTGAGCAACTTAAAAGCGAAAATTTGGCCTGGCTCTCTGTCTAAACTTTGACACAATCTTCTAGCCAAAACTTGAAACAATTCGTGAAAAAGAAGCGTATGTAGGCAGAAACATTCCAAACTAAACTTATTGCCTTAGTCATCCGAGTAATCGTGATTTAACAGTGAGCAAACTTGTGAAACAGTTTAAGTAAAATGTTAAGACTAAACTTGTACCCTCGTTATTTTAGTGAGATATATGCCACTGGTAAAAAAACGCGTTAAAAAGGCTAAGTTGTTGTAAAATTTATTATGAATCGGACGGCACTAGGCCTGTTGCGGTGGGAGGGGGAAAGAAAAGGGGGTTACGTGCGTCGCACTATGGAGGCTTCACACGCAAATGTCCACAGTGAGAGTAGAATTCTCTTGTGGTCGTGTGTTGGCAGGATCCAGTCCTCGTATGTTGATACAGATGACGGGCGATGTTTGTCACGTGCGTCCTTCACTCCTTCACAGTCCCACACCAGGTGACGCATGTTGGCCGGCTGGGCAGCCAAGCACACACTACACTGGGGCGGCGAGAAAGGTGGCGGGTTCGGCTGCTTGGAGTACTTCTGTGCGTGTTTCCACCTTGCCACCACGTCCTCCGTGACGACAAAGCCACTTCGTGTTTTCACCACGAACACTTGGGCGCCACGCGTAGGGACCCTTAGGTAGGGGATCCTCAAGGGGTGGTACGTGGATCAGGAGCTCTTTGGACCTTTCAAGCTTGGTCCTTCTTCGCTTCTCTTCAGGGCTATGACTCAGGGCTTTGAGAGGAGTGAGCTCAAGCTGCGAGTGGTGGGGAGAGTGAGCCTCACTGGACAGCTTGTGCACAGTCTCATTGCCCGTGTTGCCAGAGTGTCCGGGTACCCAGAGGACCTTGACATCAATATTTCTGTTCCGTTGTAGTTCGCGGCAAGTCTGCTTTATGGCATATTCCGTGGAGGTCACTTGCGGGGGTCCAACCAGGTTTCTGAGTGCCGTAGCACTGTTCGTTAAAACCTCATCTGTCGTACTTGCTTGGTGCCATCTGTGGACAAGAATTCAAGCACCCAGAGGAGGCTAAGATGAATGGCTCGGAGTTCGAGTTCTGTGGTTGAGAGGGTCTCTTCTAGAAGGAACCTTTCTGAGCGGTGGGCCCCTTCCTGTCTTCTCGCTGCCATAGCTGCGATTCGGGTTTCGGGGTCCCATGAGCAGTCTGTATGGATGCGCAGCTCCTCCGGGTCAGGTTTATGTGCGTTAAGGGCCTGTGCTATTGTTTTTCGCTGCTGGGCGTATTTATGTACGTTTGTCTTGCGTGATAGTGGCTTGAGATCTGTTATTTGGATGTCTTGCCACGAAGGAATGTGGGGTGGAACATCTTGTAGTACGGCTTGCATCTGAGGGTCTTCATGTAGTAGGAGCCGCTGTCCTTGGAGAGTGTTCTGACGGCGGTCAGCCGCACCTTTCCGTCGATCGTTTATTAGCTCCCGCAAAGGTGGGAGTCGCGCATAACGGTACAGTTCGTCGATGCGCGTGTGCCGTGGCAGGCCGGTCACTACTCGCACAGCAGCTCTATACATCGTTTGGAGCTTTTCAGATTGTGCTTTGTCAGGCGGTAGCACAGAACACCATACGTGGCGCGTGAGACGAGCACGGCCTGAACTAGAGTGCGGGCTACCTCCGATGTGGCTCCTCCAAATTTGCTTGCGAGTCGTTTGATCAGGTGGAGGAGTTTTTTTCATGTAGGCGCTAGTTGTCTTAACCATTCGGTTGCACCTCCCCGCTCCGCGATGGGTATACCGAGGATCCTGATCCAGCCTGCGTCTGGTCGCTTGAGTGGTCTCCCCTCTAGCGAAAGGGATACCTTGGCTCGTTCTTCAGGAGTGCCTCCGATCAGGATATACTGTGTATTCTCGACCGACAGCTGAATGCCGGTATGCTCGAGGTATCGCTCCAGGGCGGAGAGTGCCTCCTGCACTGCGGCCACAGCCAACTCCGTCTTTTTGTGGTCAGGGGCTTCAGTCCAGATGGTAATATCATCTGCGTACAGAGTAAAATGCACACCTGCAATTTTTGAGAGTTCTTGGGTGAGCCCACGCATAACCACATTGAAGAGCAAGGGCGAGAGAATCGACCCCTGTGGAACCCCAACGCAGTTCGTGAAGCTGGTTGGTTCTGTATGCCCAGAGCAAATCTGAAAGGTTCGATTTGCAAGGAAGCTTCTGATGAAGTTTAACATCCTCTTGCTGGGATACGCTTCATGAAGTAACCGTAGAAGGGCCTGGTGAGTCACGGAATCAAACGCTTTCTTGAGGTCCACCACAACGAGAATGCTCGGCTGGAAAAACCGGCGAGGGCTCAAGATTCTCCTTAAAAGAAAGAGGCTATCATGAGTGCAAAGATTTGGACGGAATCCAGTCTGATTTGGGTGAAAGTGTTCTGACACTTCTTCCAGGTAGTGATTGAGCCTGTTTGTGTACATTCGTTCTATGAGTTTGCACACTGTGGAAGTCAAGGACATCGGACGTAGATTAGGAGTCTCGGTGGACGCTTACCCGACTTCGGTATTGGCGCCACTACGGCGTGTTTCATTGAAGGGGCAGTTCACCACTAATCCAAATTGCATTGATGTCGTCAAGTAGGGCTTCCTTTTGAGCTGCGGGTAGGTTACGGAGCATTGTCCATGTGACCCCATCTTTACTTGGGGCACTCTGGATCCGCATCTGTTCTAGGGTGGTGTAAAGTTCGGCGAGGGTGAAGGGCGTTTCCAACTCGTTCGTTTCATCGACTGGCTCATTCTCGTTTATATCGGGTGATGGAGGTTGTACGGGCTGTGGGAAAAATACGCTCGCTGCCTGTTTTTCAAACTCCTTCTGGGAGATCCCCTGAGTGAGGAGCACTGTTTCGATGACACCTTGGGTTTTACGTTTGTCACTGAGGGCGTGAAATGTACTCCAGAGTCTGTGAAGTCCCGTGTCCTTTCCGAAGGACGCACAGAGCTCCGCCCACCGTTGCCAAGTTAGCTGTTTCGTGTGCCTTCTAATTTGAGCCGTTTTGTGTCTTATGCGGAGGAGGTCTTTGTATGCCTTGCCCCCTTGATGGTATTGGACTTGAAGTTGTTCTCGCCTTGTCCATAAGTTGAGTAGGGGCTTGTCTGGCGAGGGGGTCTCCACGTCCACAGTGACCGTAGTCGCTGCCACCTTTGCTGCGTCGAGGATTCGAGTGACGAGGGAGCTCTCGTGAGCCTCCTCGACAAGCTCAGGGGAACTTATTCCAGACTGTGCAGGTCACTTGTCGGCGTTTCTCTTGAACGAGGCCACGAAGTTCCAGCCAAATTGGTAGTGATCGCTGCTCCAGGGATCGCTATTGCAGCGCCACTGGCGAATCGTAATTTCAGTCGCCCACGTTATGTCAGGGGTAGTGTTTCTTTGCCTTTAGTGAAGGGCGATGCGGGTTGGGTAGTCCAAGTCCCAATGAGGTAAAGGTGGGCTTCATTTGCTTCGTCTTCGAGGTTCTGGCCACGAACTGTAGTGTGCTTATACCCCCAGGTGGTGCTCGCATCATTGAAGTCTCCACCTATTACAATTTCGTCGTTTGGAAACAAGGTGCTAATTCTGCTCATACACTAGAAGGTGACTCTGCACTGCCCCCCAGTATCAGGGCGGACGTAGACGGAGTTTTGCTCGGTGCTTGTAGTGCACGTTAAAGACCACACCATGCATGTTGGTGGTGAAATTACTCCTCAGCGGAGGCGCCGGCAGCCCAGTGCGGCAATTGTAACCAATTAGGAAAAATTCCAGTTTGGCGACGCTGGATACTTGGATTTGGCAAAAAGGCTAAGAAAGACACAAGCTCGTCTGATGTAAAAGTAAGCACAAAGGGAGCACAGCTTCCGCTCCTGTGGTTCCAGTCAGAGCAAGAAACAAGCGATTAAGAAATAGATTTTTGCTGCCCCAACGAATCGTAGGCAAGCTGCGCAAAAAAATGAAAAATTGAATTGCGTTGAATTGAACCCATTCACTTCATCATGAATGAAGTGTCAGGGGAGAGGAAGAGTATAAGAGGTGCACATGGTGAGAAACAAAGGGACGAAATTATAAAGGGGGCAGACAACTATCATCCCTCAACATTTACTAAGAACCAAGCACATGCGTTGCCAACTTTTCTTGGTCATGAAGAGTACACAAAAGACTTGCCATGATCGCTTCGCCCGAAACAACTTATTACGTCAAAATGTTTTAATCTGAAGGGGGCATCAGAAGCTTAACTTGGAGAACGCAGGATGGCGGATAAATGGGGAAGGTTAGAGTTACCTAACAAATAGCACAGTACTCAGTCTTGGTAGGTAAATCCAATGACATAGGCAAAGTTTAACCTGAAAAAGCTTCGTTGCAGGGTAAATTTAAAAATAATGATCATGAAGAGTAACCTTTCATCGGAGGAGATGACTCGTTGGCAGGAAACGGAGCAGGGTTGTAGGCCTTACAGAAGACCCCACTTTTTGGTGAAAGCAACGAAGGAGTCCAGTACTGTATGGTGGCTATGAGGGCGTCCTTCTTCCAACAAGATTTGGTCCTATTAATATATGCAAAAAAAAAGAATACTCAAATAAACATGCAGCAAGCATCGCCTTCGCCGTAGGTAACAAAATGCAAAAACAAGTAGACGCATACAACTGCCCTGGTCGGGTAACCTCTTTACATCGCAGCCGCCAGAAAGAAAACCGGTGGAGACTGGGGTTAGGCTGTGTATACGGCTATAGGTATAGTAAAACGTTGTCATTGTAATCGTGGTGACCAGGCCCATAGCCATAGGGGGAGCCCTAGGGGCTCGTGTCCCCCCCCCCTGAAATTTTTATGACGAGAGGGGGGTGTTGTTCAGCAGCATGGCTTTCGGCACCCCGCTGAGGCAAGAAATTTGTCTACAGCAGATGAGCATGTGCAAAACTGAGCATATCTTTCCGTGCCCATGTCCTACGCCGCATAAACACCCCGGAGCATCAGAAAGGAGCACAGGAAGCCGCACGCGACAGTCGGCGCCGGATAAACACAGTAGGGCGGCTGCGCTACCGACTTTGCCGCCACTGCGGCTCTTCCGCCCGGACCACCCACACCATCAATTTCACCCCCAAACATGCCCTGTCTGTGGCGCCCTCGACGAGCACTTCACTCTCTGAGCGAGGGCGCAGCAGACCCCTTTCCTCCCTACCATCTGGCAACAGGCGCTGCGCGACCCGGAGGTATGATGACCGGAAGCATCAAGCCAGGTCTAGGTGATGTCGCAAAAGCCGTCTTCACTGTCCTGGGGTCGACCACCCAAGCCTGCCGCCGACCGAGTGCCCCCTCAATCACTCCCCTCATCGACGAGGAACATCCCGTCGTCTACACAATGACGCGTCGATCACCCGTGCCGCTGCTGCTGGACATAATTCGTTTCGGCGGCACTCTCGGGCACCCAAGCGCGCCGAATGCCTCCCTAATGACGGGAAACGTTCCGAAGAGGTGGTGACAAAGGCTTCACGTGGTGCCTCACTTTTGGCGGCAGGCTTGACGTTCCTGTCTGCTTCTTTGAGGACGTGCCGCGCATCATTCTCCTGCACTTTGCGGTGTGGCTGATGACTCTTTAAAGGCCGTTATTCAACGAGCCGCCAACGCCAGAATACAAGAAGGGATTCCAGATGTCCTCCCGATAATTCAACATCGGTGCGCCGAAGGGCTTCGACATTACGCAGATTGCTTCACCGAAGTCAACCCGAACTTCACGTGTGCAAGAGGGAAACGTGTCCACTATGTGTGAGAGTGTGGGCGAGAGTATGAGGGCCATAGATTTTTGTGATGGCTGCGGTCTTGATAACAGCGGGAGAAAGTGGACGGAACTACGGTACTTCCTGTTCACGCTGGTCAAGAATGGAAATGCTTTGGGATAAAGTTTTCTTTCTTCCTCAACTTGGACCTCATGAGTGCTCCGGCACGACACCAACCGCGGTCCACTTCATCCATGCTACCCCTGTTCGCAACAGTGACCACCTAGGCACTGGCACTTGTGGCGGCCTTCTGGCCCGCCCCTCCGCCTCCCCTTATCCCTGAGCTTAAACAATGTTGCTATCTCTCTCTCTCGCTCTCTCTCTTTCTCTCTACGCCCCCACCAAGCAAAATATGCGACACGGTGCGGCACAGGGCGCCACCGGCTCAAATTCAGTGGCGAGGTCTTTTGCAGTGGAGGCCCGTATTGCAGCCCGTATTGGGCCGGAATATATCGCGTGTTTGCCCTCTTGTGAGGTGTTCTCTGCGTTCGTCATTATGAGCACAAAAAAGAAGCGGCAAGGTTCAACACGACGAACTACTTCAACAAGCTTCCGAAGATGAGCTTTCTAGATTTCTGCAATTTCCCTTGAGTGCGAGAACGTAATAGAACGCGTTTACAATGTACCAGCATTTCTTATGCCGAGTTTACTTCCGGAATTAACAGAAAGTTTAGGTTTTAGACGTATAATGTGAGGAGGACTTGAGCAGCTTACTTGTTACTTACTAACAGTAGTATTTTTTAGCATGCAGTGCCTGTGCCGTCGCACGAAGAGGACGAGACAGGTGCCAATCCGACAGCTGCGGTAGTCCACGGCGAGAAAGTCGCTGGGTCGTCGTCTTGAGAAAGACTTTCTGTGAAGCTGAATGAACCGCCTAAAGAAAATGATATTTGAATAAACGTACGCTGCTCGACTCTTCCCGAAGACACAAAAGAACGTGTCTACACGGGCACGTGGACACCTTGTTCTAAACACGATTTTGAGGTTTCCGTGTCAAAGGACAGGAAAAGACGAAAATTCCAGTTGAAATGGTTGCAACTTTTCCATTGGCTCGCTTACTCAGACGTCCCAAAAGGCGCCTTCTGCAAGGTCTGCCTCCTATTTTCCATGAAATCCGGAACAGGGAAAGGTTCCCATGAAACTGCACGGACCTTCGTGACTTACCCTTCACGAAGTTGGAAAATGCCCTTGAAGTATTCAAAAACCACGCGAACACAGAGTACCACAGAGACGCAAAGATTTCTGCACACTGATTTTTGAAGTGGCTGACGGAAAAATGGACAACCTTCGTCTGCAGCTGAATAAAAAAGCAAAGATCGAATCTGAAAAAAACGAGGCAATGCTGCATACAGTCATTAAAACGGTACTTTTTTTTGCCGACAAGAAATCGCGCTTAGGGGAGACAGAGATTCTGGCAGACTTGCACTAAAAGAACCCGCAAAAAACGATGGAAACTTCAGAGCACTGCTACGCTACATGGCTATGGGGGGCGATGAGGTTCTTGCTGAGCACATAAAAACGTCTGGTGGTAATGCCCTCTACACAAGCCCGACCATTCAAAATGAGCTGATTGCGATAATCGGCAAGCGAATTCAAGATGGAATCGTTCAAGCTGTGAACAAGTCTGAATTTTTCTCCGTTATCGCCGATGGCACACCTGATGGGACACAAACTGAACAGTTCTCCCTGTGCGTACTGTATGTGGAGCTTGAACTATGGAGATCAAAGAAGATTTTCTCGCTTTCGTACCAGTTTCAGACCTCAGTGGATCAGGTCTGGCGGAAACGTTGAAAACAGCTTGTTTGCCTCGGTTTAGACCGTCATAGCATGAGAGGTCAAGGCTATGATGGAGCCAACGTCATGAGTGGCTCATTTCATAAAGTGCAGGCCCTGATCCGCGAAGTGTATCTTTTAGCAGTGTATACGCACTGCTCTTCGCATTCACTAAACCTTTGCTTGAAAGATGCATCTAAGGTAAGCGACATCCGGAACGCTTTCGCAACGATTGGGGAAGTTTGCACATATTTCAGAAGCTCCTCAAAAAGAACCGATGTTCTCAAGAAGCACCTCGAGTCTTCTTCGCACGCATTTTCACGCCTTCATAAATACTGCGAGACTTCGGGGGGGGAGGGGGGGGGGGTTTGAGCGGCGCGAAGCCATGATTCTCTTCAGTGAAGCGCTGCCTGACATTATCGAGTCGCTGGAAGTCCTTATGGGAATTGAAACAGAGAGAAATGTGACTGCTTCCGCACTTCACACTCGTTTGTGCAGTTTCAACTTTCTCGTCTCCCTCGCAGTGAGAGAAAGGTTTTAGAGTCTTACGCTTCGTTTGTCCCAGTACCTGCAAGGCAATTTCGTCGACATGAGCGTCGCCCTTGAGCATATAGACTTAGTGCTGAAACAGCTTAGTGACATCAGAAAAGATGCCAATGATCAGTTCAAGAAGATTTTCGATTGCTGTGAAGCAACGGTGAGAGGATTCGGCGTTTAGACAGATATTCCCCAAAAAATCGGTTCACAGAAGTAGAGAGAAAACCATGCTTCCACTTATCCTGAAGAATATTACAGACGGACTTGTTTTATTCCGTATTTGGATTATCTGCACTCTGCATTGAACGAGCGCTTTACTGGTCACAGGGCGATGTTCAAGGGTCTTCAACTCGTGCTACCGAATTACACCACCGAGAGCAGCTTTGAGTTGTTACAACCGGCAGTAGAATTCTACATGGCGGACATGAAACCAAAAAATCTCAGAGTGATCAAGGTGGAGTGGGAAATATGGAAGCAGAAGTGGCAAGCAACAACTCCAGAAGAGCTGCCAAGGTATGCGACCGAGGCCATAAAGCAGTGCAACACCAGCCTGTTTCCAAATATCAGTACTCTCCTCACGATACTTGCTACACTTCCTGTCACCACAGCAGCAGCTGAGAGAAGCTTTTCAACGTTGAAGCGCACTAAGGCCTACCTTCGCAATAACTTTGTTGAGGAACGGCTGAATGGGTTGGCGTTCATGTCGCTCTACAGGGAGTCCGTTAACGTGAGCACTGTAATTGAAACGTTTACGATGAAGGCATAGAGACTTGTGTTTTAGGCTCCTGATCTTAAGGCGCCAGTGCGGAGGATCACCCCATAGCGTTCAAAGTCAGACGTCGGGCGAAGCTCTCTAACATGCTTCAATAAAAGAAAATCTATCGCCGTCCGCCCAGTACACTCCGGTGCGTACAGGCGGTGCTCTTTTGTCGACCCCGCACTTATTCACGACTCTCACCAGCTTTGATGCACGTCCTTACTTCGTGCGTATACATATCATCGCGCACAACCAGCCGCTCACTCTCCGTTCAGTGCGTTCATTGACCTCCAAGCCTGGCCACTTGAAAGGTAAAAGCCGCTCGAGGAAGTCCAGCTGTCGCCGCCGTCAACCGACTACCAACGCCGGTGCATAAACTCACAGCCCGCAACCCGCAATTTCAAGTGGCAGTTTTACAGAACGACGACGCGGGGTTTTTTTCCGAGCGCAGCCGTGCCACAAGAACTAGCGTGCCACAAGAACTCGCATCACTAGCGGTGCCGCCAACGGCGCTCCCGACGGCCAAAGCATCCTCTGTAACAGCGGCGGGCAAAACCACCGACAAAAACAAGCTGATCATGTCAGGGTGGCCGCGCACGCGCCCATGCACCTTATCTCGAACCCGGTAAGGTGCATGGGCGCGCCCATCGTTGTCACCGATGGGCGACGCCGGTCCAGCCCGCGAGACGCCGCTCGAGTGTTATAGTCAGGGCTGTGGTGCGCTGTACGCCCGTGCTCCTGGTGGTCAGGTCTCCCCGGCATTTTCCCGATTTTCTTGTTTTAGTGCGCAGCACTTAAGCGTCCGCGACTGTGGTTTGGCGTCGTCGCCGGTTTCGTACAGGAGTGAATAAAAGGACACCGAAGATGGGGAGGGGGGGGCAGGAAAAATTGGGGCGAGAGAGTGATGGAGAGGGCAGTGTGCCAAGAGGAAGGGGGGTGCTTTCCGGCGGGGAAGCACGACTAGATAAGCGAGGGCACGAAGACGCCACCCAATATAAGCCCGAAGGCAAGCTTAGGATGAAAGAATGACACAAGTGTGAGAGGGAGGGCAGTATGCCATGAAGCGCCACAGAAGCCCAGATCTCGCTGCGTGATGCCCGTACATCGGTCCTCCGGCGTCCTCCTAGTTGCGTGGTTCATCCGAACGACGTGATAGTTGCCCGGGAGGTTCAAACACAATTTGACAAGATGCTCGGTGGCGGCCACACGGTGCGAGATAACGGCATAGTATTGCGTTCGCTGATCACACGGTCACTTACTGAGAGGCAGACGCTTGCGCCGTGACTGAGAAGACCGCTGTTCGTGCTGCTCAGAAATTTTGCATTAGGAAGTACAGTAATCGTCAGGCTTCTTTTTTTTCTTTCTTTGCTTTATGCATGCATGAACGAAAAGGCTGAGCATACGCGTCATGGATGGCGACGCTGCCAATGCCGAACTACAGCGGGACCGCCAAAAAAGCAAGCGGACGCGGCCACAGCTGTCTGTTTTTTTCTTTCTTGTCTTTCTGCGTGTTGTGGCTTGATTTTTCAACACGCCTCGTTACTTTAGCTACACATGGAGGCCGATGAGTAGTGCACTTGATGAAAGGTGTAGCTATATTTATGAAGTAGTACAAGTTGAGTGATTCGTTTTTAGAGGGGAAAGATTATAACTTTGTGCGCTGAAAATACGGCGTAGATAACACAGCAGGTTAAAAAACAAGAGTCCCACACTTAAAATAACAGAGAACAGGTGACACAATGTTCTAATGACCACCGAAGTTTTAAAGGGGGCTGTATGAACAAAGTACGAATTAAACGTAAAGCCAAAATTATGCAAATTCTGGTCTTGGTGGGAATACAACTTGTCTCCGAATATCAATGAAGCAGGATTACGCAACAGCGCACCGGCTTTTTGGGGTCAATGCAACACGGTATTTACTCTGTTAGAAGGCAATACGGCAAATAGAAGTTAAAGCGAGTTACAACACTGTACACATGTAGGGGAGTTGCACGTAAAATGGGGCCACAAAAATCAAAGGGACACCATGAGCAAGTATACATGCACTCTAACTACAGCGGGATAACAATGGGCATGGCAGCAGCCTTGGGGTTGTTTTTTGGCCACCTACACATTTTCCTCAATATCATTGCACTGCTCCAGCTTACTAAAGTTGTACCTAGTAAATACGTTGTGGCCTTTCAACTGGAAACATTTATTTCAGCGGTGCATTGCGGCCTGGATGAGCACTCAGAGCCCGGTGGCTGTTAATATAAATTTTTCGTGTAAGAAAGTATCATGCGCTAAATGTCCGCTTTGCGTGTAGTTTAACTGTGAAATTATCTGTGGCACCCACTGCAACCCCTGTTTGTAGGGAGCTATTGGCAGCTGAATAAAATAAAGCCGACATTCCACGCGCCAATGAAAGTGGAAAGTAAAGAGCTAGTCCAGTGGGCACGTGATCGGCCCCATTATTGGGAATGTTTGGGAAAATTCAGCTGATTTCAAAGTTTTAAAGTTTATTTCAAAAATACATTGATGTCTGATTACACAATGTTAGCATACAAGAGTACATCAAAGTGTAAGAGTAAGAGTATATGTAAGCATATGCAAGTATACAAACACCCAACGTTTTCAGCGTACCGTTAATGGCATATAAGCGGGTACTGTAGAAGTACCCTTTAGCAATTATATTTGCCTGCACTATGAAGACTGCAGTTCAGTTATACAGCTGACTTGAACTAGAACCTTGAAATACTAGAAGGTGAAGCTGGCTCTACTGTTAGGCTTTGGGATCCGTCAAAGAACCTTTACAAACAAATTTCGCTGTGTTCCACCGAAGGTAAATGATCTTTACGACGGGCTGCAGCGAGACTGCAGTGATGTTTACAAAAAAACAACCGAACAGGAAGTGGAAAACCTATAAATTGAAGTAAGAAACTGCGCGAAATATAGGACGGCCACAAGAGAGAGCACAAGATCTGCGCCTCTCCTGTGTTCTCTCTTTTTGTGGCTATCGTAGACTTGCGCAGTTTTTCCTTTCTTGTTAACGGTGCACTAACTGGCCCGCCTCCAATTCCTGCAAAATATACACACTGAAATATTTTGATTGTATTCCTTGTATTTGTGTCAGTGTTCAAGATAGAAAAAATGATGCTCTCACGCAAAGCCCGCGTGGTTGCAGTGGATATCTCTACTAATGCTCACAAATAACGGCGCATTCCCACCGCACCAGCAGCTGGAATTTGGGGGATAGCTTACACTGATCCCCTCGCCTATAAATATCAAGCGTTAACCGGGCAGCACCTCTTTAAATTCTCACATGCTGGGCAGCTCAGCAGCCGACTTCTTCCAATGTTCCAAATCTCCAAATTCTGGCTCGTATCTGGAAGCAAAGCAAAATTTGAAAACATGCAGCTTCCCAACGCAATGATGTTGCGATGTGGCGGCCGCTGGTCGTCGGGAAACTGCTGTTTAACGTCGCCCAATACAGAGCCTGCAAGAGAATTTGGACAAAAAATGGAGTTCAAGAGGCTTCCGTTCTGCTGATCCGTCCACAAGGTGGCAAAGAATTTTGTTCAACCAACCCTTCCGTCTCCTCGCCTGTCACGCGCTGCAGACAATCCTCTGTTCGGTGGCATGTTAAACAAGCTGGTCCGAGTTTCAAAATGTGCACACCAAGCTACGCATTAGGGCGCAGAGAAACGCGCCCAAAATATAGTGTACATGCGATCCAGCCTCAATGACCTGACAACTTTTTCCGCTGCAGAGCTGACGATTTACACGTCAAGCAAAAATAACTCGACACAATTTGATATAGGAGCATTTTTGACGCTTTGATGCTTAGACCAATGTTTATGATCAATGCTTTGATCTGAGATTGTCCTTGATTTTCAACGAGGAAGCTTCTGTGGTGCTTTGGCAATGCAGTTGTGTAACTGGCCTGATCTTTTCAGTAATAACAAAATAATGTGTCGGGTTGTTTCACAGCTCCGTGAGTAGTCGAATCCTTTCAATTTTTTCTTATTTCTCTGAAAAAAAGCAGAAAAAATTATTTTTCTTTTACACCCCTAAACGTTTCGTAAATTTTTCATCTCTAGACCAAACTTTCACGACTGTAACGAACGCCCGTCACAGTGTTACAGCGCCTGCGTTTGGCATATTGATGGGTGGGACATTGCCCATAGATGGGAGAAGGCATCATCATGAAGAACTGGGCTAACCAGATAAACATTCTGTTTTGCGGCAAATTTTCTTCAGGTAGACTTGCTGACTTAAATGAAGTTGACTTGGGATATCTAGAGAGTAGAAACACCGAACACACGTTTATTGTACGGCACGAGAACAGTCACTGTTAAAGAACGAATTCACATAACGTGCAGTTGGAGTAATTTGAAGTTGAGAGCGCCCCGATACTCCGTGAACTCTTACGAAGAAGCGTGATCCCGATGACTGATGTTAGTACGGTTCGGAAATATAAGAGTGGTGAAATGATTATATTGATTTAGGGCAACTTACTTTCATGTAACATCGCGCATTCTTCTTGAAACCCTGTTTCCGATCTGTGCAATTCATTTCTTACCTTAGATAGCAATGTGCACCTGTGTGATCGTGCCAGAAAATAGGAGATGGTAGAGATATTCAGATGTTCTTACAGTCTTTAAAACCTCTGGGCTTGTCTTTCATTGGGTTTTTGGGGCACACTTTTAGGCATTCTGTACAGCTAAGTAAAAAAAAAAAACCTTCTTTAAACCGAATGTTGATTCCTATACCTATTTGTTGCAATATTAATTGTGGTGCTGCCACTGCTGGATTCAGCATGGACCGGAATAAAGCGGCTGGCAAATATTACGCAGTAACGTGTAAGCTCCCCGCGTGACAAACTGGCCGAATTGGCTTCCCGCACGTAGGAACAAAGAGAGAGACGCGATATGTTACAGCAGCAGAGTGGCAAACAACCGTTATTAAAGGAATACGACGTGTGGTGACGTGTGAAGTGGTGACCATTGGTGACGATTGCTGACCATTGGCATAAGAATGTTCACACCGCTCTAGCTGCTCCCACTCCGAAAGCCGTTTTCTTCGTGAGAGCTGGAGTTATGAACTTACTGGTTGTTGTTCCAGCCCGGTGTTATTACGCGTTTGTGTAAGTGACCATATCTGCAAACTCCCCACCTTACAGCGTACCTTTTGTGAATAGCATATATTGAACAATGATATACTACATCCTCTTCCTCCTCGTACAGGTGCATGGCGCATTTGAAACAGCCAGTTAGGAATTAATGAACATATATATGACAAACATGCCTCTGATCATTACCAGACCGACGGCAACCTTCACTGACCCTTAGCGACTACCGCGGAATCGATGTCAATGTCAAACCACGCCTTCAAAATGTTTCACGGTATTGTAAGTAATAAAAATAAATGCACTGCCTAATGATGTCTGCACTTGTGCTACCTTTCATGCTAACTCGATTGGCTAAATCGACGGGTTTCGCTTTTCATTAGGTGTTCTTGTTTAGTTTTAAGCGGACTTTTTTATTATGCAGCTATTACTAACATTTTTCTAGGTAATTAATCATGTGTTTTATTCTGGACGTCATTCATAATACGCGATCGAAAAGCAGTCCAAAGCCCTTGGCGTAAGGCGGACGTCCCGAGAATAAAGAATCGTTCATTATGATACTACTACCTAAGAGAGTTTGTGATTGAAAATCAGCGCGGAAAAAAACACCGCAAAAAAAAGGTCAGAAGTAGACGGGACAACGCCGAGTTCTTGTTGCTATTTTGTGCTGTATTTTTTTCCTCGCTGATTTTCAATTATGAACGTTTACCAACTCGCTCAAATCACAGTCCTCTTGTACTTCCGCCAGGTCGAATGGAGAGAGACTGAATCGGGTGCTCTGTCATACACAACGGCGGTGACATGTCGTTCTTGCAGTAAGAAAAACACATCGTCCAGCTGTCAGGGACATTTTTAGGGAGAGGAATACGTGAAAACAAAGGTTTATTTCACAAACGTATGTAAAGGGAAGCGAGGACCGTCTTGGACCTAGCACGAACCTTTTTAAGTCAGCTGAGCCATAGCACATGTCCGCAATGCTTGGGGCTATGTACCAACTTCCCGCTCTTTGGCTGCTGACACGCTGTAACAATACTATTGGAGAACCTACAATGAACATCTTTTTAGGTAAGCTCTTGCGGGGGACACCAATCTGAACGACGTGTGCCGCTCCAACGCCAAACCTGAAGGATATTGAACGGCACAGAAATACTCAACGCCGCTCTTTGTGCTTTTGGCAAAGACGACACACGTCTACGCAAACAACTTTTGAGTTAAAAAGTGCGCCAGAGAAGTGTTTTTTGCAGCTGGGCGCCTGTCTATGAAGGCATCTTCGCAGGAGTAAACGTGGGGTGCTCTCTGCTGTGAAGACGCCACATAACATCGCAGATAGAACGTCATTCACAAAGTAAAGTTTACGCTTTTTTCGCTACCTGTCGCTTGTGCGTGACCATACAATATGTGAAGTTGTGCGTTGGCAGCCTCATACGTGCGCCTGTGAACGTTGAGGTGCTCTGCATTCATAATTAATCAAACGACCTTTTCGTTCTACAGAAATTATTTCCGATTGGTTCTCTGGCTAAGTGTATTGAAACAGCTTGACAAATGCCCAATAAATATTTCATAACGTCGCATCCAGCGCAATAATCGCAACATTTTACAGGAGCTTGAAGTCTTTCGGCGTTAAAAAAGGAAGGAAGAACACGAAACATTTTGTACGGGCTTGTTAGACAGTGAAAAAAAAATATAGAAAAGGATCAGAAGAAACAATATATTGCAGTAATATGTCGCAATTTTGAACAGAGCAAGCAAATAAAGGGACTAAAAACGAAAGAAAAAAGAAAGATATGTAGGCTTGCAATGGTAGACCTAACAATACGCAGCATCAATCACAATGTTCTAAGCGTACACGGCGTCAGCCACGATCCCACCATAGTTTTACACACTGCTGCAAAATGTACAGCACACTTTGTACTATTATCACCACTGCTTTATATAATGTCATACAACTATCGACCAATATATGCAATTGCTGTGCACTCTAAATGTGAATGCAAATAATAAAACCTAGAAACATCCTCTTTTTATCGTTTCAAAAGGGCGGTGAAATCACATTTGCTGTATCCTATTGGGCAGTTGTATTTTCTTATTAATATTGGAGGGTATGGGCCACGAACTGAAACTAGTAAATATTAGTTACATATCGCACCAACCTTATATTTTTGTTTTTAGTGTGTGGAGTAATGTTGCGATTTTTAGAGAAGCAAGGAGCTTTTTGATGCTGCTGACAGCAAATGGCGCAAAATACATTGTGTGAGAGGTTTTTGGCCTCGAGTGGGGCCTATGCGGTCAACTCAAAATACATCCTTTGGGCTGCGCTTACGATACAGATTACCAATACAAGCGTACCCCCTTTTTTTGCTCTATAAGAAGCCTCTTCATATTGGTTTCCGCTGTTGCTACCCAGGCAAAGGAATGGTCATTTACATAAAACATTAATAACCCATAATCAATTTGGAACTCAATACTTCGAAGCACTAATGAGCGGCAGCGGTGATATTTGAGAGCGTTTTGCAAGGGAAGTCATCATGGGCATTTCAAGTTGAACTGCAAGAAGTGCATACCCCACTCTTTTATGTTCCGGTAGTATTTTTACACTCTGCTGCTCAAAAAACAAAGTGCCATGGCGTGAAGCACTTATATTCCCGAGGTTAATATCATGACTTTCGGTTCATTTAGTATTATCTTTATTCTTCTTGTGCCAGGTGGATAACGGAGCAAGAGCTTTCGTACATTGAATTATTGCAGTATTGAAATCGTCCCCAATTACAAAGATGGTGCTGCAATCAGCCTTTTTAAGAATTATAGAAGGTATTCTAAGGATACTCTGTGGTTTATGCATGTATTGAAAAGAAACAGACCTGAAATACTTCCCGGTGGTACTCTGCATGAAGTTATCAGAGAAAACAATGTAAAGCGATTCTTGTAAACAGATACAGTATGACCGTGCAGGCATAACTGAAGCAACGCAAAAGGCGCTCCGCGGAGACCATAGCAGTGGGTTTTGCCAATGAGAATGTGATAAACAAGCAATGAAATGTTTTTAAAAATCAAGAAAAATGCACATTATAACCACAATTTTTTTGATATTCTGCACAATGTTTTTTTCAATAGCTAGTGAATCTTTTTCAGTGAATTGACCCATCATAAATTCAAATTGTGAAATCCTTATTACGCTGTTTGCTCAAAAAGAGTGTTGGTACAAAAAATAAGGGCTTGTATATACTCGTGGAGAACGCGGGCCACACATACATCGGTATGTAGTCCGGCGGAAAATTTGGGTCTGCACCTTTAAACTGAAAGCAACCCGGAAATTGTAAGTGTGTCAGGAAAGACCATAGAGTTTCATGCAAATATATCCTAGAGGGAAACCTGGTGACACCATTTAGGGGAGCCGCGCTTCGGCGAGCGTTCAAGTACCGTGGAGGCACACGTTCCCCATGTCTTTGGCGTGGCTCATGTACAGGCTGAAAAGTTGGCTCTGGCTGCAAACAAGCCACAATATTACTGCAGAAGGTTCAATAATTTTGTTTTGTTATTATGAAATTGAATATCCAAGAAGATGAATTTGTCAGTGATTATGTAGAAGCTTCATGCAAAATGAACAAGAAAAAAAGTTACCCTTTCTCGTTCCTTTTGGCTTCGACACAAAGAGAGGCCATATGCCTAGCTAAGCCAAGTAGGCGAGTAGCGTCACAAGCGTAAATGTCGCCTCCTACTGCGGCCTGCAACTGCCTCGAGTGATTTTCCTCTAGTATATATTAGTATAAAACTATGTGGGAAAGACACCAGTTTCAATAGCTAAACTAAAAATGTGTCCTAGAGCAGGCACAATGCAATGTGTGACAGGCTTCACGGGTTTAACCTCATATATGCAAAATCGAGCGCACCACAATTCCGCTAGGCCATAAATATTTTGAATATTTTAATTCATTCGTAGGTGCAGAAAATATGCCGAGAGCAAGGCAACGCAATCGAGTTGATATTTGCGACGGCGCATTTCGGTACGTCGAAATTTGGCTTTGCAAGTAGCTGCTAACTCACTTTGCGATTTCTGAAACTTTTATTTCTTCATGGCTATTTGTTAGCATTTTCAGAATATTACTTGCTCTTTATCGGCCTGAAAGTCAGTGTATCGCTTTCCGCCTAGAGCGTGGCCACGCTGGGTCTTCAAATAACGCATGATAATAAGCGAGCTTTCCGAGCCGCAATTCTGAATTCCACTGATTGCGTGACTCTGAAGTTTTCCAGCACTTCTTCCGAACGTCTGAGATGGAACAGGTTGAAACGGTGATTTTCAGTTTTTTTATCATAACAACGTGTTCTTGCGTCACGCATAGCTCTGTAATTTTTTGAAGATTTTCGCGACTACCGTGAACGATGGTGTGAGTACATACGGGTACAGTTTTTAATGCTCTCGCCTATGCATCGTTTGCATCTTTTTTACATAACATGGATAACCAGTGTCAACTCCCAATGTAATGCGGAAACAAATGTAACACATGCTCGGTTGCACTCTCGAAAACAAATGGGGGGTCATTTTAAACGTGCACCGTGCAATTCATGTATGTTACAAAAAATGGGGAGTGGTGACTAGTGGTCGTCACGGGCGAACCTTTACTAAATAAATAAAAACCGTAGTTGCGGTGTCACAAAATTAGCCTTAGCCGTTGCTGTTGTGTTTGCAATTGTGATAGGAGGCGTGATCAGATTGAATGAAGTAAGATCAATCGAATGTTTTATTGAATGAAGGGACACCCCTGCTTTCTTCTATAACGTTGGCATTAAAGTCAATGCCAGAAACAAGATGTCGTTCATTCATACGAACATATTGTGGCAGTTTACCATACACGTCAAGAAAGCAGGCTACGTGTTCATGCAGTCGGCGGTAGATGACTGCGATAAGTGCATTTTTGTTACACAGTTTCAAGAGCTCACGGTAGGAGTTAGTTTTTCTGAATTCGGACTCAACGTCATGCTTATTTCTTCCAGTAGAAATGCCGTCCTGCCGTCATATTCACTAGTACTGCTTAGTAAAACCTTCATCAACCAGATGATGCAGAGTGTTACTTTTTTTCATAATACCAAGTTCCGTCAACACAATGCTACTTACTTCAAGCGAACATTGGCCTAGTAAGAAAGCATTGCCGTTCTTTTTTTGTAAGCGCGAGTGAGCACTTCTGTGCAAATCATACGAAAACTAATAATTTACTTGTTTTCAATGTCACTATTTTACCGTCGGTTTTGCTTTGGAACGTCCGCAACTAGAAAGACACGCTGCTTCCTAGTCTGTACCGTCCATACCTTGCGTTTCCTATTGGCATGCCACAAACGGTGCTATCTTGTCTAGAAGCGATCTTCGTCTAGTCGTTCGCGTATAAAATTTTCATGGCTGCCACATCATCGTGTTTCCTGTGAGATTGTTTCCGTTGTCTACCCCTAACGCATTTAATTTACTTTCGTAAAGGCATTTACAGCAGTGTTGTGCACGTTCCACTAAAATAGAAACGAAAGGTCGTTCCTCGTTCCTTCCCAATTTTGAAACGAGTTCCCGGTACAAGTTCCTTTATTGCGAAAAGAACGCGTTCCAGTTCCACTTCGAAAATTGGAACGTGTCGTTACATTAAACACAATGGGCGCTATCGTTTGCTGGCTACGCCCTTCCGCGCGTTGCGGTCATCCCGATGGCGCCCCAACTCGAGGAATCGCGCTTTCTTCGCCCTCAGTCTCCCCATTGGGAATTAGCTGTTCAAGTCGCGCATATCATGGACACCGCAGGCATGCATTGCTTTATCCCACTATAAGGAGCAAAAAATGAATAAGCTAGTTTGATGAGAGCGGCAACAGTCGTCTTCAAGTTTTCGAAGGCCAGTTGACGCAATGGTGAACCACAAGTGACAACCCCCTCTCTCTACCAAGGGGGCTGGTAACTGGTGGGGCTCAACCTTCCCCTCCGCTAAGTAACGCCACCGTAAGTGCGATCATTGGTTGGTTAGTTTTAAGTAGAACCGGCACCGTATGTAACGAATACGAGATTGATTGAGAAACTAGTAAAACGAAATGCACACAAGCTCAATCTACCTCGTTTTTGTGTTTTTTTTTTTTCGCGGATGTTTTTGGGGGGGGGAGGAGGGAGGGCGAGGATGGAATAAAAGCAGCAGCGTCTTGCACCGTTGGGTGAAGTGAAAGCAATCAAAGGGCTTCGGTAACACTAAAAGTAGTAGGGTTGTTATAGTGATAGGGGAGAAAGGTGCGGAGGGGGTGTATTAATTGCTGTCGCAGATAGCCTTTTCTCTTCTCCAATTTCTGTTACCTGTGACCTATAAGTTGTTTGGGTGGAGATCGGCATTTCCTTCAAAAAACCTATTGTAGGGGTCTGTTATCGACCACCTTCGTCTTGTCCCTCTTTCGTCGATGGGCTTCATGATGCCGTCAACAAGATCATTCTACGTTTTCCTAATGTTCCCATAATTTTAATGGGCGATTTTAATTACCCAAGCATTGTGTGGTCCATGGTACCTCCTCAACCTAGTCCCTTTTCGAATGATTGTGCCAATTTCTTGAGCCTGTGTGGTGATTTTAATTTTTCCCAACTCGTTACCCAGCCTACAAGAGTTACGTTGACAACGTCGAGTGTTTTAGACCTTGTACTTACTTCTGTGCCTGAAATTATTTCTCCTCTTACATACCTACCCGGTTGTAGCGACCATTCAATTCTGCACTTCACAGCAAATTTTCCCGTTTTTCGTCGCACAAACAACCGAAAGCAAATCCGGGACTGCAAAAGGGCAGATTTTGATGCAATAAATTGTGAGCTTGCTTCATTTCTCGAAAGCTTTTTACTGGGCTTCGATGACAGATCAGTTAATGAGAATTGGAACTTGTTTAAAGGAAAGGTGGCCTCTTTATTAAGTGACTTCGTTCCAATTAAAGCAATCACATCTAGCAGGCAGGCACCATGGTATAACCGTTTGCTGAAAAGATTGTGCAACAAAAAGAAACGTTTATTCCGATCCGCAAAATTATCCAATTCTGAATCAAAATGGGATGCATATAGGTTGACTGCCGCCCAGTACAAAGTTGCACTGAAGGAGGCTCGGAATTCATTTTTCAATACCACGCTACCATGTATGTTGGTCAATAATCCCAAGCAATTCTGGAATATCATTAATCAAAATAAGCATAAATCAACGATTACTCTTAAAACCTCAGATGGAGCTACGGTTCCTGGTGACGAGTGTGCTTCAGTATTTAATGATGTGTTCACTACTGCGTTCTCCACATCTACTGTCACTGTTTATCCGGCATTCCAACCACTTGACGTACTTTCTATGGAACCAATTATGTTTGGCATATCTGGCATTGTACGTTTAATTGAAAAACAAAAAGTTACGTCATCATGTGGAGTAGACAACATCAATTCCAAATTTCTTATCAACACAAAATTGTATTGTTCTATGTTTTTGACAAAATTGTTCACGCAATCACTTGAAACCGGCTGTATTCCGGATGATTGGAAGATTGGGAGGGTGGTTCCCTTGCACAAGTCTGGGGATAGACATTCCCCGCACAATTTTCGCCCAGTGTCATTAACTTCCATTTCATGCAAACTCATGGAACACGTCATCTATTCTTGCGTTGCCAAATTCTTAGAAGACAATTCTTTTTTCAGTCATTCACAGCACGGGTTCAGAAAATCATTCTCCTGTGAAACGCAGCTTTTATGTTTCACTCATGACCTTCACTCCGTTTTAGATCGCGGGTCGGTTACGGACTGCATATTTCTGGATTTTGCGAAGGCTTTTGATACTGTGTCACATGAACTTCTATTTCTTAAACTTAGTAATCTTAATTTGGATACTAACGTGCTTGCATGGTTACGCTGCTTCCTAACTAACCGTTCACAATTTGTTACTGTAAATAACTTTGATTCTCGTTTGTCTGCCGTTCACTCAGGTGTTCCTCAAGGCTCTGTGTTGGGGCCCTTACTTTTTTTGATCTACATTAATGACTTGCCAACTAACATCCGTTCATCAGTCCGCCTTTTTGCTGATGATTGTGTAATTTATCGGGAAATAACTAATACATCTGATATTAACACTTTACAGTCCGATATTAACCAAGTTATGGAATGGTGTAAGTTGTGGAAAATGAATCTTAACATTAATAAATGCAAATGCATGCGCGTTTCTCGAACTAACTCTGCTGCACCTAACTACTTTCTTAACGACGTCCCTCTCGAAACAGTCCAGTGTTATAAATACCTTGGTGTACACTTAACATCTAACCTATCCTGGAAACTTCACATTGATTAGGTAGTAAGTAATGCTAACCGTATGTTAGGCTACCTCCGGCGAAATTTTTATATGGCTCCTAGTTCCCTAAAATTACTTCTTTACAAATGTCTCGTTCGTTCAAAATTAGAGTATGCGGCTTCTGTGTGGGACCCCGGTCAAGAATCACTCATCGCAGAAATAGAGAAAGTTCAAAATCGCGCGTCGCGCTTCATTCTTTCCAATTATCACCGCACATCAAGCGTTACGGCCATGAAATTAAGTCTTTCTTTACCACTGCTGGACCATCGGAGGAAATTATTTCGGTTGTGCCTTTTTCATAAAATATATCACAAAAATCCCATTCTAAAACAACAGCTACTATCTTCTCCATCTTACACTTCGGCACGCATTGATCATCTGTACAAAGTGAACGTTCCATCCGGCCATACGAAGCATTTTCATAATTCGTTTATCCCCAGCACTTGTGTTAGTTGGAACCGCCTTCCTTCATCTGTTGCTGCGATAACGGATGAGGCTGCGTTCCGATCTGCTGTAAGCAACCTGTTGTGGTGATTTCTTATCTTTACGTTGCTTTTTTTCAGCTTGTGTTTGTGATGCTGCTTTTGTTTCTTTTATGTTACACAAGATGCAACCCGCTCCCCTCTGTAACTCCCTTTGGGCCCTGAGGGTATCCAAATAAATAAATAAATAAATAAACATGAATGTTAAAAAAAAAGATTGAACGGATGCGAATTAGCAACGTTATTTTTACACTCTACTACAGAAATTGAGTTTTACTTGGCAATACTCCGCCAGGGTTTAGCGTTCGTTTCCACGCACGGCGGCGCAAGCACAAGTCTCCAACGTAAAATCATATCAAGTCACAAAATTACAATATTAATGCTAAAATGTTCACAGAATGCCTGGGACATCCCGTGACTCAAAATGTCCGGGCCAAGACGTCGTGCACCAAAATGTCCGTGCACAAAAATGTCCGCACCGAAACGTCCTGCACTTAAATTTCCGAAACCGCAATCTCCGGATCCCGAATTAGACAATCTTTCCCCGCCAGGGACCAATTATATCGGCCAGACGCGCGTCCTGGCCTCCCCATGCAAACGATGAAAGGTGAAAAGCATTCTCGCGGCTACGCTATTCACCCGTGGAAGGCCGCGTAAGTTCAACCAGCATGAAAGCAAGCACAAGTTGCGGCCTGCTGCGTGGTTATTCTTCTGCCTTTGACCTACCAGAAAGCACTTACGGCTGAAGGGCGGGCAAATTGACCAGCTTATAGGAAGAGAAACGCAGTAGCGACTTGTGGATTTTTGTACTCGAGCCTTGGCATCAAAAACAGCCAAATTTTGCGATGTAACGGGAAGAACGCCGTTCCTGCCGTTCCTTCAAAAACGTAACGAGTTACCGTTACAGTTCCACCGACCCCCAATGGAACGGTGGCGTTCCTCCGTTCCTCCGAAAAGGAACTAGTTCCAGAAACGCTGTTCCTTGTAACGCCGTTCCGTACAACACTGATTTACAGTCATCGCGAGTAGCTTCTTGAGCGTGGGACGTAAGCTAATTAGATAGCCTGATGCGGGGTTTTTATGGACAAGGTCTTGATTGTTTAGTCGAATTTACTTTGTTTGGCAAATTACACAGTAATATTCAGCGCGAAACTTAAAACGGACTATCATCTTTGATTGTTCAGCATTTTTTGTTGGCATGTGGTTGCAAGTTTCGGTGTCTGAAGCCATGATAGTCCTACCTATCGCAGTGAACACTTTAGTCACTATATCACCAAGAACGTCGCTTTCTTTTTTCACAAAGCCGTGAATTTGCAGACTGGGTTTCGAAGATATTTCTCAGAAAGAAGAAGGCATTTTCAACTTCGTGCGGAGCGCTTTCTAAGGTAGCAAGTTTTTCTCAAAATGCTTGGTTTCGACAAGCAAGCTTGAAACATTTTACACCAGTTTTCGGGTTATTTTCAAGATCCCAGAGGTCTTTATCATAGCGCGTGAGATTATTCCCAAGCGGCATTTTCACAATATTTGCCTCTCGGGATTTATTGCGGATTTACAGTTCAACTAATCCGCAGAAAGCCTTTACTCTACCTCAAATTCATCCTTCCAGTTAACCAACCCGGCTCTCTTTTCTCAGATTTTAAAACCATCTTTTCTACTCCGTGCCAAACACATTAAAACCACGCACACGAAAAAACACAGGAAAGTGGCAATGCGGCAGTAGCGAAGAACAGGCAAAGAAGTAATTCTGGGCAGAAACTAAAATAATTTTCCTTTGATGGAAGATAATCTAAGGCGCTTGCTTTACGCGTTCCTCGCGGCTGTGCCGCCGATTCTGTTAACGTCTTGTTTTTTTAAGAATAAGAAGAAGACTTTATTTTTCAGCAGACGTTGTTACAATGCCTGCAGACGGGGCAGGTGCTAAAGGCATTGAGTGCCTGACGAGGACTTGTGACCATGTGGAGTTCACAACACAGGCGTTCAGAGCAGAGGACATGTTCAAATTAAATATGCATTCTTAGCAATAAGATCCATCAATACAGAGAGAAAAACATCAGTAAATTAACAAAAATACAAAAAATTGTACATTTTCAATAATGAGAATCACAAATATGGCGATATACAAAAAACTTTTTTCTGCTAAACTTGTTACAAGCAGATACTATAAAACACGACACATTTCTTGACTGATTGTTCTTTATGTCTATAAAAAAATCACGTCTACACACAATACTGTTTAAAGTCGTTTGAATGAGACACGCCTAGTGACTGTCATATCTCACTTTCTTTTCTTAAACATCACCTTGGTTTCAGTCTTAAATACGGTTGCACCAGTGTTAAATTTGAAATTATCCGCTAGGAGGGTTAAGACATGTGGTACTTGATAGGTGGCCGATTGTTTGCCGTAATTAGTCCTAGTTTTAGGCGTACGTCTTATTGGACGCGTACACAGTAATGGCGGTTTTCTGCGTCACCACCTACGCAGAACTAGTTTTTGTGTACCTTCTGGAAAGTGTAAAGTAATGCAGCTGATCAACTCTAAGTATTCAGTAATATGAAAAAAAAGGTGAAGTTGGCAGGTGTTACAATTTCCCTTGAAAATTTTCGAAACAACGTAATATGTTTTTTGCAGGACAACAAGCCTATTGTATTTATTTTGTGTGGTTGTTCCCCACACCAAGATTCCGTAAGTTAGTTTTGAACAGACTAGAGAATAAGACATGTTTCTTTCTAGCCATAGTGATATTAAGTGTGATAATTTATAAAGGCATCCAACTGCTCTTGCCAGAGCCGTAACTAAATGATTTACGTGTACTGGCCAGTTTAACTGCTCTTGGAACCAAACACCAAGGACCTTTTGTTCAGGTACCCGTGCAATAACATGACCTTCGTATTTGAGATTTATATCTTCGTTTCAGGGCTTATTGATTGGGCGGAAAATTATATAGGTTGTCTTTGTGGCATTTATTCGCAGCTTATTTTGTTGCAACCAGTTTGAAATATGCACCAGATATTCTTTTAGAATAGATTGCAAAAATGTTAAACTGCTTGATGAGAAAAAAATTATTCGTGTCATCTGCATACATAATAATATCAAAAGAACCTGCTATGGCTACCTCAATTTACCTTTTGTGGCACGGCGATGCCTCGTAGGGTTTCGACATCGCCTGGGGCACATATTAGGCGCGGACCAGCAAAGCAGAGAGGGGCATTGTCTTCTACCACTCACCCTCTTTTAGCCAACAATCTGGCATACTTCTGCCGTCATGCACCCTTCTGTACTAACAGGCAAACACGTGATAATGAACCTTTACGTCCGCTAACTATCACTAACACAGGCTTGCGGCTTTAAGTAACACTTGGGGCGTAACGCAGCCCTCCGTTTGAGAGGGAACTTGTTGAATGTTTTGGGCAGCATTTTGAGTATTGACGTCGGCGTGCAAAGCTCAAACGCCGCATGCATATCCCTTAGTTTTACTGTATAGGCAATTTTTTTTTTCTTTTTGTGAGGATGCGCACCTGTTTTTGCTACCATCACGCCAGAAATGAGGCCTGCTCAGCCCACATGTGTGCTAAAAAGGGGGGAAGGCTTTGCAGTACACGTTCCTCGCCGAACAGCTACCCGTTACGACGAACCTCAGCCGTGCGAAAGCTCCTGCCATGAAAGCATGGTGTTCTTACTTCGACAACTCTAGGGCGCTCGTCGTCATGCTACTTGTACCGGCTATCCTGGGTAGTCTGGTTCTGATGGCACTCAGATTCCCCGTCACCGGAAGCAGTGGCGCTGCCGTCGTTCCGGTGTCTCTTCTGGACCTCCCATTTGGGTGGTATCAGGACACCAAAAAGGTGAGGCTTCTGGGACCCAATGTATGTCGTGCCGTTCTTCACCGCGCAGTATGCGCTACATTAGCAACTGTCGGAAGATGTCGGGCGATGTGCGCTTTTTAAAGCGCAGTTTTCTTAGCCTGGTTTAGGACAATGACATTTGTGAAAAAAACACAGTAGGAAATCGAACTTTCAACAGCACTGAAGAAGAGTGATGATAATGGTTAAATGCTTTCTGTATGCAATGTTAAATTTTGGAATAGGATTTTTAGAGTTTAGATCTTGTAATTTGGGAGAGTGCAATTTGGACTTTTGCTTTTACTCAGATTGCATGGCGGAAAGTATCGCGTTTCAAGGACCTTACGCTGAAGAAAGAAGCGTTGATTTTTTCGCTAGCATTCAAGGGTGCCCTTGGAATAAAGTGCCGATAAATGCGGAGACTGTCAGCTTCACTTTCGCGCTTCGATGTCCTTTCACAGTTTTTCCTTAATGTTGGTCGTTTGTGTGGTTGGTGTTTGGAGCCTTTGTGTTCGTCTTGCGCAAGAACCTAAGGAGCACTTTATGGCTCACGGAGCACCGCAACTACGCCCAGCGGGGTAATAGTTCACCCTGCCTACGCTCGAATGTCGCGCAGGCCACGTTTTAGCAACCTGATACAGCTGGCATGCACATTTTGTTGGCGCGGTGCATCCTCCGAGAACAATGTTCCCTGGCGGGTGTCCCCATGCTCGGCTTGTAAGTTCGTGACCGGTGCTCCTCAGAAACCGGATTAAGATGTCATACAAGAGTAGACGAGACGACAAAGCAAAAAATCGCAGAGCAATTTCGTTACCGTACATGTTTTTGCTCGCAGTTCAGATTTCTCCGCCCAATTCGGTAGTACTCCCGAAAAGCAGGCAGGCATCGACGCCGTCAGAAGGAACAGCGACGAGCTGGTCCACGCCGTGCCAACGCAACACTTTCATTGACGGTTGCCTTATCACAGCTGCTTTTCGTTGCGGTAACAAATAAGTATGAAAATTGACGAGTTCATTGATGAGGGTCACGGCATCACCTGGGCTCCTTTGCACACATATTTGATTAAATTTCTGTGGCCCTGCAGCGGCGCACTCGAGCGAGGATAACGCCGATCTCAGTTCTGCAATTGGAAACAGGACAGCTGTTGGCACTTTCTGAAGCAGTGCGTGAGGCTCTGTACAAATCAGCTGTCGTGCAGATATTGCTTTGAATAAGACACTCCCCTTGACAAAGCCCAAAATCATACGCCCAACAGTTTTAACCACACGCAATGTGCTGCCTCTGCAGTTGACACAAACTGGAACGACGGTGTTCCTCTCAAAGACAAAGAGCGTGATACAACGGGTGAACTTTGCAGTGTGAAGGCAGAACTCAGGCTTTCCGTTTCAATGCGGCCAACTACAGCAACGCGGCTTATTTTAAAGCCGCGCTTCGTGGCCAGTGCGACCTATGTAGTGCCGACTGACGCTTTTTGGAAGTTAGTGGTGTCCACAAAGTTCGACGTTTTTTTGTTCTGTTGTGAGCCTCAACTCAGAAGAATATCAAATATTGCGCAAAGGAATGACGTATGAAGCATAGCAACGAAACCTGACATAAACCGAAAAGTAATTGTTACATGGCGGCAGGACAAACGGCCGACAAACGATGCGATGGGGTAAAGCGATTTATTTAAAATATTTACATAGCGGTCATGACAGAGCTTGCGCAAGGTTGTGGTAGTGGTGGTTCCAGTGAAATGGCGTGTACCCACACAGGGGGATACGCCAGGAAATGGGCGACTTACCGAAGAAAGCTAGGTAATTTTTGTAGGGAAAGAAAAATATTTAAATATTAGGATGGATTAGCAGTAGATGACTAGAGAAATAAAAGTAAAGAGATTAGAAAGAAAAAAAAGGTACAAATAAAGACCATTTATCAAAAATTGGAAGTACGAAACACGAAGAAAGTGGTGCAGAAGAAGCAGTGAGCTGGGCGCGCATATTCTTGACAAGGGAATTCAGTAGGGCTAAATTAAAAAAAAACAAGTCAAAACGCCTCAAAATATAATTACAGCGGTGAAGGCAGGCGCAGTCACGGAGGCTCATTCAGCAAGAAGGCAATATACCGAAGTGATGTGGTTCATGGTCGGGTCACCATCTCGCCTGGGCACGCGGAGACCGGAACACCAGTGGGATAGTAGGGTGACTGCTGCTGATGTTGTTCCTCTAGGTGACCCTACAGTGACTGCAGAGGAATAACAGTTGCGGATCAGATTTTGAACCGCTTAGTGACCTCCTCAACAATTAACCCGTGCAAATAGTCGCTTATGCCATGGCGTAATGGTTACCATAGCGTGTGTTCATCAAGGCGGCACTATGGCGGATTGGTTATTTCCGTGGGCAAAGGACATGCACCCGGTATTCTCCTAGCCGCAAGTCTCCACGTGATTGTGATTGCTTCGAGTCTGGGAATATTTATGCAGAACACGGTCCACTCTTCAGTGAGCAGTAACAGAAAAAAGGTATCTTATTTAATTTTGGGGTGCTGTAAAAAGGTAACCTAAAGTGGTAGGAGAGAATATTGTATCCAAAACATGCAAAAAAAAACACACATTCAAGGCAAGACTAATCGATGGTATTTATAATGAGAATTGATTAGAATTTTTAATAAAGCTAATTTGGGCCCTGCAGACTTATGGCCGGAATAGCCCCGTCAGAAGACCCGGATGAATGCAAAGCGTGCACTAACGTGGTGAACCCAAGGCGCAGAGCGGCAAATCGAGGACCTCCTTCCTGATGTTACGTATCAGCCTCTGCTCGTCTGTTCCGAGGAGTTTGGTGACTCGGGAGTGATTGACTAGGACTGCAACTTTCATTCTTCTTTAGCATCATCAAGACCTTTCTTGTCTGCCAACTAACGTGGTACTTCCTCACGACATGGACTCAGGATGAATATCCTGGTGAAACTGCCAAAGTCTATGAATTCTTACCAGAAAAGAGAAGCCCAGGTGCTTGGCGTAACGTCAGACAAGCTTGGTTGTGGGCTATGCGGTATTAAAACGTGGTAAAACGCTGCTAGATTCTACCAGACAAACGCAAAGTACGGGAACAAACCCAAGGTACGGGAACAAACACAACTCCTACTGTTTATAATGACCTATTTTTCGTTACGGAACGCGGTTCTTTTGTTGACTGTATCTTTCTCGACTTCCAAAAAGCCTTTGATACCGTTTCGCACCTTATTCTATTATTAAAATTAGGAACCTAATATTGATTATAACATACTAAGATGGACTGAAAACTTCCTGCTTAATCGAACACAGTACGTTGCTACTAACAACTACAATTCACCTGCATGCCCTGTATCTTCTGGTGTACCACAAGGCTCTGTGTTAGGTACCCTTCTTTGCGTAATATACATTAACGATCTACCTAGTACCATCTCTTCCTCAATCCGACTATTCGCAGATGATTGTGTAACTTACCGTGAAATCACTGATCCTAATGACTGCTCAGTGCTTCAAAGTGACCTAAACAGCGTTTCCTCTTGGTGTGATTACTGCTTAATGACACTGAACGTGCGTAAATGCAAAGCTATGAGAATTACACCTAACCGCAACGGCATTCCCTACCCTTAAATAATAAAAAATCACTCTCTCGACGCTGTTAATACGTACAAATACCTTGGTGTTCATATAAGTAATAACGTCTCGTGCAAACGCATGTTGCTTACGTAACCAGGAATGCTAACCGTTTGGTTGGCTTCCTGCGCCGTAACTTTTCTCTCACCCCTCTTTCTTTAAAACTACTGTTGTACAAAACCCTCGTATGATCAATTTTGAATATGCCTCTTCTATTTGGAACCCGCATTTATTATTCCTTTCCACCTCCGTTGAATCCATTCAGAACCGTGCTGCCCGACATCTTGTATGCAACTACTCTAGAACGTTCAGTGTATCTTCAATTAAAACGCATTTACATCTTCCTGACCTTTCAGTAAGAAGAAAAATAGCCCGATTGTGCCTTTTTCACAAAATTTACTTTACTAGCCCTGACATCAAGTGCGACCTTTTTTCAGTTCCTTCATATGTTTCCTCACGCATTGACAACAAATTCAAGGTTGAAGTGCCATCCTGCCGTAAGAACTTGTGTTTCAAATCATTTGTACCGAAAACTGCGACGGAATGGAACCGCCTCCCCGCTTCGATCGTCGGCATCACTGAAGCTTCATTATTCAAGACGGCCATATCAAACTCTTTTTAAAAACTTGTATGACACACTCCTCTCTGCAACGCCCTCGAGGCCCTGAGAGTATTGTAATAAATAAAAAAATGAAATATTAAATAACGGCTTATGCACGCACTAAAAACTGGAAATACACGTTGATATTTTTAGATATATATTTATATTTAATTTTTAAAAATATATATATATTCTCTTCCGTTTATTAAAAAGTTCAGTTGCTATACCGGCCTTCAATCACAAGCCCTCAATGCAGCCTCAGTGCGGGGCATCAATGCTGCCCTAGCAAGACGCCTAACTACCATCATAAACCCCACAACGGAAAGAAACCTGGCCTGGTTAAGGCTGCCACGCAAAAAAAAAACAACGAAAGAAGGAAGGAAAATAAAGTGGAAGAAATGCAGGAACGCTCTCCAAAGAGTCTGGTTGACCGCACTACAAAAGAAAACGGGAAAAGGGAAATTGCCAGAAAAAAGAAAGGGCAGAAAAGAGGATGGAAGAATGACGAAAAAAAAAGACTAAACAAGTAGGAAGCAAAAAGATTGCACGATAAGAATGTTTAGCGGAAGATTGATAAACTGACCATACGGACAAATAAAAGATCGTACGCACTCGTAATGCAAGTAGTATCGTTCGGGGAAACGGTGGTCTATAAAAAAGAAAGCACCCGTACCTTTTTAGTACTGGCATGGGCTGCGCCTTTCACACAAACTGGCTTGCCCTTGAACGGTGGTGTTCGAACTTCCGGTGCTTCATGGACAGGTGTTGCTTCTGCATGTTGAACCGGCGAAACTATCACTTGTAAGAGGTGTTCTCTTCTTTTTTTTGTGGCATATGCACGTCACAAGCAGGACTGTTACACATATCAAAAGTTAAAGAGTAAGCGTTTGTGACGGCAACTCCCAGTCACAGTCGGAAATGTAGGATGACGTCCGAATGTGCATGGTAGTGGGTATGTGGTGCTGCAGATATGGGTCGAGCGGGTACAGGAGAGAGTTCGCAAACTATGCCGTATTGCATAAGGCAAGCCTGATTGTTCGGGTGATAAAGCGAAGCGACGTTTCATCGTGAGTACGCTGTAACATGATGACAGATGATTAGGCAGTTTCATGGAAATAACGAGCCACTTTTTCTATGTATTTCATTCTGCCAATGCCCCGGGGGTTTGGGGGCAAAGAAAAATGGTATGCAATATCTGACTATATATAAGGTCATAAACATAAGGGGCTATCAGACACAAGGAGTTTGCACTTTCCCTGCCGACAAGCCGACTGAAGGTAATAAAGAGCCTCTCTGGAGTGCCAAAAGACGGATCATTTATTTGGGGATTCAGGCTTGATCAATAGAAGAGCATAGCGAGAAACCGGAAGAAGTTTTGGCCATGTCGCTAAGTGGTGAGCACAATAAATTCAAGCGCTTACGGGAAAAAAGGCAAGACCGAGACTAAACAGTGCTAACCTTAGACTTCCAGCGTTTTGGAAGGTCAAGTTTGAAATTTTCAAACTTAAAACGTTTCACGTTTGCTTGAATGTTAACACTAGTGCCGTCTCCGTAAGTCCTGAGATGCTTTGAATTCATTGTGTCCATCACGGCAAAATGTGTGAATTCCAAATCGGTTGACGTTTTAGGTGCGGAATACATTAGGACCGCACAACGTCCGCCCGCGTCCGTGCGCCTAGCATTTACAATCGGAAAAAATCACACAGGCACCGCCAGGATTTGAGCCTTTGTCTGGTATAACTGATAGAGATAGTGTCAGGCGTCCCACCCATTGGGCTATGACCGTGAGTTAGTACTCGAGAGTCAAACAGCTTACTCCCTGGCCAGTAACGGTGCGGTATACCTTCGGACCTTCCAATGTCCGTCCGCGTTCATCCGTGCGCAAACCACCATCAAGCGAAAATTAAGTTAAATATGATTTAAGGCGTGAGTTGCAGTTTCATTTAGGGTATAATCAAGGTGCAACTCACGGCTCAAATCCAATGACAGTCAGGGCGCAAATCGTATGTCACTCGGGGCGCAACTTGGATGTCATTTCGAATCCCCGTACTCCACACCCTCGCCAGCATCCACGGAGTGGAGATGCTGCCATTTTCAGGTTGGCTTACACCTGCCGTCATTCTTTTCATTTTGAAATGAACGTTGTCTGGTGTGGCTGGTATGACTTGAGCTCCATAAGACGTGGTGTTAGTTACAGAGGTATCGGTATAGACGTGAGTATGGCCTCTGTGAGCTGTGTGCAAAAATCGTAAACACGCAAAAGCTATTGAAGACCCTGTGGCTGTACATCTGCTTATTTGTTATTTTCTTTTTTTCATTTTTATTTTCTCAGACACTGCCTAAGAGGGCACCGAGGCTAAAGCCAAGAAATACTTGATGGGGCCTCAGTGCAATAATAATGCAATGCAATAATAAAAATAATGCAATAATAGGCAAATACAATGCAAATACCGTACAGATTGTACAAGAGCTGAGAAATCATGACCTCAGAACTCTGAGCATGAACTCACAACTCAGAAATCAATAAAGAAACATGTATTCAGAGGCAGCATTTTCATGATTAGAAAACATAGCCCACTCATTAAATTGTGACGTATAATATAAGTGTAGAAAGTGGCGGATATTGTAATTACTGCCTAGTAGTTTGTTGGAGCGTGGGATCAAATTATCCACGAGAGGCCTGAATTGATGAGAAATGTTCTGGATTTCATTTTAAAGCAAGGGAAGAATTGGTCAAAATTTACGTTCCCATCTAAGGTATTTAGCAGTTTATTAGTTCAATACGGTATAGGTTTTCGCCCGTAGTCTGATCATATTGAGGGTAGCTTTCTTTTTTGATGACGAATTGCGTATTTACTTGCATTTCCAGTTGGCATTTTGTGAGTTCTATTATTGTGTATCCATTGCATGAGTTTAAAAAAGCAGGCTCAGTCTGCTTTCAATAAAACGTGTTTCTTAAAAAGTGGTCCCGTTCCTAGATTACGTCTGTGCTCTTTGTAATTATCAAGTATACGCAGCATTTTCTTTTGCAGGATAACAAGGTTGCTAGAATGATAAGCTTTAGTAGTGCCCCAAACCAACATTTTATAACTTAGTTCGGAATAAAAAGGGAGTAATATAGTATCCGTTTGGGCCATGTAGGTACCAGGTTCTGTATTTTATAAATACACCCAATAACACGAGATAAATCCGATTTAGGCGTGTTAACGTGAACAGTCCATGATAAGTCTGAAGAAAACCACACGCCTAAAAGTTTTAACTGCGTAACCTGTGTAAGCGAAACACCCTCATATTTTACATCAGTGTCCGTGCAGTCTCGTTTATTTACTGGTTTAAAAATAATATAGTTGGTTTTGGTTGTATTAAGGCTCAAGTGATTTTTCTGCAGCCAATACGATAATTTCAGGAGATATTCGTTAGCTGTTTTTTCCCAACATTCTTTTGTTTGTCCCGAAAAAAAACGTTTGGGTCTTCAGCATATATTATTACATTAGAACAACCTGTTATTGTCGCAACATCATTATTTTAAACGAGAAAGAACACTGGTCCCAAAATGGAGCCCTGCGGAACGCCATATTGTATTTTCATTTTGGAGGAGGTTTGATTGCCTATCTGAACATACTGGTATTGGTTGGTGATGTAATTTCTAATTGATGTTACAGCTATTCCTGGTACGCCTATTGCCTGAATTTTTCTTAATAAAATGGCATGTTGTGCAGTATCGAAAGCTTTTCGCAGATCCAGAAAAATTCCGAGCGTGAGTAATTTATTTTTAATATTTTCGAATATTTTTTCTTTAAAGTGCACAAGAGCTAGTTCAGTAGACTTATTTTTCTGGAAGCCGTATTGAGATTGGCTTATTATTTGATGTTTTTCAAAGAAGGGACTCAACCTATCATTATTAACCCTTTCAAATATTTTTGACAAAATGGGAAGGACTGAAATATGCCTATCAATATTAATGTCGGCTTCTCCGCCTCCTTTGTAAACGGGGGTGACTTTGGCTATCTATATTTCACCAGGGAAGTCGCCTGTCTCCAGCATGCTGTTTATTACGTGTGTTAATAGTGGGCTAATGACATGGGAGGTATGCTTTAATGGTAGGAATTTTATTCCGTCATCTTCAGCGGCTGCATCATTATCACGGCTGTCAATTATACTATCAATTTCAACAAATGTAGCTGGTGAAAGAAAAATTGAGTCTTGGAGTTTATTGCATTCGATAGGGTAATCTGGGCTTTGAATTTGTCCAATGTATTTCCCAACGCCTATAAAGTGCCTATTCATTGTTTCAGCGGGTTCTTCCCCAGTGACATGCCGGTAATTTATATTTATTTCTTGGACCGAGCCATGCTGTTGCTTCCTGTTCAATAAGTCGTTAACATTATCCCACAATTTCTTATGGTTATGGTCCCCTCGTACGTTATAAAATTTTCCCTGATAGTAATCGTTCTTAGTCTTTCATAAATCAGAATTTACCTTATTCCGTACTTTTCTAAACTCAGAGAATATTTCAGAATCATGGTTCTGGGAAAAATTATGAAACATACTATCTTTTTTTTTATTCTTTTATACAGTTCTGATGTTATCCATGGCTCTCTAATCTTTTTGTGTTGTGTTTTGCATTCTTTAAGAGGGAAAGCACAGTTATAACATTTCTCAACCTTTGTAAAAAATGATTTGTATGCGCGTTTTGGGCAGTCATCTGCATATACATAACTCCAATTTCCTTCTTCTATGGGACAGAAGAACTGCCTAATGATTCCTCGTTTATATTCGTACCCAAAACTTAGCACGTTTTTTTGAGGAATTATTTTTGATTGTCAAGTACCCGAGGCAGAAAATTGGTGGGTGGTCGCTAATATCATTTAGCAGAACACCTGCTGAGATATTCCTAATGTATATGTTAGTTATGCAAATATGAAGACATGTGGCAGTGTTAGGGGTGATTCTAGTTGGTATGTTGATCACGTTATCACAGACATGTGCGTTGATTACATCTCTAAACTCCCTTGAAAACGGCTTTCCGACATGACATCAATGTTTATATCTCCAAGAATCATGAACAGTGCATTCATAGAATGAAGACAATAAAATGCGCTTTCAAGAAATGTAATAAAATCACACACATTGCCCGAGGGTTCCCTATACAAGGCGCCAACAACAACATTAGGTGTTTGAATCAATAACCTTTCCACGTTTTCATTGCTTTTGGTTACATCATCAATAACCCAGAATTGTAGATCACTTTTGAGATATATCAATACACCGCCACCTGTTTTATTTTTTCTGTTCAGGGTTACACTCCTGTTGCCTTTGAGGTGGGGCGTGAGGTCTGCATCTGTCAGCGAAGTCTCCGTAAGCACGATTGCATCAAACTCAGTAGTGAAAGATCTCAAGCACATTCCTAGATCATCCTTCTTATTTTTTATATTTCGCATGTTTAAATACAGTGTCTCAAAACCTCCTCTTTTGTCACCAAATTTTTCGTTCAAAGCCTCGTGATCATAATAGCAACAACCTGCCTTTATAGTGGCCATTTGAGGGGGAGAGCGCTATCGGGGTATTTATTCCTGCACAGTTTATCAACTTTTCCATGACGCTCATGCGTGCGATCCTGAGAGCACGTGAGTCCTTATCCTTTCTAGCAAAGGCCTTCCCCCCTGCGGTCCAAACAAACGTCCAGCCGACAGTTTATTTTCGGGCAACCGTAGCGCCGAGCAGTTTCTTATTCGATGGGGTAAGGTGCTCGTTCACGTACACTGCCGTGCTGTTACCGCCATAGTGAAGGTCGGTCATTGTGGTTGCCTGCTTCCTACATTTCTGAAGGAAGCAGGCAACTGAAGGTTAGGTGCACTTGTTGGTGTAACAGGCGATAAAGCGGTGGTGAGGGTCGGACCACGTCTGCGTATCTCGAAGGGGATTCTACCGCTGCTGTGAGTGGCGGCAACATTAGAGAAAAGTGCGCGTTGTACCGTTGGCAGAATGAGTACAAAATGGTGATGGGCCACCCGATCCAGATGTCTAACTTGTGCTCGGATTGTCCACTGCTTGGTAATATACAATCTCTCAATATGAAAATGGTGGTCATTAATAAGGCGGAACGTGGCACATTGAGGAATTTGCGAAGGCACTGCGATTGTATGGCCTGGAAAGGCCGTTTGTTCATTTTTCATGCGTTTGACAATACAGGTAGGTTTCAAAATAAAACACCAAGAAATAGGGCATATAAGGCTCTACCGCTGAGTGAGCGAATATGCCTCATGCTTTTTTTTTCAAACCAACTTCTTGAGCTGGACAACTGCACAGACCATTTTTTCAGAGATAGTAATTTTGATTTTCGTGATAAGACCTGATTGAGGATAATTCTATGAAAGAGGGGACCGTTTACGTTATAAATAGGTGGCGTGTATGATAAGATTCCATATTGTCACACTCCATAGCGAGTAATTGACACCGCTGCACACGTGTATGGTGCAATTTTGAAGTATATTTTATGCAGGGAGGAATATGTGATAGTCGCCGATTCGAAAAGTCTGGCCGAACCTGATTATGTGAAACTCCTTATGTCCAGCGGCAAAGGTTGTCAGCTTTTACGAAGAGGTGTACAATAATTATTAAGGCTTTAATTTGTCTCATCACAGTGCAATGGTACAGTCTCGGCTTAAGAACACATGGTTGTGCGGTGCCCAGAGGTAGATATTGCTGCCAGGTTGTTTCACGTCTATTCTCAACAAAAATCACCTTTGGATGGAAACTTTTGCATCCATCTGAATGTTAGGCCAGATACGCTGGCTTCTTCATGGCTCTCAAGAATGAAACCATGTATTACGTTGTCGTACGATAATTAAGTATAAAAAATAGGGATGAATACAGACGTTTGTGTGATATCTCGAACTTAAATGACGTCGTCAATGACGTTGTAATCGACGAACGGCCATTTCAATCAATATTAAGCCGTAGCATGTGGGTTGGTAATGTGGAGCTCAAGGTAATACTCCTGACAGAGAACGTCCTTCATTTCCAATACTTTTTCCTGGCAGCTTGCCAGATCTACAGGGCGATATGACGCGTTATTTAGGGGAGACCTGCTTGATTTTAAAATTGCTGCCAGGCTGTTAAATTTCCAGTATTCAGGGACCGAGCCATCTTGCCGAGACGTCAGCGGTGCTGTTCACGCGGGTTGCGCTTTGGAACCACGAAAGAGCTTCATTTCTTTTTTTATCAATTAAATCTTTAAAATGGCGCATTTGTACAAATATCTGTATTCAATCATCTTAATTTGTTCGAATAGGGGTCTGCCGTACTTAAAAGATGTACTATTCAATTGCAACAAAATGTTGATCCCCTTTGGATCGCCCTGCCTGGAAGCCTGCCTGGCAGCTCTCGAGAAGACCATTGTACTTAAGAAAGTAAATGAGCCTCCGGTTAATCATCTTCTCTAAAAGCTTCAACAGGCAGCTTGTCAATGCAATCGGTGTATCATTTGCAGGAGTAGAATGGTCCTTCGCTTCTTTAAAAAAAGCCACAACTATGGCGGCCCTCCAGGCCCTCTTACGTCCCCCTATAGCCTTATTTGGTTCTATACGTCTAGGAGTGTCCGAAGAGTGTCTGCGTGTAGGGGTGTAATCATAGCGTATGTAATGTTGTCTGGCCCTGGAGCTGAAGGCTTCCAAGTTGCAAGTGCAGTCTTCAGCTCATAGAGTAAAAATTAATTTTATGCAGACTCTGATTTCTTCTTTTCACGTGCAGGCCTCTTTAATGTGCATGATTTGTGCTGCATAAAAGTGTTTGTGTAGTGTTCAGAACTGGACACATGTTTAAAGTGTTGTGCGAGTGTGTTAGCCTGGTCTTCCGGTGTTTCCTGTCGTGCTTTGTAGGGGCAGGCTATGTGCGTGCTGTCCTTTGAGTTCACGTATTTGTGTCCATACCTTGTGGTTGTCCGTGGATGAGTTTATGGGTGTTAGAAATGCGTGCCAGCTCTACGTTTTTGCCGCACGGCACACGCGCTAACCTAATACATTTTTCCTTTAGAAAGAAATAAGGTTAAAAGTTTTTTGGTATCTACCGAGGCCACCCACGCTTTGTTCTGGGCCTCCCGCGCACGCCTGCAGTCGTCATTCCACCAGGGCCTCCTTGGGTTGCGCGCGGCAAAGGAGGCCTGGGGAGCTGACTTTTCAGCGGCGGCGAGAATGTGCACCATAAAGAGCTGGGTTGCCTTCTCTACAGGTCAGCCTGTTATGTATGTGTAGTGCAGTTGTGATGTCTGGGTGAATGTGTTCCAGTTTTCTCTTGCTTCGATAAACTTGCAACGGGAAGGTGAAGTGTTAAGGCCTTTATGTATGTGGAGGGATGTGGTCACTGCCATATAGTATAGAAAGAGTAGGAGAGGGCCAATAGGGAAGTCTAAGTTTTAATACGTGTTGCGCCCTATGTTATGGTATGTAGGCTTCTTTATGCAAATAGGCATGCTTCGGGAGATGTAAGACAATTTTTGATTACGCGACCTCAAGAATCCGCGCGGAGAGAGCTCCAAAGAGATTTGTGTGCATTGAGGTCGCCTATAAGAATAAAAGGTTGCCGTAGCTGATCTACAGGGCCCTCTAAATGGGTGCTTGGAAGCTTGAATTTAGAAAAGGTGTAGATGGAGCACACTGTTATTAGCTTATTGAAAATTATGGTTTCATTGGCAACCTCCTCAAGAAAAGTCTGTAATTCTGCAGAGTGACATGCCAATTATTTTCGGGCAACGATGGCCTCCCCACCTGAAGATGTACCACCACCATCCATGTCCTTCGTAAATCCATGTAACTATTCAAGAGATCCGTGTGCTTGAAGTTTATATGTGTTTTTTGTAGACACATCACACTTGGCTGATTGTGATGCAATATTTCCTAGACTACACCAACATTTTTAAGTAGGCCTCTACAGTTGTGCTGGATAATATTTGCTCTTCCCATTATGTACTGTCGGGAGCAAAAGTCTGGATTCCACGCGAGCGGCGGCCGAAATGCATTGCAGCGCCACCCTGCGAAAGCTCGCCTGCTGCGAGACACCGGCTGTAGGGCATATCTTAACTGCACGCATGTTCGTTCGCCCACACGAGTCTGATACAGTTTTTTTTTTCACGGAAAGACCGAACGGTGTCGCTTCGGCTGTCCATGTAGCGCGCCTTTTGAAAATGGTCACAATCAGGGGCGCAACTTGCGATCACTACAGCATGAGCTGCTATCTGTGGGCGCGTTGCGCTCAGCAGTGTGCTTTCCTTTTTTTGTTACTACTTCTTATCACCGTTGTCTTTCACAGATATTCGCAATGTGGGACTCAGCCGCAAACCACTACACGCGCCGGTTTGAACGAAGCCTGTCGCATGCGTGAGTTCGTTTCATCGCAAATAAAAAAGAAACTAAAATTACGCCGACGTGTTCAAAATTGGTGCTAGCGCCTATAGCCATGCGCAGTCTCGAGCGCACCGTGACTTTTCGGCGTCGTAAAGTGAATACCATGATGGGATTATCACCACTGCAAGCGTGCGATTGGACCGTTTCGTGTAGTAAGCGCTATTTAAGATCGCTGTTCGTTATTGACGTTGTCACTCGCGAAAATGCCGCCACCGGTCCCCGTCAACGAGAGGAAACGCATTGTTGAGTTATGCCTACAAGGAATTTCTCAGCGCGAGATCTGCCGTCGGACTGCTAGATCCCGAAGAGCTGTCCGCCGAGCAATTCAGGCGTACAGGGACGAAGGAGGCCGCCTTGAAGATTCTGAGCGCAGCGGAAGACTGAGGGCCACCGACGAAGAGTCTGATAGACTAATAATCGCCATGGCTGCCACAGATCCCTTCATCAGCGCCAACGAGATCCGTGAGACACTTAATTTGGATATTTCTTGTTGGACTATCCGACGTACATTGAAAGAGGCCGGGCTGAATAACTGTGCGGCCGCGTCTGCGACTGGAGTTTGCCCGCATGGTGGAGCAATGGGAGCCGGACGACTGGAGAAAAGTCGTATTTACTGATGAGTCCTCTTTTTCAAGCCGATGGGACCAGCAGCAGCGCGTCTGGCGGCCAGTAAATTGCAGGTATGGTCGGCGCCGTTTATTGTCATTGCATAAATAAGAGTCTCTCTGTGGTGCAATTATCAGTTGAAACATTCTTATTGAGTGTCACAGTAATCCACCTTAATTCTGTGAATATGTTTTGCCCCTATTTTTGCTATAATATTATATCGTACTAAAATTATGTACGGATAGCAGCAAGTGATATTGTACTTTATTTGTTGTCCTTTTTGTGCGGTGTAGACTACTGAATGCGTTATATTATTTTGATAATAAGTTCGAAGCTCTTCGAAGTTAGGGCTGGATGTGCATCCGTTAAGCAAATACGCTTCCTGTATTGGTGGTAGAAAAGTATCGGTATTTTCGAGGCATTTGCTTACAGCTCGGCCCGCCTGTTTTTTCGTCAAAATGTATTTTTTTACACGCTTGCTTACACTTTTTTAAATAGATACCTGCCGCCATGGACCCAGACTGTGTTGTCCAGTGGGCGATGCACAGTCAACGTCTGGGGAGCCATCAGCAAGGACGGCCTGGGACCACTTGTACGGATTGAAGGGCGGTTTCAAGCACGCTCTTAGTGCGCGATACTTGAGAAAGTCTTCATTCCGTACGTCCTGGACGGGCCGTTCAAGGATGGCTGCTGCCTCCTCCAGCACGACCGGAGCCCCGTCCACTCCGCGCGCTCCGTGACGGCACTGCTGGAAGACCTCGCGATCAGGACTTTCGAGTGGCCGCCGGTCGGGGCGGACTTAAATCCTATCGAGAGTGTGTGGTGGCTAATGAAAAAACGCCTTGCTGGGCGCCATCTCATCAGTTCCACTTCCGACACCCTTTGGGCTGCAGTAAAAGAAGAATGGGAGGCACTCCGAGCTACCCAAGGACTCGTTTCTTCTCTTTACGAGTCTATGCCAAGGCGCGTAGCCGAGGTGATTGCCGGCGATGGACATCTCACACGCTACTAAGGGCCGTTACCGAAACAAGGTGGCAGAGTCTTCATGCTTTTGCTTCATTTTTGTTTAAATAAATAACCTACGACCCCTGTGCGCTCTTTTTTTTTTAACTAGGAGACACCGGAATGAAAGCCACACAGTTTTTCTGTTCCACTTGATGCGCCCACTAAAATTCTTTTCTTTCAAGCTTGAGTTTTCCTACGTTGCGACCAGAACGAAACAATGCCTAGGATAATTTCTCACCCGCTGCGGTGGCTCAGTGGCTAAGGCGTTGCGCTGCTGAGCACGAGGTCGCGGGTTCGATTCCCGGCCGCGGCGGCCGCTTTTCTGATGGAGGCGAAAAGCAAAAACGCCCGTGTGTACGAGATTTCGGCGCACGATAAAGATCCCCAGGTGGTCAAAATTAATCCGGAGCCCTCTACTACGGCGCGCCTCATCGCCTACGTTGCGTCGGCGCGTTAAACTCCACAATCAATCAGGATAATTTCTCAGTTGAAAAGCATTCATTCCATAAAAGCAGTCGCGAAGCGACACGCTTCCTTAAACCAGTTTGAGACTATTGTTTTGCGGTGCAGTCGCAGATAGCAACTACTTTCGACGTGCAACGCTGATAAAGAGTGACGAAAAACTACCCGTTCAACGCATCCGTGGCCGCTTACTGCCACTCACTGAGACCGTATCGCAAATGCTACACGCCGACGGAATTGCCCAGTCGTAAATGCTAGACACGGCCGAAGCGACACCGTTCGGTCTTTCCGTGAACAAAAAGCGTATCAGACTCGTGCGAGCAAACGAACATGCGTGCAGTTAAGATAGGCCCTATAGCCGGTGTCTCGACAGCAGGCGAGCTTTCGCAGGGTGGCGCTGCAATGCATTTCGGCCGCCACTCGCGTGGAATCCAGACTTTTGCTCCCGACAGTACATTTAAGAGCTACTGGGACGTGTGCGTGCGCGTGCGCGTGCGCGTGTGCGTGCGTGTGTGCGTGCGCGTGTGCGTGTGTGTGTGTGTGTGTGTGTGTGTGTGTGTGTGTGCGCGCGTGCGTGCGCGTGTGCGTGCGCGTGTGCGTGTGCGTGTGCGTGCGTGCGTGTTCGTGTGCGCGTGCGTGCGTGTTCGTGTGCGCGTGCGTGCGTGCGCGTGCGCGTGCGCGTGCGCGTGTGCGTGCGTGCGTGCGTGCGTGTGTGTGTGTGTGTGTGTGTGTGTGTGTGTGTGTGTGTGTGTGTGTGTGTGTGTGTGTGTGTGTGTGTGTGTGTGTGTGTGTGTGTGTGTGTGTGTGTGTGTGTGTGTGTGTGTGTGTGTGTGTGTGTGTGTGTGTGTGTGTGTGTGTGTGTGTGTGTGTGTGTGTGTGTGTGTGTGTGTGTGTGTGTGTGTGTGTGTGTGTGTGTGTGTGTGTGTGTGTGTGTGTGTGTGTGTGTGTGTGTGTGTGTGTGTGTGTGTGTGTGTGTGTGTGTGTGTGTGTGTGTGTGTGTGTGTGTGTGTGTGTGTGTGTGTGTGTGTGTGTGTGTGTGTGTGTGTGTGTGTGTGTGTGTGTGTGTGTGTGTGTGTGTGTGTGTGTGTGTGTGTGTGTGTGTGTGTGTGTGTGTGTGTGTGTGTGTGTGTGTGTGTGTGTGTGTGTGTGTGTGTGTGTGTGTGTGTGTGTGTGTGTGTGTGTGTGTGTGTGTGTGTGTGTGTGTGTGTGTGTGTGTGTGTGTGTGTGTGTGTGTGTGTGTGTGTGTGTGTGTGTGTGTGTGTGTGTGTGTGTGTGTGTGTGTGTGTGTGTGTGTGTGTGTGTGTGTGTGTGTGTGTGTGTGTGTGTGTGTGTGTGTGTGTGTGTGTGTGTGTGTGTGTGTGTGTGTGTGTGTGTGTGTGTGTGTGTGTGTGTGTGTGTGTGTGTGTGTGTGTGTGTGTGTGTGTGTGTGTGTGTGTGTGTGTGTGTGTGTGTGTGTGTGTGTGTGTGTGTGTGTGTGTGTGTGTGTGTGTGTGTGTGTGTGTGTGTGTGTGTGTGTGTGTGTGTGTGTGTGTGTGTGTGTGTGTGTGTGTGTGTGTGTGTGTGTGTGTGTGTGTGTGTGTGTGTGTGTGTGTGTGTGTGTGTGTGTGTGTGTGTGTGTGTGTGTGTGTGTGTGTGTGTGTGTGTGTGTGTGTGTGTGTGTGTGTGTGTGTGTGTGTGTGTGTGTGTGTGTGTGTGTGTGTGTGTGTGTGTGTGTGTGTGTGTGTGTGTGTGTGTGTGTGTGTGTGTGTGTGTGTGTGTGTGTGTGTGTGTGTGTGTGTGTGTGTGTGTGTGTGTGTGTGTGTGTGTGTGTGTGTGTGTGTGTGTGTGTGTGTGTGTGTGTGTGTGTGTGTGTGTGTGTGTGTGTGTGTGTGTGTGTGTGTGTGTGTGTGTGTGTGTGTGTGTGTGTGTGTGTGTGTGTGTGTGTGTGTGTGTGTGTGTGTGTGTGTGTGTGTGTGTGTGTGTGTGTGTGTGTGTGTGTGTGTGTGTGTGTGTGTGTGTGTGTGTGTGTGTGTGTGTGTGTGTGTGTGTGTGTGTGTGTGTGTGTGTGTGTGTGTGTGTGTGTGTGTGTGTGTGTGTGTGTGTGTGTGTGTGTGTGTGTGTGTGTGTGTGTGTGTGTGTGTGTGTTCATGTTTGGTCTTTCGGGGCTTGTATTCTTGGAGCGGGTTTTTTGGGATTTTCTGTAGGTTTGGACGCCGCAGCCCGTTCCTTGCGCTGCGATGCAGGCAGGAACGATCCCACGTCCATTTCCATTTCCGCGTGCGGACAAGGTGGTGAGCCTTGGCTTGGCGTTGCTGCGGGCCCTCACGTGTACATCTTCTCCGTGCCCTCAGGTGTCGCTAGGGCCAGTGGAGAGGAAACTGTCTGAGCGGCAGAGCTTTCAGTGGTGATTACAATTGCCACATTGGCTGGAGTCGCCCTACTCGGTGATTACTCATAATTCGGTTCTGCTGAGGACAGTCGAGCAATAGAAGGGGCAACCGCAGCGCCTACAGGTGTTGTAGAGGAAGCAGGCGGCTGCTCATCCCGGGGTTGGGAGAACAGCACGCTAGCAAGAAGGCTGCACTCTTTTGCCGTGCTGACCAAATGCCGCCCCAACACCCTCCGGGCAGCGTCTGCGTACCCTGTGGGCGAAAGCAGCTCGTGCTTTTGGCGCGCTTCTGCAAAGGTGATGTTTTCATTTACTGTTATACATATGATTTCCTTTTCGCCCTTGGATTTTGCACATGCACGCGAATATGCACCGAGCAGTCCGCCGCAATTCGGCGACTTCGCAGTGGTGTTTTCAGCCTTGAAACGAGTGATCACTTTCGGAACATTTGGCACATGTCAACTTCCCTGGGCATGTTAAAGTTCCATGACCATATCGTTGGCACTTAAAGCAGCGCCTTGGAAGTGGTACATACGGTCGTACGTCGCCGCTAAGAAAACCAACTTTGGCCTATTCTGGAGGCGTTGTGTGATCATACTTTAGTATTATGTGCTTTGTCGGACTTTCTTGATTTGCTCTCTGGATTATGATTCGTTTCACTGTAGTTACTGCTTGAGGTTGGAGTGCATCTACAAGATCCGCCTCTGTCTCAGACTCTAGATATTTCCCTTATATCACTCCTTGCGAGGAGTTGAGGGTCCGGTGTGGTTTCACAGTGACAGGTATTTCGGACAACGTGGTCTGTTTCACTAGATTCTAACTCTGATTTTTCCTTTTTACTTCTACCAGTACATCACCTGATGCGGGTTCCTTAGCATCATAGTCTGACCCAACAGCAGACTCCATGCATTTCGCCAACAGAATGACATACTTTGCAAAAGGAGTGGCTTCTGCAGAAATATAGACAAGGTACTTGTGGAAGTGTTGTTATTTACCTTAAGGTAGTACTTCAGTGCGGCCCCTTTTGGGGGCCGATCATTGGATTGGGGGGATAAAAAAACATGCCATATTGAAAAAAAGCAGGGGACGGGGGTACTTCAATCGCTCAGTTTACGCTGATGCTGAGAGAAGTACCGGTGCTCCCTGCCTGGTAAATAGACAGGGAGCCCATCCACCGGAGCTTAACCACGGCACCTACGGCCACCGTTTGTAGTTTCTGCCATTCACCTTAAAAATCCTAGCCACGGTAGATTACAGCGTGACTATGGGGGGTCGGTGTCCGCGGTGTCGCCAATACCGTAACCAAGATTACTCAAGGTTTCCCGTGCGGGGTGTGGTCCTGAGTTTCTGCATAAAAAACATTACCATACGCGCCAAATTTGCCGGCATCTACACAGTGGCAAGAGATCTGACTCCTTCCTTATATGTCCACCACGGAACTCCGCACAGCCGGTGTGTTGGCTAAAGTAGCCATGAAGACAAAGTACAAATTCGTTTTATTGGGAAGATTTCGTGTTTATAGTTCCACCAGTGCTTTTCCAGAGGCATACGATGCTTTACTCACTAAGAAATTACCCTATGTACGTTAAAAGTTTCGTTCCCCCACGAAATCGTGTGTTCTGACATCTTCAGTGATGTCACAAGAACATATCTTCAAGCGAACGTAGTGCGACATTATGCTCGGCAGCCGCATGCGAAGCCTTGTTCGCCGTCAGTCCTCTTTGATATCCGTACCATACTGCGCCGGGCCGTTTGCTACCTTGGCTTTGTTTTTGACCGTATTTGGACCTGACCTGTTTTTTAAGGTAAAAAAACTGAGGTATAATCTAATCGCTTGTAATCGCCGTGATGAAGAGCCACGTGAGAGAATGGCCGCGCATTCGAGCCAGCGAGAATGATAGCGACGACAAAAATGAAGGCAGGAGGCGCGAGACAGTGATCGCGGAAGCTCGAACAACGACGGCTGGAAGGCAAGCGGTGGAACAGGGCGCGGTTGCGTGGGAAACGACCCCATGGGACGCCTGGTTCCCGACCCAGCCCAAACAAGACCGTTGCCACGCTCCGTCAAGGGTCGAGAGCGCGTCTGGGTACCGTCATCGTGGCACTGGTGCGCCCATTGCTGACACTCCGCTCCGGCTGTTGAACGCTGCCGTTCCTGCTGTTGAGTTGCCAGAAACACATCGCGATGGAATGTGAGCTCAATACCTACCAGGCATTGCCCTCGGACCTTCCGAACTGCCAGATTATATTGTGTAGCGGCTGCCTGTGTTCTAGCTGCTTTTCCCCATCGCATATTATGCGCACGTCGTGTGCTTGTCCTTCATCTTGTTAAATATATCGTCAATGTGTTGAACAGCGTTCATATACACCTGCGTGGTCCTCGGCCTATTCATAACAATCGCTTTTAACGTAGAAAACGATCGCCGTCACGCGATCCCGTACACCAATCGTACACCAAGGTCTCGTACACCAATCGGCCAGTGTACCGTTAGGCAACACCAAACCGCTGCACTAATGTGTAGTTATAACAAGCATAGTGCGCGCCGTACTAAGAGCAGACTTGTATGTTTATGTGTTCTTTCCTAATCTCCACTGTTTAGGCCACCATTCTTAGTGCTGTAAAAAGAATATGCCCTAAAGTTAAGCGCAAATAACCCATTCGACATGCTTATAAGCCGAGCCTAATTTGCATATGCTTTTGCCGGCCTCAGCCAATCGGAGAGCTGGGATTATAACATCCTAGGTTCGGTAGCGGAAAATGGGTATATAACATCAGAGGTTCGGCTGCGGAAAATGTGCTAGTAGGTCTCATGACCATTCTATTTTTAAATAGCTCTTTTGTGCAAATTTTACGTTAAAAGTGGTGTCAGTGAGATTCTAACTAGGCAAACTTTTGAATAAAGAAATCGAAATACAAATCGTATAAATGAATGCATCACCCGTTTTGATAACTGTCTTCAACTTATATTTTAAATATTTAATACTGAATTCAAGTAGCGTTCAAATAGTAAATTCCCCAGCTTTGCGGAATAACAGATATTGCTGCACAGGTGTGCAGAATTTTTTTTTTTCAAATCTAACACGGACTTGAGTCATGACATAGGGCAGGCGCTAATGTGGACTTCAAGTGCAGAGCCTCAGGCCATTCCGCACGCGCACTCCTGACGACGCCAACCCGCGCGCCTTCTGCGTTAAACAGGCGGCGTAGGTTTAACTGTTATAAACTCATCGTGTTTCGCGGTATCGACATTGGCAGGTCAAGGTTATATGAAAGGTTATGTACTGGCAACAATGTATAGTCTCCGCGAAAATTTCTTTGGCAAACGTAATTGGCGTCTATGCATTTCCAATCATTCAAAATTTGCAGTGTTCAGCTCCCACCGAGGACTGGTACGTCGTGTACAAGACAAGCCCGGACGTCGAATTTGGAGGCACAGATGGCCGGTGCGTTCGGTACACTACGCAGGAAGTATCGCCGGAGAGCCATACGATAAACTTCAGAGTGCGTTACTTGCCGGATGGAGACATGTGAGTACAAGAAACTTACACCACCCAATCTACACTCGCACCACGCTTTCGAGGGACTTTAGGTTGAAATTGTCTTTTCGCAAAATCAACGAATGTTATTGTACAAATGAAACTGTTTATACGCTCGGTGAAAACCGAGGTTTTAGAAAACGCCTTGGCTAGACAAATAGGATCAAAGAAAAAAGGTGTCACGTCTGAAGGAACACTTACTGGATGCCTAAGCTTTACTGCCGAGGAATTCTTTGTTATGCTTAAACAAGCATACATTCTCACGGGCGTGTGAAGGGGTCTGCCAAAAGTTTGGAGGATCCTGTAAGGCTTATGGACTGGTGATGCCGATAGGAGCATCACAGCTACGGTCCAATGGGGGAGTTTGTTCCCGTACTGGAACTCGTGGAGCTGAGACGGAGCGTACGAAGAGGTTTGCCTTGTACACGACTGTGTGGCGAAATCAAACGCTAGCAGATAAAAGCTCGCGGGTGAATACGGCCACCATCAAAATACCAGAGAGATTCCTAGAGTGATTTTGTGGCTTAGACAATGGGAGCTGTAGATAATCCCGTCGGTGCACAGGTATCAGCTTCCCAACAGACACACTTGTTGCCTCTGTTGGTACGTGAATAAAAATAAGAATTGGAGGGTATAACGAGGGTAAGCTACTCCTCGTCCGTGAGGATCAACGTAGTGGACGGCTCCGGAATAATTTTTAGCAACTGGGGATCTTTAATCGGCCACGAAATTTTCAATATAGCTCTGGACACTGTCGGTGGGTTAAAAACAGCATATCATGGGTATGGTCATGGTCCTCGCTCGATAAGCCCATCACCACGTCATGAGCATTAGTTTTGATTCCCAAGGGGAGAAAATAATTGATTCGGGGTTTCCAGCTGACGCCATTGCCGCCAGGTGAGAAAAAACAGACGTGCCGTCACGCAAACCGATGCGAATGTTGTCTCAAAACCTACACCACAGGAACGCAAAACAGTGGAAAATATTCTATATGTTGACTGTCTGTTGCATGTCACCAAGAGTGGGTTCCCAATAAGAAGTCAACGTGGCGTTTTCTACTGAGAAATCGTAGTCCAGATTAGCCCTGCGGTTGGCGAACAAATCGATACGCCGGCCGTCAGGATAGCACAGGCTGCACAGTGAAACACAAGAATTAGTGCGGAAAATGAATGTGGAATGGCAGGTGACACGAGCGAAGGCAGGGGGTGTGGCACGAGTAGGGTTTAGCCTAACCCATATGCTGCAAGGCGAAGTGGTACAACAACATATTCCGGGAATGTTATACGCAGACGACATTGTTCTTTTAGCTGATAACCAAACCGATATGCAGCGGCTAATAAATATTTGCGGCCAGGAAGCCACTGACCTCGGGTTAAATTTCAGTGCAGAAAAATCAGGAATAATGGTTTTCAATGACGCTACCACCGACGTAGTGTTTATCCAGCAAGGCGAATTACCTAGAGTGAAGGAATATAAATATTTGGGAGTGTGGATAAACGAAGGGGATAACTACTTAAGTACTCACGAGGAGCAACTTAAGCTTAAGGGAAAGCGAAACGCAGCTATAATGAAGCATAGAGCTCTGTGGGGGTATAACAAATATAAAGTAGTAAGAGGAATGTGGAAAGGAGTAATGGTTCCAGGTCTCACGTTTGCGAATGCTGTACTCTGCTTAAAATCAGACGTTCTATCAGGCCTTGAAGTAAACCAGAGAACGGTAGGACGTTTGGCCTTAGGCGCGCATGGAAAAACAACTAACGAAGCAGTTCAGGGAGATATGGGCTGGGCGTCGTTTGAAGTTAGAGAAGCTCAAAGTAAAATATGCTTTGAGATGAGGTTGAGGGCAATGGATCAACGAAGGTGGGCAGCTAAGGTTTTTAGGTACCTATACTTGAAAAGCGTGGACACGCAGTGGTTAAGGAAGACTAGACGGCTAACGATGAAATACGGAAAGAACAGTGGGGAATCCAAAACAGCCAAGGTAACCAAAAAAGAGGCAAGGCAGATTGAAACGAATAAATGGAGGGAAAAAATGGAAGCTAAAACGTCGTTAGAGATGTACAGGGCTGAGAAGATGAACATCAGAAAGGAAAATTTCTACGATAATTCCCAGGGCAGTGCTTTGCTTTTTGAGGCTAGAGCAGGGTGCCTGCGAACTAAGAGTTTTGTGGGGAAGTATTCACAAAATGATGGGGTATGTGTGGTCTGCGGAAAAGAAACAGAAACTATGCGGCACATAGTGTTAGAATGTGAGGGTATCCATCCAAATCTACATGAAGGGAATATTGGGCTTTCAGAAGCCCTAGGATTTAAGGGTATCAGTGAGGAAGTTAACTTCAAGGCTGTCGAGGGGACGAAAAGAAGATTAGAATGCTGGTGGATGAAAAGCAGAGAGGGGAATATTGCCTAGGACAGTTACCACCTGTAACAGGGAAAAGAAAGTATTTCGGGCCTAATAAGCCTTAGGGCCTGCCATAAGCAGCGCTAGTATTAAACCAAGAGTGTAAAACATGGTTATATTAGTCCTTTTTGGTAAGATGACATGTCATCACCCCGATTCAAAGGGGAAACCAATAGGAATCATCATCATCATCAGCAGCAGTGAAAGAAGAATATCTGCCGCGCTCGCGTGGTCGAGCTTGAGTGTTCCATCGCCACCACGAGAACCTGACGCCTGGGTCCTCCGTCCCCTGTTTGATCGGCAATAAGTGGTTCATGGGTTGCGCTAAACCAGCTGTGTAATATGTTCGGCTATCATGTATCAAGGTCTATATTGGAAAAACCGGAAGGTAGCGGGGACGCATGTCTGCGTGCACATCCGAATTCGTTATTCAGCAAGGGATGCACGCACCTGGCCTTACACTGTACGAAATGAATGGTGCAGAGGTGCAAACCCCTTTTCAGAAAACCGACCCGAATGTTTATAGGAACAGAGGTAAGACGCAAACGGAGATTGTGGAAGCCGGGAAATGAGCCGGGAGGGGTCTACGCGCGTTTCCCACCTTTCGTTCCGTGTACAGAACTCTGAGTTGGCGTCTCTGGACGACACGTGCTGAGGAAGTAAACTGGCACCTGAAAGTTTGTTTTTTTATTTGTAGTTTTCTTGATATGCATAGGTATGTGTGCGAATTAATTTGATTATGGGGGTCTGTCACACTATCTTTTTTTTTCTTTCTAAAGTTCCCAGTGGCTAGTGGCGCGGGGTCCTGCATATATTCTACTCTGTGTCGCCGTCGCTTTTTTTCGCGCCTTTCCTCAAAATGCCCCACTTTCTCTTTGAAAAAGGGATTCTACCGCTGCCTTGTGATCTGTTTCAATGCAAATGATACCTATACTTGTTAGTTACCCGAATTAGGTACCTAGTTACGTAGTTGGTTAGTTACGTAGCTATTTGATACCTGTCTCTTGTAAAAACACTGCCCTAAATTGAAATTACGAAGACAAAGGGCGGCGAAACACACGATGCAGACTTACGCTTTCGTAAGTCTGCATCGTGTGTTTGGCCGTTCTTGGTCTTCGCAATCTCAATTTAGCGCAGTGTTTTTACAAGAAATATTGTACCAACTAGCCCAGAAGCAAGCTCTCATTGATACCTGTCCTCGCATTGTTCGGGCTTTCCACTTGGGAATC